>NW_024039404.1:0-390058 GCF_016077235.1 Cyprinodon tularosa
ATTGACGAAAAATACTCAATTTTAACTTAAAAAATTGGTAAAAAATAAAAAAAAAACTATCTCATTATAATGAGATACTATCTCATTATATTGAGTTACTATCTCATTATAATGAGAAACTATCTCATTATATTGAGATACTATCTCATTATATTGAGTTACTATCTCATTATAATGAGAAACTATCTCATTATATTGAGAAACTATCTCATTATATTGAGATACTATCTCATTATATTGAGATACTATCTCATTATAATGAGATACTATCTCATTATATTGAGTTACTATCTCATTATAATGAGATACTATCGCATTATAATGAGATACTATCTCATTATATTGAGTTACTATCTCATTATAATGAGAAACTATCTCATTATATTGAGATACTATCTCATTATAATGAGATACTATCTCATTATATTGAGTTACTATCTCATTATATTGAGATAGTTTTTTTTTACAGAGTGGCGGAAACGGGCTTCCATAGAAACGGGCTAAATGCGAGCCTATAAATTTAATAGTTTTTTCTTTTGTCATAGATTTTTTTCTAGGATTTTCTCTGTGCAATTTTTTTTTACCAAAGTTGATATGTTCATATACAGTACATACAAGGTACAACATGTTGTGGAAAAACTAAGATTGCACATCCCCTGAAACATAAATGAAAGCATCCTACTGTTTTGTAATCATGAAGTTACACCAGATTGCAAGACAGAAACATTTTTTATTCCTTTAAAAGAAAATAAATATGACAAAAATCTCCCAAAGACTTGGAAAAAAATACCTTTATTTTGCTAGCCCATAGTAATAAATGTTACTTTGATGAAAATGATTCTGTTTTATGTGTATCTCAATGTGTTCAAGCATACGTCCAAACGAATGATCAGACCAAAAGAAAAGAAAAGTTTTGAAAAGGCCTAGCGTCCATTACCAAGAGATGTTACATTAGCGAGGTAGTTTGGACAAACATTACTAAATTCAGATTTAGCATTTGATGGATCCTTAGCATCTTGATGGATCCTTACAAAAATTGTGCAATCAGGTTATTAGACCTTTTTCATTTCTATATTTCACATTTTTCTTTAAACTGTAATGTATAGAAAATCAGATTAAAAGGGCGAAATATTCAGATTATGTATCATGCTAATTGGCTAGGTCTCTTTTTATCACAAGACAGGTATGTTCACTTTTGAGAGGAACTATTTCGCATAGTAGTTAAATAATGTCTTGACATAAACATGTCACACTTCTCTGATTTTTCTAAACTTTTTAGGTATGCCCTTCTGCCTGTAGTATACATTAAATCTTATGTTATAAAATGTGAAAATGTCTTATACTGTAGCAAAGTACTGTTTGCATAATTCTAAAGAAGTAGTCAACATTTTAGGAGGCATTTTAAAGATAATCAATAATCTAGCTTGAATTATAATTTATAATGGTTGTTACAACTACTTTTTTGCTTTTTTTATTGTTTAATAGCAAAGACATAAAGGGTTTTTCAATCTCCCAAACTCCTTAGATGATCGAATTGCACAAATATTCTTCAACATTAAGTTTTGGCCTTTTGGGGGGTGGGCAGCATCGGAAGAATGCAGATTACTTAGCAGGTTTTTAAACAGGTCCTGCTGCCTTTTGTTTACCAGGTGATGCATTTCTTGGATCCTCAACACCCATTTAGTTCCTTTTAGATAAGATTAGATGAGCTTTATTGATCTCAAAGCGGAGAACTTCACTCATCACATATTGGCATAGAAGTTACAAAAGGTGCAAACAGGGAGGAAAAGGTGCATTAAGAATAAGCAATATGTATACAGTATATCCAGGTTTATACCGTATATCAAGATAAATAGGATTAAGGTGCAAGTGTACATGTATCACACACAATGAAAAAAAAATAAAAATAAGCGATAAAAAAATAAGAAATAAAAATATGTACAACCCGGATGGCTTATATACAGGAGGAGAAATATTGCACATTCAGCATATTGCACAGGATATTGTTCACAGTCAATAAATAAAAAACTATAATGTAGCTGCACAGTGGTTTTTACAGGAGTTATTGTTGATATAGTGCATTATTATAGAGTCTGGTGGCAGCAGGAATGAATGACCTGCGGTAGCGCTCCTTCTTACAGACAGGGTGTCTAGTCTCTGACTAAAGGAGCTGCTCAGCTCCTCTACAGTCTGGTGCAGGGGGTGAGAGGTGGTCTCCATGATGGATGTGAGTTTGGACAGCATCCTCCTTTCAGCCACTTCCTCCACCGAGTCCAGAGGGCAGCCCAGGACAGAAGTGGCCTTCCTCACCAGCTTATTCAGTCTCTTTCTGTCCCGCTCTGAGCTGCCAGGGGCCCAGCAGACGACAGCGTAGAGGAGGGCTGAGGCCACCACAGAGTCATAGAAGGTTTTAAGGGGCCTGCTGACTCCAAAAGCCCTCAGCCTCCTCAGGAGGTGGAGGCGGCTCTGGCCCTTTTTATAAAGGGCGTCAGTGTTATGAGTCCAGTCCAGTTTATTGTTGACGTGAACACCTAGGTATTTGAGACTCTCCACAGTTTCTATGTCCTGTCCCTGGATGTTCACGGGGGGGTGGGGTGGTGGTCTTCTCCTGAAGTCGATCACCATCTCCTTGGTCTTACTGGTGTTCAGAGACAGATGGGTTCTCTCACACCAGTCCGCAAAGTCCATGATGACCGACCGGTATTCCAGCTCGTTCCCCTCAGACACACAGCCCATAATGGCCGAGTCATCAGAGAACTTCTGGAGGTGGCAGCTGTCCGTGTTGTAGGTGAAGTCCGAGGTGTAGAGGGTAAAAAGAAAAGGAGACAGGACGGTGCCCTGGGGGGCCCCGGTGCTGCAGAGTGCCACCTCTGACTGTCAGCCGTGCAGCCGCACGTACTGAGGACGGTCAGTGAGGTAGTTGGTGGTCCAGTCAGCTAGATGCTTTCCACCCCAGCGTCCTCCAGCTTCCCCCTCAGCAGCACCGGTCTGATGGTGTTGAAAGCGCTGGAGAAGCCAAAGAACATGACTCTCACAGCGCTCCCAGTGGTCTCCAGGTGGGTGAGCGCCCGCTGCAGCAGGTAGATGATGGCGTCATCTACTCCGATGTTGGGCCGGTAGGCGAACTGCAGCAGGTCCAGGGTGGGGCTCACCACGGTGCGGAGGTGGGCGAGGACAAGGTGCTCCATGGTCTTCATCAGGTGAGATGTCAGGGTGACTGGTCTGAAGTGGGCCGGATCCCTGGCGTGTGGCGTTTTGGGAACCGGAACCACAAAGGAGGTCTTCCACAGGGTGGGGACCACCCTCAGGCAGAGGCTCAGGTTGTACATGTAGCTGAGGATCTGACAGAGCTCATCTGCACAGGTCCTCAGCAGCCTGGGGGGGAGGCCGTCTGGTCCTGAGGCCTTCTTCTGTTTCAGCCTCCTCAGCTGCCCTCTCACCTGCATTGGTGTTACTGTTAGGGGGAGGAAGGCACGACTGGAGGTGTTGATGGGTCGGGGTTGGTGGGAGTGGCGGCGGTGGGGGTGGGGGGGGTTGTCTCTGTGGGGCCGGTGGTTGGAGGTGTGTGGAGAGTTGAGGGCAGGGAGGGGACTCATCTGCAAACTTGGTGTTACCGTCTGCAGCCCTGCTGGTCCTCTGCTCAAAGCCGGAGATGTTCTTCAGACCTCTCCAAACATCTCTGGCATTGTTCTGTGCCAGCTGCTCCTCCATCTTCTTCCCATAGTCCTTCTTTGCCGCCCTGATCCTCCACTGGAGCTCCCGCTGAGCTCTACGCTGCTCCTCTTTATCCCCTGAGAAGAAAGCCTGTTTCTTCCGATTCAGGAGGACTTTCAGCTCAGGGGTCAGCCAAGGAGGGTTGTTTGGAAAACATTGTAGCCGTCGTGTAGGCACAATGCTCTCCACACAGAAGGTCATGTAGTCAGTGATGCATTCAGTCAGGCTGTTGATGTCCTCACCATGAGAGCTTTGGAACATGCTCCAGTCTGTGGTGCTGAAACAATCCCTCAGCTCCTCAGTGGCGTCATCCGACCAAACTTTCACTGACTTCTTCTGTGCTATTGTCCTTCTCACCAGTGAATTGGGGGGGCAGTTGGACCAGGTTGTGATCTGAACGTCCCAGAGGGGTGGGGGTGGGGGGGCGGAGGTGTATACATCCTTGACGTTTGCATAAAAAAGGTCCAGCGTTTTATTGTTCCTGGTTGCGCATGTGAAGTATTGTGTGAGCGTGGGGAGAGTGATCTTAATCAAGTTTGGAAGAGGATTAGAGCCACTGAAAAAAAAGTTAACTGATTTTAAAATTTTATTTCTGTTTAATATGGGAAAAAAAATCCAAATTCTTAGATTAAAGTCATAATTCTGAGAAAAAAGTAAGAAATCCGAGAAAAAAGTCAGAATTCGGAGATTAAAGTCATAATTCTGAGATTAAAGTAAGAATTCTGAGAAAAAAGTCAGAATTCTGAGAAAAGGGTCATAATACTGAGAAAAAAGTCAGAATTCTGAGATTAAAGTAAGAATTCTGAGAAAAAGGTCATAATTCGGAGAAAAAAAGTCAGAATTCTGAGATTGAAGTCAGAAATCTGACCAAAAAAAAATCAGAATTCCGAGAAAAAAGTCAGAATTACAAGATTAAAGTCATAGTTCTGAGAAAAAAAGTAAGAATTCTGAGATTAAAGTCAGAAATCTGACGGAAAAAAAGTCAGAATTCCGAGAAAAAAGTCAGAATTCGGAGATTGAAGTAAGAATTCGAAGATTGAAGTCAGAATTCTGAGATTAAAGTGAGAATCCTGAGAAAAAAAGTCAGAATTCTGAGATTAAAGTCAGGATTCTGAGAAAAAAGTGAGGATTCTGAAATTAAAATGAGAATAAAGAAAGAATTCTGAGAAAAAGGTCATAATTCTGAGATTAAAGTCAGAATTCTGAGAAAAAAGTGAGGATTCTGAGATTAAAGTGAGGATTCTGAGATTAAAGTCAGAATTCTGAGATTAAAGTCAGAATTCTGAGAAAAAGGTCAGAATTCTGAGATTAAATTCAAATTATTGAGTTTAAAGTCAGAATTCTGAGAAAAAAAAGTCAGAATGCTGAGATTAAAGTGAGATTTATTCCCATATTAATCTGAAATAAATTTTTAAAATCAGTTTTTTTTTTCAGTGGCCCTAATCCTCTTCCATACTTGATTAAGATAATTTAAAAAGGAAATATTGTTGAGGATCCAAGAAATGCATCACCTGGTAAACAAAATGCAGTAGGACCTGTTAAAAAAACCTTCTAAGTAATCTGCATATTTCCGATGCTGTCCCCCTTCCAACCACAATGTTTTCCTGGAGTAATTTATGCTGGAGCCACATCCATCCTTAGATCCTGGGAAAGCCCACCCTCGCCTACACCCAGCCGGATCTGAACTGCTGACGTGTCGGCTCCTGTTGCCCAGAGCTTTACGCTCCACAGTGAGCGGAGGAGTCGAGACGCCAAGAAAACAAAACTGCCAGCATGGCAGCAAAACTATTTTATACAAAGGGCTTTTTACTACTTTTATTTAACTTTATTTCAACCGCAGCCTTGGAGAAGAGGTTCTCCGACTTTAAAAGATGCGCCGACGAGGAGTGCAGCAGTAAGTTTGCAGTGTTGGTGAGCCACGCTGAACGGGAGAAATCCAGGGGATGCGGTCCCGTCTTCCCTCCTTCATCCAGATACGACAGTTAGCCATAAACTGCGCCTTATCTCTTCACTTGTTGCCCGGTCGATTTTTGCGACCTTGGCTGCCTCCTGCCGTTATCCGTTTAGCTGTGGGATGAACGATGAAAAGCGAACTAAGTGCTGAGAAAAAAAAACAGCTTAAACGAGGACAGTTTGTCCAGACTCAGCCTGTGTTGACTCTCATTGGAAGCCCCGGCCTGTCAAGCTAATGCTAGCAAGAAAATTAGCCGCCGGCCGGCCGAAGAAGCTAATGCGACGAAACAGCCGTTTTAACAGCAAACCGTGTTAGCTATGTTGTTTAGCAGCATTAGCTTCACTGCTAACTTGATATTGGAGGGCTTATTTAGCATAAAATTAAAATTGTTCAATTTAACGGGTTCACGATACGGTGGAATATATTACAAATGTTTATTTCTCTTATTTGGAAGATATACAATTTATAAACAAACCAATATTAGCTTTATAATTGGCTTTTCAAACAATTTTATTAATACATGTTGTTGCCTACTAATCTTGAAGTACCAAACCCCTGCATATTTTTGTATGACCTCCTAGGCAGCTAACAACAGAAAGCTGTTAATCATTTATTTATATAGGTTAGGTGTGGGGCAACCTAAAAAAAACACCTGACAGTTTTCCTATCACCGTTGACACCCTTGAGTCCACCCAAGGGTAAGTCAAAAAAGGTCACTGGCTGCTCTTAGTGTCATATTTAAGCTTATTACCGGAAAGTGTAGTGGAAGGAAAAAGTGTTGTTTGAAGCTATGCAGAATTAACCTAAATAACTGCAGCCTAGAGATATTTGTGAAGCTAAGTCGGTAAAAAAATGTGCTCCAAAATGCCTGGAAGGCAACTGGAGTCGGTTCAATACGCCATGCGATATTTTCAATCATTGCATGCAGCTACAGCTCAAACTGTGAGACGAAACTGCAGTGTTTAAAAGTTAACAGGTCACCATCCGGGTTCTCACACGGTGTGGCCCGAAACTCGGATGCGATCTTATGAAGGCCAACTAATTTACAAATTTTCTCCTGACCTTATGATTCCTGATCGGGACATGTAATAAGAGGCTGATACCCCCCCTCGTTACCCCCTGTACACTACACGGTGCATAATCAAAAAAATTCTCGCACGACTGGAGAATCTGCCCAAAAAGGCCAAAAAAAATCGTACAATTTATGCCCGGCTTTAGAGCCACCAAACACAGACCCATCCTTGCAGTGGAACTTAACCTGGCACATTGTTGTTCAAAGTCCTTTATATATCAAACAACAGTCTGAATCACCTTTATATGAAATAAAGATGCACCCTTATAATATAATTTTTGTTTCTTTTCCAGTGCTTCTTTGTAGGGGGAAAGCTGTGAGAGATTTCTCAGGACCTGATTGTCGGTTCCTTTCATTCAAGAAATCTGAAACTATATATGTATACTATAAGCTGTCAGGAAGAAGGGCTGACCTATGGGCAGGAAGTGTAAGTATACTGTTTTTCTTTTTTAGATGTTTTCCTTTTTTTTTTTTTTTTCGTTTGACTGATTACTCTAATACACAACACTGTTTCTTCCTGAAAGGTTGGAAGCAACTTTGGATATTTCCCAAAGGACCTTCTTGCAGTAAACCACCTTTATACTGATAAAGAACTTGAAGTTAAAGCAGAGGTTTGAGAAAATACTATCAACTGTTGATTTGTTGGATAAAAAAATAAATAAACCCATTATATATTTTATAAATGAAACCCCTGTTACCATTGATGTAATTTGTATTTGTTTGTCTCAGGATACAGATTTTGTCTGTTTTGACACTGGATTCGACAAGTTTGACTCTTACGACATAGACTTGCTTTTAGGCCTGTCTGTCAAGGAGTCCGATAGAGATGGGAATGAAACAGACACAGAGAGATATGAGAAAGAGACAGAGCCATCAGTAGAGGAGGTGACTGGGAGTAAAACACAAACCGAACACGATGGAAACTCAGCTGAGCTTCACAAAGTTCCTGATGACCAAAGTGCCTCTTTGCCTGAACTTGAAATAAACACATCAACAGAATCTTCATTGAAAGATGAAGGGTCTAATACAGACACTGTGCCTGTAAAGGAGGGTGACAAAGTTGAGCAACAGAATGTAACAGAGTCTCTTGTTCAAGATGTGCCAGAAAGTAGTGAAACCAAAGATGGACCAACTACATTGGAGCTGGAGTCTGCTCCAGTGACGGTCACTGAAGGAGTACAGATCCCGGAATTAAAACCCACCCTTGGAACGACCTTTGATGCTATTGTCACAGAGGAAGAGATCACCACAAAAGTCACTCCATATGAAGAGGAGGACAGCGAGGATGTGGAAGTTCACCAAGAACAAAGGAAAGAGGATATTCCTCTGCTTTCTTTCTCGGAGGAACCCACAGAAACTCTGGTACGGGATTCTTTGCAAAAGCAGGAGGAACCTCCACAAGAACAGGAAGATGAACCAAACATGACAGAGGAGAAGAACTTATGGACTTCATTTGGAGATGCAGTGTTCTCTGTTGTCACTGGAGGAGAAACCACAGGAGAGGATGTGAGTTCAGATGACGAAGATGAGGACGACACTGAAGAAGCTGCTGAAGAACTTGAGGAAACTGAGATGGAACCACTTTTACCAGAAGCTCAAAAACCTCCAGAGAACATAGAGCCCCCTCCTCTAGAACCTCATCGCTCATACTCTGATCAAGAAATGAATAAAACAAGAGATGACCCTGAGAAGGTTTTGCTGGACGGAGAGGGCGTGGTTGAAGAAGAGGGCGGACACAAGGATGAAATGGAAAACAGGGATGAAACATTAAAATCAACTGATGAGCTGGTACACCATGAAACAAAGGAGAGCAATCTGTCAGAAGATCCAGGAGTGAAAGAGGATCTGGTTAAAACTGATGACCATTCAGATGATGGAACACCTCAACATGAGGAAGGAGAAGATGTAACAGAGGATCCAGATGTTAGTAAAAGAGAGGATGACATACACGATACTGCTGTGGAAGATGAAATTTTAGACGGTTTGTCGGAAGAAAACAAAACTTTGTCTGAGCAGGAATTGGGTGCAACCAAAAGTGAAGAAGACCCAGAAAAATCCTCTGACCTAAAGCCATCTAATGACTCGGAGGTCAAAGTTGACCAACTTTTATTAAGCGATCAGGAACCAGATCAGATAAATGACAACTTGGTGACAGATGTTGAGAGCGATAAAAGTCAGACAATATTTGAGGAAGAAGAAATAATATATGAGAAACCGCCTACAGAGGTGGAAGGAGAGGAAAACGATGCAAGGACCGAAGAAGAGATTAACAGAGAAAAGGAGGAGTTACTCGAGGATGAAAATGCACTTTTATCCACACATTTGGAAGGTGATATGCCTGAAAACACTGAAAAGGAAATGACAGAATCAGCTGCAGAGCCAGAATACAGCGACAAAATAATGACGCTGTCTCTGCTTAGGGAGCACTTTACAGAGGAGAAAATAGAGCGTGTCCTGAGGCTCCTGGGCCTCAAAAACCTTTTCAAACTGGAGGCCATGTTCTCCGACCTGGACACTGAGTTGCAGGCTACTCGCATGTCCCACACAGGCACCACACACGACATTGAAAGCGCACTGGAGAACATCTTGGAGGCATCCGAGAACACTATCCTGGACGAGATTGAGAAGATGCTGGATAGCCGAGAAAAAAAACAAGATGAGGAGCAACATGTGGACAATTTGGACGAGGAAACTGAATTGCTTGATGACTTTCAGGAACTTGCATTCAGCCTACGCCAAAAATATTCAACAGCCAGGGACAGTGCTCCTTTAGCAACGCCAGAATCCCCCCTGGACAGCCCACCTGGTAGGTTTGATGTTTTGATCTTCAGCAATGTCTTTTTCCATTTATCACAGAACTAAATGAGATAAAAGATTAAACCAAGCTGGACAGTTTTCGCACTAATGTCATTGTACTAGCTGAAACATATCTAAAAGATTTCCTGCATTTGATGAGCGTTTTTCTGTTTGTGCTTTACAGACCAACCTAACCTAAATGTTCCAGAAGAGATGCCCCCTGCTGCTGAAGGACAGTCTAACAACATGCCAGAAACTGATGAGCACAATCCTTCTGTATCAGAGGATCAGCAAGAGGAGCCGTCTGGGATTACTGACGACCGGATAGTTGTGAATGATGTGCCTGCTGAACTAAATATGACTAAAGAGGAGGATGCTGAACACTTTGATGAAAACCAAGTTGATCAGCCGGATCTACCTCTGTTGGAGGAAGAGGAAAAGATCAGTCAGCCCAATCCAGCAAATCAGTTGGATGTGGACGTTAAAGCAGAAGTTGATCATTATCCTCCAGGTTAGTTGAAATCTTTTTACAATACTCTATCTGACAAACATAATACATATTTTCTATTGTTCTTCAAAGTCATTTTTTTAATATACAGCACAGCTAATTGTATTTTTTTTTATTAGAGCTTTGCAGTTCTTTAACAAATAGCAATTTTTTTTGTGCTGACCAAGTTAATCAGTAAGTGAAGAAGACACCCTGATTTAACTAAATGTTTACCTTTTTTGCTCCAAGGATCCATCGACTCTATGGAGATTGTGACTGAAACACCTCAGGAAGAACTGGGACTGTTTGCAACTGGAACTGTTTACATGAGCTGCATCTTTTCAGTCATTCAGAATAAAACTCTGGAGTGGACCACTGTGGTAAGTCTGTGCCATCTGTTTCTTTGCATTAAAACTAATCCAAATAGGTTGTACTTTGATTATTAATATTTTAAGCTCACAATCCCGTATATTTTTTATCATAATTCATAATTAATCTAAGAAATTTAAGGAAATGAATGCAGTTGTATATGTGCCTGCGTTATTTACAATTTTTTGTATTAGATTTCACGTTTGTATTTTAAAATCGCACACATTTCACATTTGTTTAAAAGAAAATGTAAAACCTTTTTTTTAAATCACCACGATTACAATATTGTAGTTTTTACAGACCATGTTTTGTAGTCTAGAGCAGGGGTCTTCAACATTTTCCAGGCTAAGGACCCCCAAACTGATAGCAAGATGGAGCAGGGACCCCCTAATTATATAAATAATTATATATTATTGAAATTGTGTTATATCAAACTGGTCCTATAATCACTCTATTACAGATGGAGTAATGTAATGAAACTAATTTCACCCTGGGATTATTAAAGTATTTCTGATTCTGATTCCTCGTTGATGGGACAGGTGTTGTGAATGAAACGGTGCCCAGCTTGAAAGAGCTGCTGTGTGTCGCTGAATGTGTGCATTAATGACTGAAAGGCTACGTTCACACTGGAGGGCTTGATGCTCAATTCCGAATTTTTTTGTGAAATCCGATTTTTTTTTTTTTTTTTTTTTTGCGTTGCCGTTCATATTTCCAAATATATGCGACTTGTATGTGATCTCCTATGTGAACTGCAGTCATAGAAAGCAAGTGTCCTGCATTCGCAGTAGAGGACGCAATGACGTCACAGGCCAGTGTGCTCTATGTTTACGGAAGTAAACATGGATGGTAGTACCGGCGCGCATCTAGCGGTCTTTTCCAACCATAAAAACTCAATCTTTTCACATTGTTAAACATAAATACTACTCTCCGCATCATCATCTGCCATGGTTGTTGGTTTTCTTGCCGCTTCTGCATAGCAAGACACAGAATACTGGCCTTTGTTGGGTATTAATGGCGTTTGCACACAGGTCGCATTTGAAAAGATCAGATTCGTATCGGATTCAGGACCACATAGCCAAGTGGCCTGGGTCGGATTGGAAAATATCAGATCAGTGTTGTTCAGACAGCCCTGAAAAGATCAGATTCAGGTCGCATGTTGGCAAAAAAAAACGGACTTGAGTCACTTCAGGCTGCAGTGTGAACATAGCCAGACATCTTCTGCTTCCATTTATCTGTTTACTACAGTGTGTTGAAATGTTAATGTCTATTAAAGACATTTTCATAGTGGAAAAAATTGCAGGGGGGAATAAAAAAAAAAAAAAAAAAAGTCTAGTCAACCAAAACTTTCACCATCCCCATGCAGTACCTCCGTGGCACCCTTTTGAAGACCTTCACTCTAGATGTTTAATTTCCAGTATCCCCTGAACGCCGCACCGAACCCCCCGCCCCCTTCACCGTGTTGCTGTGTAGGCTGAAGTTCAACACAGCCGATGCTGAGCTGGCTCTCTCAGCAGCACCGACGGGCCTTGTTTTGGAACACAGCTCTGAAAGCTTTCCGTCGTGTTGGAGGCTCTATCCTTTCAGAATATTACAGCCTTTTTATCTGTTTTAATCAAACCCTCAGCGGCATATGGGCTCCAGCTAAGCTAACGTCTGTGTTTTCAAAGCGATAGTGAATGACAGCTGGTTTGTATTGTTAGCAGGTTGTTGTTCCCGGATCTTGTGTCTATCAAATCTCTATTTTGTTGCTGCCTAAGTATTTTTATTTAAGGCTAAATTATTTTTTTTCGAGTACCTGCTCTGTAAGGTTAAGCTAAACCTTACGCTAGCTAACAGATTGTTTGGCTACAGCTAAAGGCTAACAGGCTAGCCGGTATCTGTCAAACAGTGTTTAGCTAGTTCCCTTTTTTGTTTCTACATGACCATGGAGAGTGATGCAGTGTTAAAACCACCTGTAACGGAACCGGATCATATGTACGCGTTGCTGCTTAAGGAGCTGCAGCATGTAAGTGTTTCTGTTGAACTGATCACAACCAGAGGGCGATTATAGCTCTGCTCTGTTTTCATGAGCAGATGACAGAAGTTGAGGAGGAATTTACACACCGAACCTGACCTCAGTTTTCGAGATTTTGGCTCTGCTCACATTCCATTTTAGTTATATCTTAGCATAAGTAAGGCTTTCTTTTAATTTTACAATAAACCAGTGAGTTGAGCCGGATGCAAGATGTTTGACGTAATTTACTCTGTGCACAATATGTTTGGAGGGATTTCTTTTTTTTTATTGTTTTATTTTTAACCCAAGTCTGCACAAAATACTTAACATGCACCTATATTTTCCCTTTCACATTGGTTTAACTTATTTTATTCACAATGTCCCAAAACTTGACCGGATTTTTAGTAATTTCAAAAATCTTTATCAGATTTGGACATTTTAAAGCATTGAAACTCTGTACCATTATTCAGATATGTTACTGGTTAATCATAGGGCTTGTTTTCTACTGTACTGTATGCTAATGTTTCCTCATAGCCTGATAACGGCGTAAGACTTGTGAATGAGAAGTTCACCTCTGAGCTCTCTTAGTTTATCACTTAGTTAATAAATACAATAATACCTGAAATTTACCTCTAAACATTGAGAGCTACATTTGAAGATTTTCAGTGCTATGTATGTCGAGTTGTTTGTATATTTTTGTGAGCTCAGGTTCACTCTTTGCCAAATATTGATTCCATTCCATAGCTGCTTGTGGCCATTTCATTACTTAATACTATGCTTTTTTTAAATCCTTAAATACTTTTCATTTTCTTTGCAGTCCAGTATTTTTAAGAGTAATGGTTTTTATTGAATTATTCTCAAATTCAACCTATATTTCTGTTATTTTATTTTCAAAAAGCTTTTTCTTATTTTTGTATTGTTTACAATTGAAACTTGCAATATATGACAGCTTGTCAACCCAGTTCAAATCACAATAACTCTGAGCTCGCAGATATTTATTTGCGTTCTACAACCTAATTTCGTTATAGAACACCATACAGTTGCTTTAAATATTCAGCTGTTAAAGACGGTCTAAAAGATCCCTCAGCAGAAAGGGTCAGGAATAAAATTATAAAACGACCAGAGCCTCTTGTTCTGTAATGTTATTCAAATGTTACTTGTCACAAAGCTTTGTTTTTAATGACCCCCGAAAAAAAATGCTTTTTCTAGCCTAATTATACCGTTTTCTTTTTCTGTGGTTCAGATGATTTCTTTGCTACCAGAGGAGTGGAAGCCAGGGGAAACGATGTTTGGCTGTCCTTGGCAAGCTGTTGTTGTCACAGCTTTGATTGGAGTGATTACCTTCACCGTCTTCTTCTGGAGGAACGTATTAGCAGTAAGTGATGGAATATTTCTGCTTCTATTTCTACTTACTTTAAAGCTGGAGAATGCCAATGGCATATACATATTTAAACTTTACGTAGATCGTACCAGATTACAGATTTTTCTTGGACCTTTATTCCCAGTTTATCTTGATAAATCTTTTTGTCAAAACATGACATTGATGTTCATCTTCATGGTTTTTGTTTTAGGTGAAGAAGAGTAAATACCTTGGTAAGTTTAGGCTTTATAATGTTTTTCAAACACAAAGCTGTAGCATAAAACCTCCCTAATGATGTTCTTTATGTTTTATGAAAAAACAAGTGGATGAGAAAAAGATTCTGGAGAAAATCCAAACACTCAAAAAAGATAAGAGTGATGCTCTCGCAAGAATATCCGAACTTCAAAAGCAGGTTAGCTAAAACATAGATGGCATCAGATATTATAAAAGCTTGTTGGAATGACTATTTTAACAATGTATTTCATTTATTTCAAGACTGAGCAACTTAAAGAAAACCAGAAACAGTCAAAGGAAACTGTGAGTTCAACAATGAAAAGGATGCAAGCCTTGGAGGTAAGGAAAACTTTTGGTATTTTTTCTATCGTTATTTGAACTCTGATAGTTTTGAATTTCACGTTGAGACCAAATTTGCTGTTGCCTTTCCTAAAGTTTTTACCTGAAAAGAAAATTACTCTTGAAGAGATTATTAGAGGAGTTAAAATGACTTTGTCTGCTTCCCTTTTGCAGAGTAAAGTCCGAGAAGCCGAAAAGATTAATGAACAAATGGCAGAAGAAAAGCAGAAATATGTGAATCTACTAGAAGAAGAGCGAACTCACTCTCTCCAGAATGACAGCAGAGTAACTTTTCTTTCTCTTTCATCTTGTCCTAAGAAATGGATAATTAGAATGAAATAAATATTTTGCTATTGAAACTTTCTAATGTTTTTATTTTTTTCCATTTCATTCATATTTAACAGATAGAAAAATTAGAGAAGGCGAATGAAAAGTTGCAAGTCACCCGGAAAAGGATTCAGGAAGCACTAGCTAAGGTACGGTCCTGCGTGCTTTTTGTTTTCTAAGATATCTCCATTTTAAACACACGTTGAAGCTTTAAATGTGGTTTTGTTTCATCACAGACAACTATTCTCTTGGATGAAGCTAAGATTCGTGAAGATGCACGAAATGCTCAACACAAATGTTTGCAGAAAGAGTTTGCAGCATTAAAAGAAGAGAATAAAATGGTGAGAAACCCTTTGGGGGGATGTTTTTGCATCAGTTGTTTCTATAATCTCTTGCCTTTTTTATTCCTCACAGCTTAAAACTAATATCAAAAGTTGGGAGGAAAAACACAAGGAGCTGAATGATAAGATTAAGATTTATCAGAAGTCCCATAAAGAACTGGAGGATTCAGTTGTGCTAAAAGATCACAACGTGGAGGTTGGTCTTCTCACCATTTCTCTGTCATAATGTTCTCTGTCATAACTTGTATTCAAACTCTAAGTAAAACTGTTCTTCTGTTAGGTGCTCTCTGAACTTCTGGCAGACTTGGATGCATGTGATTTGCACAAAGGTGAAGCCAATGTCTTAGCGAATGGCGAAGTAGCACCGGGTGAGTCCGTCATGTGTATATATATGCATCCAAGCAAAGAAAAAAATTTTAAGCCAACTTTCTGTGAATATGTTTTAGTTAATTCCTTCTTTGCCTCCTTTCTTTCAGGATCATCAGCTGATAAGAAAACAGCCATAAAGAACAGAATCAAGCAGATGATGGATGTATCCAGGGTGAGATTCAAGAGTTTTACACACATTTGGCAGATGTTTTGGTTTGTGCATCTTTAACACATTTATTTTTTTGTTTGGCATTTTCTAAAAGGTCCAGACAACTCTCACAGTTATTGAAGAAGAGCGGGACCGCTTCATGGCCAAACTGTTAGACGAAGAGAAGTCTAGAAAAGAATTTGAAGGTCAGTCCTAAAATAATTTCTTAAGAGATCATCTTGTCTTACTGCTTTTTCCCTTAATCCATTATTACTTCCTGTTAAATATTTTAAGGATTTTTTTTTTCCAAACAGAGAAGCACCGGGAGCTGGAACATGCAATTGGAGCCCTCAAAAGTGAGAAGAGTCAGATTGAAAACCAGTACAAGATTCTCCAGCAGAAAAATGAAATCATGGTTGAAATGTATCAGCAGAAGGAAAATGCTTTACAGCAGTAAGTGAAAAATCCCACCCCAGTGTTTTGTTTCGTTCTGTTATTAAGCCCTGTTGCCTAAATATGTGAACTAGGGCTGCAACTGATTATTTTGCAAATCGATTAATCAGTCCATTATTTTTCGATTAATAATCGGTGAGCATAAGATTCCTTAAAGAACACTTTCTATGAAATTAAAACAGGTGACACTGAAGCTTTTCCACTTGTGGAGAGCTGCATATAGCATATTGACAGACGGAAAAGTTTTCTTTATCGTAAATGCAAAATGTTAATATATTTTTTGGTAAAATTTTGGTACAATTGCTGCTCAGGTTGGGTTGATCTGTCAGCCAAAGGCACGTTTTAGTGTTCCTACACTCCAATTACCAATTAATGGATTACTAAAGTAGGTAACGATTATTTCAATAATCGATTAATCAGATTAATTGTTTCGGTCCTAATGTGAATATATCTTTTGGGGAGATATGGTTGTAATCAAACGTTCTGTTTAAAGGTGTCAAAGTTTTCAAATGCAAATGAGATTTGAAGCAGTTTTTTCTTGTTGATGTTCTAAATGTGTTGCTTCACAGGAGATTAACAAAGGAGGAGCTGGAGCGACGCAGCAAAGAAAGTCTGCTGTCTGAGGTGGGAGGTAAAGCTGTGGAAGCTGAGGAGCAGGTTAAACTTTTAAGACAACGCATTAACGAAATGGAGGAGCAGATGAAGAAGACGGAGGAAGTTTATAAAGAGCAGGTAGGTTTGTTAATAGCTTTAATTTATTGCACAGAAGGGAAAATTCACATTTAACTTTTTTGTTTTGTTTGATCATTTTTAGATAAAAGAGCAAGAAAACAAAACTCACTCCAACTGGGTAAGCTTCAGAGAGTTTATTTACTGGTTTGCTATATATTTAACACTAGAAATGTTTTCAGACCTCTCTACATGTTGTCAAATTACACCTCAAACTAGTTGAGATTTTAAGTGCAAAGATCAAGATCACAGGTCAGAGAATGAGTTCACTGGACAGTTAGCCATACCCTCCACTAATCTGGTGTTAATGTACAGAGTTTTTCTGAATGGAAACACAAATAAGAAAGCTGTAGAACCAGTTAACTGCTGGAAACAGTTTTGTGGAAACTGCCCCAATGAAATAATTTAATTGAAAGCACATTCATTTGTTAAAATGAATGGCCTAGACAAAACTCAAACTTAATACCCTTTTAAAAATATTTGCCAAGATTCGAAAACTCCTTTTCAGGTACCCTTTGATCCAATCTGAGGTTAATCTATTTTACAAGAAGGGTGTAAAGTGTTCACTCAGTAGAGATACTCCGAAAGTCCTGAAACCCTCCTTTTTAGAAAAGCGTGGTTCTAATGGTAATTAACCCATTTAGGCCTAAAACGCCTGGAAAAAACACCTTAAAAACCTATGGCCGATTTTAAAAAATACCCCTAAAACCTGAAGTTTTTCTGTAAATTCAGCAACTGTGTCAACGCCTTAATTATTGATATCTCAGCTTCTGTAGCAGATAGAACTCAAAATATATTTTATCTTTGAAATTCTTCCAAAAAAAAAATGTGAAAAGCAGTAATCAAAAAAAAAAAATTCAACCTTTTATTTTTTCCATATGTGATCATGTCTTCATTGAGAATGTGCAATATAAAACGTTTTCAAAATAAAGAACAAACATTACATAAATAACTATCTGATGATTACTTATTAACAGTATTATTATGCATAATAATGCATATGTCTGTGTTATAAATTGCATACAACCTACCTCCAGATGGCCACAAATCTGTCCCGGGACATATTTAGGGGGAACTGCGTCCTGAAGAGAGGTTTACATACACAGCCCAATAAATGTCTTCATCTCCGTCACAGTCACGGGTGACCACTTTGCCATCTTTGCTCTTGTTGGAGTTTGGTTTGTTTGGTCACTGTACCTATTCGTCTCGGTATCTAGATGCATCCAAAGTTCTTCATTAAAAATATGCTCAAATGCCTGCAGCGGTGTGGCGTCTGCAGGCAAATCAACTTTCACTCCAGGTGTGCGGTTGAAAACACTCCGTGCATTGCGGTGGTAGTTCGATTGGTTCAGCGCGTTCAAAGTCATCATTTCATCTATACCGTCATCAAAGCCGACACACTCCTCAAAATCACTGCCTTCCGACAACTCTTCTCTGTCAAACTCCTCCATGTTTGCTTGAAAAAAACTTCTTTCTTCTTGCTTGACTTATATGCTCTCCCGGCGTCAATGGTAGAATGACGCAACAGCACCCCCGGCTTGAATGGTAGAAATGCGGTAATGCTTTCCCGGCCTAAATGGGTTAAACAGGGAGGCTTAATAAAGATGTTCTCCACACCTTCTAGATATTTCTATAAAAAAAATTTTAAAACCATGAATTACCCAAATTTTCTTTAGGTTATCACGTAACAAACCCTCAGGTTTTTCACAATAATGTTGGTGAAAAGTGGCAAATTATTTTTTTTTAAACGTTTCTTTATGAAAAGCAATGCGTGATGATGATCCCCACCATTATCCTCAGGTGAATGCCCGTAATGCTGAACGAGCTCTAAGTCAAGAAAAGGTGGAGTCCTCACGGCTGCGTGAAAAGTGAGTGTTGAATCAATGACTGAATGATACAGAATCATCTAAATTTCAACTTTTTTGACCTGTGAAAGTTTTTTGGCAGAAAGCTGGAAAGAAAAGTGATCATGCAATAAATACTATGAGAAGTTATGTAAGGGATGGTGCTTTGTGCGGTGTCCATTAACAGAAATGAATGGATTTTACATAGATTATTGTCGCCATTTGATTGGGATTTTTTATAGATGTCTCATGTTGCTTTTTTAAGGCACCCTGCAGCCAATCTGAATCAAACATTTACCCAGGCCATGGTATAAAAAATATATAAATACTCTTAACCTGACCTTCAGTTAATAGTTTGTGATTTAATTCAAACAGATTGTCCATACTTGCGTCCCAGCTGAATGAGCGGCGTGCTCCTCTGTTTAGGCCCAACTCTGGTCAGCCTGCTGCTCCACGTCAAGGTAAAAACACACAACCTTTTTTATTTTTTGCTTTCCAGAGCACATTGATTCCACAGCATCAAACAACAGAATCCTGTTCCCTTTAGGCTTGCCTAAATGAGTGGAGTATTTCAGTTTTCTTTTCTCATCTAAGTGACTGCTGTTTAGGAATCCTTGGAGTATCTACCTCTTGTGTTTGTTAGTTTATTATGTTAGTAAACTGATGGTATGATCATAACAGGTGATTCATATGGACCCTCTCCTGTGAGTGGGGGAGCTCCATCCCCTCCTATAATGATCGAGGGTCCGAGGCGCCCTCCTTCTGCCCCAGTAGGGCGAAGAATTGAGCCGTATGGTGAGTCCAAGTGGATCTCTTCACCTACTTTGATCGCACCAAAGCTGGACGTCATCTCTTCCGAACAACTGCCTATAATTTACTCCCTTTTCACATCTGACATTTTTTTTTTCTTTTCCAGCTTTCACTTTGATGCTTCATTTCCTCTTTAGTTGCTTTGTATCCTGTCCTTCTCTTTCCTGGTGCTGCCATTTTTAATTTCATTTTGGTAAACCATCAGACCATGCACACATATTTTTATTTTTTTTATATTTGTGTTGCAGTTGACTTCATTGTGTGTTTATTACCCTTTTAACTTCAGTTTCATCAGCAGTGGTATCTAGATAAGATGATTATCTTTATATCTACATGTGGAAAATGTATGTTTGAGAATGCTAATAACTTAAAAATTATTAGTTTTTGCAGGCCTTATTCTAATGTCTTAAAGTATTTTTCTGTCTTTACATTTTTCATTTCTCCTTGTAGTCTGTTTATCCATCCAAACATATTTGACACGCCATGAAAAAAGTAGCAACAAGTCAGCAGAGCACAAACTGAGAAAAAGGGATTTAAAAACCCTCATCACTTTCTGATTTCTGATTTATTCCAAGATGATTCCAAGTTAAGGATGGAAAGCAATCACCCAGTGCTCTTAAAGACAGTTTTGGAAGTTTTAAAAATGGCAAACGTGTTTAAATATGTCCTCTTTTCAATGTAAAATCTCATCTGATCACATCAGAAATTAAATTACTATTGACCACAAAATGGTTCATAGGCTAAGATAACCGTTTTACTTGACATGGAGGAAAGTTAAAGGCAGCTTGTTTTATGACAGATTAAAATGAGGAAACAATTAACAGTGAATATAAAGCAACATTGGAGAGTTTAATACAGAACTAAAACTCATCCTGTAAGCGCTGTCTTATCAATTTGTCACACAGTTCATTCAACTGCAGCTTTTTTTTTGTTGATTTATGTATTGTCTTTACTATCAATCCATTCAACCATTACTCTTTCCATCTGTCAGTTGATCATTTTTCCCTCACATTCAATTATATCTTTACTCAGTCTTTTTCTCATTCATTCACCATTCGGCATGTTGTGCTCTTTCCTTCCACCCTTGTCTCCCAGTGTTTTTGTCCATTAACAATTCCCACTTTTTTAGTGGGCTCTGCTGACTCCAAACATGAAAACAAAAATATATTGAAACTGTCTAGTAGAGCAAGAAACTTTCTTTTCAAATGATGTTTTTCCTAACCTTATTTTCCTTTTCTGATGTTATACGACCTCTTCAGTTAGAAACCTGAACTGGACTCAGTCCTCATCATCATTATTCTCTCATTGTTCTTCCTTCAGGTCCTCGACCTCCATCCGATCCACATGGCATGTACCCTGAAAACAAATCCATCCCAGGGATGGGTAAGTTCTCCGAAATCTCATGTCATTCATTTTGCTTTCAATCGGGGTGAAACACCATTTCTCTTCTTTCAGACATGATGGGCCCAAGAAGCTCTTCTCCTGCTAACCTGGATGGATCAGTAAGTAATTTATTATTCAGATAGAAGTATTTACATCCCATCTGTCCCTTCATTGGTAAATGTAGGGAGACTCTGGAAGTTTCACCTGTTGAATGTCCTTGTTCTAAAACAGACTGAAGTGATAGACCCACAGATAAAAACAGAGAGTCAGGCTGTGGCCTCCAGAGAGAGTCCAGAGCCAGTGAGTATAAACATGGTGAAGTCCTGGTGTGGAGGTGAATGCGAGCACACCATCTCCTCCTTCTCTCCCCACCTATAAGAGAATCTGGATATGGGAGGAGAATCAAGGACTTGGTCAACTTTTGGGCCATTTAAAGATTTTCTTTTCCTTCCTTTGTGGTTTTACTCACAGCACTGACAGGAAATGCACTGAATTAAGATACAGGTTTATCATTTGTGGTTATGGCTCATGCGATTAATGGTTTATTGCACAGCTTGTTTGGGGGGGGGGAAGTGGGTTTCTTTACTGCATGGCTAACATTTATTCCCTCTAATACCACTGGAAATATTTCACTACACATATTAGATGGTGTTTTCCCTCATGTCGTTTCAGGGACCTGGTTCCTTCATGGCATCACCAATCAGAGACTCACCGGGTTCTATGGTTCAAAGACCTCCACCAGGCCCGGGACCACATGACCCCCTTCTCCCTCCAGGACCCAATGTCCGCCTCCCCCCACCTGGACCTTATGGACATCCCCGACCGGGTCCTTATCCGCTCCCCCCAGGCCCTCCCCTTCATGGCCCTCCTCCTCCTGCCAACGGACACCCTGGTATGCCCCTGCCTGGATCCATGGGTGGGGAGTTTGGCTCTCGACCTCCCAACGGACATTTATTCCAACCCAGAATGGGTCCTGGTCCGGATCCCCGACTCCCACCGCCACATTTTCGTCCCCCTCCTCCTCATAGTTATGGACCGATGCCTCCACCGCTCGGTAGGTTTGCTTTTAACCCATACGGGTGGAGAAAACCTGTCATAGCCTGCAGAAAAATGTTCAACTTCTTGAAGTTTTCAAAAATTCAACCAGAGTTAGGATGGTTTAAATAAAAACTCAGTCACAATTTAAAATGGTTCAGTCAAACTTCAGACTCAAATAGAAACCAGAAACCGTTGGAATGACTTGGAAATGGATGTTCAGACTCCATCCATCAAGTCTAACTAGGCTGACAAGGAGTAAAACTTCTCTAGATGTCTTCCAGTAAATATTTTGAAACATCCTTTGATAGAAATGAGCATCCAACTTTCTTTTAAGCTTTTATTTTTAGAACTGTATAAATATAACTGATAAAGATTTAAAGTACTTTTTAAAAGCGAAAGTTTTTTCGGAATGTGATAAAACTCCACTAGGCAAGGATTCTGTTTCTGACACTTGGAAGTTTGAAGAAATAGTTTTTTTTATTCAGATATTCGTTCCTCTAATTTCTCATCTGTGTTTCACGCTATGCCTCCCCCCCCCAATATTAACTCTACTTAGGTCTCCGTGGACCTTTGGGACCCCGACCACCTCTCCCACCTGACATGCGTTTTCCAGGACCAAGAGAGCACATGAGGCCACCTATGGACCTGCCTCCTGGTGTTCCACCACCTGGAGTCCCGCATCCTGGGGTCCATACTGCACATCCAGGTGACGGATACAGTCAGGGTGCACCCAGTTACCCCCAGAACTCAATGGGTCCTCAGAGTGGCCCCAGTCAGGACCTGCACACGAAGCAGGATGCTCCTCAGGATTCAGTCAGACCAGGGATGGTCTAGCCTTAACAGCACCTCCTCCTGCAGAAACGAAGCTTCACCCCCAACGCAACAGAATAGCGACACAAATCAAGTCCAGACAAGGGTCATTATGATTTTCACGTTTCTGTCTAACAAAATACAAGGATGTTTATTAAAATATAAGGTCTTAAAGAAATCAGAAATTGTCTCTAAAATTCATGAGTTAAGAACTTTTTTCTTTCTTTTTTTTTTAAGGTTATTGTGCAATACCAGTTGTGTTAATCTTTTAAACAAATATGATTTAGAGGGGCACATTTTTAGATGTTGTTTCCTGTGGAAATTATTAAAAAAAGGTGAGAGATGAGAAATTTTATTTTTAACATTTCAGGAAACCCCCTTGGTTAATTACAAACCATAGAAAGGAAATGTATAAATGAATGGCCAGATGTGTAACTTATTTTACTATGTTGGCTTAAACTTTTAAAAAATAAAGAATGGGAAATCTCAGTGTTATTAATCAACAAAGTATCTGCTTTTTATGAGTTTTGAAGAAGAAAAATAATGCAGACCAATCAGACCTCAGAAACCCACCCCCAATGAGTTAATCCGCCTCATTCCAACTAAACTGCTTATTTTCTCGCCCAGGTTAAATCTTGTTTTTGAGGACAGTAAATCTAGATACCTTGTTTTAAATAAACATGCATATTTTCTTCTTGTACGTCTTTACTGTAGTTCTTACCTCTGTAATCTTCACTGCATTCAGATAAAAAAGTGTCCTGCACTGACTTTAGATAAAATGTCAATTTTAAGACCTGCAGCTAAAGTGACCTGTTATCATCTGCGCCTAAGTGCAAAGATTATACCCATTTATTGAATAAATAACCTCAAGGAGAAATGTAAAAGAAATATGTAGAAAGTGTCAGTGTGTTCAAGAAAGTTAAGTGCAAAGAAGGTTGGAGTAAAGCATTTAGCCAAGGGCGACTGCCACTGGTGCAGAGCTCAAACTGGCAGGAGGAAGGTGTGAGTTTGTTTATAAATTATGGTGAAGCTGAGACCATTGGAAGCTGGTTTGGTACATAAAACTAGCAGAGAATCCACTGTTAAAACTGAAAATTTGAGTGCAGAGGACAAAGCCTCCTTATGATTTTTATTCTTTTAAGAAAAGACGGCGCCATGAGTAGGGAATGGTTTCAACTCATCGACCAAGAGCAGCTTTCAAATCCAAGGAAATAAATGCCTCTGAAATTTAGAGATTTTAATCCTGCTAAGAACCTGTGGTCAGTCCTAAACAAAGGGAATGATTGTGACACTTATTAAAACTCAGAGGTGTCAAGTAATAAATTACAAATACTTTTTTACTGTACTTAAGTACAGTTTTTAGGTATCTATACTTTACTCCATTACTTATTTTTGTTCCTACTTCTGACTACTTATTACTTTTTTTACAGAAGTATATTTACTTTCTATTCCTTACATTTTTAAAACAAATATTACTCGTTACTCTTGGCTTCGGTTTAATGTTTATAAATATTTATTTCACGTCATGTGCTCCATTCAATGCAGATCATTGCTACCATTCACATCTAGTGAAAACTAGTGTGATTAGATGAGTCATATAACGCAAGCACTCATTGGTTAGCTAAAGGAAATCATCAGAAGCAAGCAGGTGTTCTTCAAACTGCAAACGTGAATTGTCTATGCCATGCTACAATGTAGGATGCAGAAAAAGATGTTGAAATGTCTGAAAGGTCGGACACAGGCGAGAGCGTATCGGGAGATGGAGACCAACAAGACCTCCCTCATCCTTGGACCTATCTCAAAGAATTTTTCCAAATAGTCGAAAAATTGAGCTTTCAGTTCATATAGTGGCATCTGGCTGTTTTGTTTTTAAAGGTTACTTCATACTTTTGTACTTTAAGTAGTTTTTGGAGCACTTCCTTTTTTACTTTTACTTGAGCAAAGAGGTCAAGTTGATCCTTCAACTTTTATTGGTGTTTATTAAACTGCGGTATCTATACTTCTAATTAAGAAATGTGTGTACTTTTGACACCACTGTTAAAACTGCATATTTAATATCAAACTTAGGTAAACATATTTGGGAGGAGGGGCTCTATACATTTAGGCACAACTTTATATTTCATTACAAAACACAATTTCATGGGAACTGGTTACAAACTGCCTCGGTTATAGTTTATCATTCAAATAATAACTGTAAATGTTTGAACAAATATGTCAACAGAAATGGCAAACAGTTCCTGACACACATTTACAGTTAGTCTATGGCTGCGTCAAACGTCTTCCCTAACCCCTCCATCACTATATAGAGTGGGGGCCATCTTTGTTCTCTCTCGCCCCAAAGATGAATACCATAATGCTTTGTGAGGAGAGCTTTTTCTGGGATATATCTACTTATCTAGTGACCACTAGTTTGCAAGGTGCATTGTGGGTAATTTTGGTTGCACTGCTTTTTAATCCACTAGACATAAAATGCAACCCCTATATAGTGATCTGTATAAGGGTTAGGGCGGACGTTCAGACACAGCCAATCTCACAAGTTAATTCGCTGTCCTCATTTAAGTGACATTACAAAAATAAAGTCTGCAATCAGATTTGTTTACCAGGTACATGTGACAGTGAAGTTAAATAGCATTACAAAGTAATGGATTCTTTTTGAACAATCGTCCTGTAAAGATGCTACTTATCACAGCTTCATTTAACCTTCGTCTTGAGGTAAAACAGTTCAGGTTTGGAAAAATCTGAACAAACTACTTTTTTCAAACTTTGCTCCATTCATTTGATTTATTTTGTCAGATGTAAAACTGCACTTTAATACTAAATAAGTGGGGAAATTACTAAAGGGGAATGAGCTCCTTTAAATACCAAGACAACTTTAACGCATCCTTTTGCAAACAATCTTATTAAAATAGTAGCTGAGAATGTTATGTTAAAATAAAACTGGATAAAATCAGTACAATCTGTAGTTTTTGACAGGGTTTTAAACAACATTGAAATTGTTTGTTGTTGCTTCATTTAAATAAAAACTAAAAAGAATTACTGTGAGGCAGATTTCTTCCTTTTAACCCCCGAGCACAGAATAAACCTGAACTGATTATAAATAAAAGCTGTGACCAAACAAAGCCTTGTGGGATGTTAAAGCGAGAACATAAATGAACCATAGAATGAAATATAGAAAGTACTTTTACACACTAAATGTTTTTTTTCTTAATGGCTTAATGTGAGTGTAAGTTCTTTTTGGGTTAGATCTTACTTGCTGCACCCAGGCCTTAGAACCACCAGGGCATTAGAGGCAAGAAACACGCTTTAATAAACTGTCTGACAGCATGAAGTAGGCTTAAAGAACCCAAAATGCAAAATACCATTAAAGAAATTCGAGAACTGCAGAAGTCATTGACATCAGTCTGGTTAGTCTTTAGGAATCCAGAAAAACCACAGGAACCATCCTGGCAGTAGAAGTTAAACAGGATTGACTCCAAGAGGGCATTACTGACCCAGCTAGGAGGTCCTTAACGAACACGGAACATTTTAAAGCTCCACAGATCTAATTTACCTCAGTTAAGATCAGTGTTAATGATCCAACATTTTGACTGAACAAAAATGGCTTCCATGGAAAAGTTTCTACCCTGATGACCAAGAACCAGTGCAGCATTTTAGGGACGATAAGATTAAAGTCCTGGGTCCAATTTGTTCGTTAGATAATAAAAAGTTGTTGCCGCCAAAGGTGAGGAAACCAATTATTGTGTTTAAAAAGAAAAAAGAAACCCTGTTCAATTTTAGTACATTTTGAAATGTTTGTCTTTGATAAATAATAGGATTAAAAAAAACTATATTTTTTATTTACTCGAGTAATATTTGCTGATAACATTTATTTGATCCTAAACATTTAAATGAGGGATAAAAGAAACAGGATCTTTTTTTTGTATCTGTAAGAGGGCAAATACTTTTCACAGAACTGTATTGTTTGTTCAACATTTAAAGATTTTAATGATTTGTTTATAATTAAAGTTATTTACTTTTGACAAGTTATAAATACCTACTTATTTATTTTATTCTAGCTGCAGCAAATCCTGCCAAACATATTTTTGCACAATTGGCAGGGTTGTTCCCTTTGAAATCAGTTTTTATTATGGAACTGTGCCTGAATCTGCCTAAGCTCTTGTACGAATGAGTTGGACATATTTCTGTCGCTACTGATTCCTTATGGCACACAAGCTGACATGTTGGCTCAGTAACATCTTCACTGCTGCAATTTTAGTGATTAAATGCCCTCGAGTTAGAACCCCTTTTACTGACGCATTCTGCAGCAATAAGAGAGCAAACTTTAAGCTGAACAAATAAAAAGCTCCAGAAAAGGATTAGAGTTTTCCCAACGCAGTGCTTGGATTAAAGAGTTAATGTTTTACTTCTTCCCATTTGCAAGTCCAGAGTTCAGAGGGGATAACACCAAAAAAAAAAAGCAAACCGCTAAAGTGAAGTACCTATCCCCTTCCTTAAACACAAAGGACAAATCAGAAAGCTGTGTGTGGAAGACTGAACATGATGAGTCTCAACCTGCTTTAACATGCTGCTGCTGGTGTAAGTTTGGGAAAAAAGAAAATGCACATTAATTCATAAAATCTGTGTGAGGGCATCAGTTTCTTTGAAGTTCTTCACACTGCAGCCTTTGATTTGGTATTGCTGAATGTGACGATGAGGAGGAGCACCGCATTTCCCCGGATGTGCAGCAAGATGAAAGGGGCGTGTCCAAAGAGGAGGCTTAGCTGTCTTTGTGTAGCGTCTGATGAAGATGGAGGTAAAGTGGCTTCTTGGTGAGCAGCTGCAGTTTCTTCCTCTTAAAATCTGTGGGCTTCTTGTACCTGAAAGAAAAAAAAATGTGTTTCCTTTTTATGTCATGATTTTCTGGAAATGTAATAGTTGCTATAAAAAAAAAAAAAAAAAAACACACTCACAGTTCAATGACAATGGGTCCAGGTTTGATCTCATCCATTTCCATGAAGGCGAAGCATTTTGTGCTGGTGAACCTCTTTTTGGGCTTGTAGTGCTTGAATTCAAAGAAGATAGCTGCACCTAGAAGACGTTAGTTTTATATCAATACCATGACTAAATATACAGCGGAAGAAATCAAAGTGGAACTCCTACTTTCTTCTTTTCATTACATGAAAAATTTGTAAATTTAAAGCGTTTAAGCCATCCCACAGCATGATGCTGCCCCTATTATGTTTCCTCTGTCTCCATATTGCTGTTATTCTCTAACAAACCACAGGAACCTCAATTAACCAGTCCACCTGGACTGAATACAGGCTGAAGACACTGATGAGGAAGATTTTAATGCATTAGTAAAGTATATGTATGTTTTTCTCCTCCACCAATTTATCCAATAATGTTTGTTTGTTTATAGAGGTCTGCAACCTATGGCTCTTTGGAACCTTGGTCTTAATAGGGGTTAAAAATGTTAACTTATAGTTTTGAATACAGTTTGATGATAGATACCAATCTGAGAAGCTTTAGCAGGTATATATATTTTTTATTTTATAAAATTTTCTCTATAGAATAACAATTAAATAACCAGAAATAAGTTTTTAGGGTCTAAATTTTTGACACAAGCTTAAAAATAGTTTTAAGCTTTTGTTTTTTTTATTTGTTTACACATCAAATAAAACCCTTTTGAAGACAACTCACACTTCCTTTTCAACCCTAGTTTTTAACCTTCAAAATATAAAAAAGAAATTGAAAATGGCAACACTTTTCCTACAGCAGATATTTAACAAAAATAATAAGTTGTGTTTTATCATTTGCAGCTTTAAACAACTTTTTTTTTTTTTTTGCTTAATTTGGGGTATTTTACCAATACAATCCAAAAAACTTCTTTTTTTGGATTCTATAATATAAAATCCCATTGAACACAGTGACTGTATGTTGATGTATGAATGGTTTTTCATAATCGCATAGTAAAAGACTATGCAAACTTTATAAAGTGTGATTAATCACATTAAACATGTTTGTGATGTCTAGTTTTTAACTCTAAAAATCCCAACCAAAAAAATGTATAAATATTTCCAATTTGTTTTTCAAATGATATGTTTGAGATTAGTTAAAACCAGGGAGTTCACCACCGCATCAATTTATGTGTCATCAGTACGAAACAGTTTGAGGAAATTAGAGATTTTATCTATGAGGGCTGAAAGGAAGACATTTTTTCGGATTAAATGTTTTTTGCAAAATATCCCACCTATAAAACCCAGCGGAGACAGCGTTCAGTCTGAACACACCTTTAAAAGGACACTTTGGAAGACTTGAAAGGTGAAAATTAGTTTGTTTCTCTTGTAAGTTAGCTATGTTTTTAATTAGGAGATTTTTTTTTTTAAATCAAGTGATTATGTATTCATAAATCTACTTTAACAATGTAAGATTTCTGTAACTATTTCCTGGGGTCTTTTGTGGTACAAATCTGCCAGTAAACAGTATTGCAACCAGTCCCACATAAATTTCACCACATGCTTCTGATTTACCAGCATTGCCTCAGATTTCCTGCCAGGACATGAAGCAAAGAAGCAAAAAAAATGCCTCTGAATCAATTGGTTTCTACACAATGACAGTAATCACCTTTTGGTAATTTCTCTATATGCTTCTGAATTTCTACATCCACGTTGAAGTGAATGTACGTGTCTTCCTTCCTGGTGGCCACAGGAGTGTCCTGCATTGGGTTCAGATCCACGCCGTTCATATCTGAAGGCAGAACACACAGACAGAGGCAGGTTTTCATGACTGGAAGAAGGTGATCTTTCTTCAGGTCATTAGATGTTTCCCTCTGGGACAGAGAAAAAACAAGATGGCGGCTGAAAACCTTGTCTATGAAGTGATTACCTTTGACGCTGATGCTCATGTAAGGATCGATGCACTGGCCGGCGTCTTTCAACCCAATTTTTTCTATTCTTACTGTGAGTAGTGTCATTCCAGGTTCTGAGGGTAACCGTGGCAACAGGGTACCTGTAAAACAAGCAGAAAGAAAAGATTAGCTCCTTCAATAAAAGTTATTGCAATATATTTATTTTCTAGAAGCTTGTTTGTAATTTTTTTACATTTGATTTGAAGTATTTCAAAAATAATGCAAATGTTTTTATTATTACTATCTGGATATCTATTATTTTGGCATAATCTTTCAAAAATTCAGTTAAAGCTACAGTGTGTAACTTTTAGCAACATCTAGCGGTCACACTGCAGACTGCAGCAACATGAACATCTCCCCCCCAACAGTGCGGCGAGCGTTACGGGACAAAATGTCTTCCACGACGTCCGCATCACCTACCTTCTCAAGTGATGAGGTTTGTTTACATAGATAATTTTACAGATAGTATTTCATTAGTCTGTGTAGGGTATAGATTTCATGTAGACTTAAGATAATAAATATACCCGTTATTTTTTCTACATCGTTGTGACGTTTTGGCGATCTCGCAATCGCTAGTTTTTTGGCTCTGCGCTGCCGTAGCCCAAAGATGTCTGCCTCCATGGCTGCGAGACCCGCTCCTATGTAATTATAAATAACAAATTCTAAGGCAACGAGCTCGTAGATGATAATAAATAACATAGTTATGTATAATATATTACATTTCTGACTGTATATCCCGTAATTATTACACACTGTAGCTTTAACAGGGTGGTACCCATCTATCATAGCCTAAGGTGAAGTTATATGCATGGTTGTTTAGAAATGAGTGATTAAAGTAAAAGTGAGATAGATACATAACTGAATTGTGAATTTAGAGACTAAGACTGGAAAAAATAGGTCTCAACATGCAAATCCTTATTAAAATTTTTCATACTTTTCTAGACTGTTTGGAAATCATGCAATAAAATCTGGAGCTTGTCTGAAGCAACACACATAAATAAAAACGAGAAACTAAGAGAATGATTTTAAATCTTGCACGCTAAATGTGAATAACAGCAATGATCAGATTCCATATAAATCAAACTGGACCAGTAAACTATGTCCTATTAGGAAAGAGCTGAATTACAGATATCCCTAACTTTGCAAAAAAGATTAAATGAAAACGTTTCCACTCAGAGTCAAAAAGATCTTCTCTAAATGTAACATTGAAAAACACAATTTGTTCATTTTCATCGCATCTGCTAGTTGTTAGAATCTTTGAATCAATAGAGATGTGTTCTGTACAAGATTGAAGCCATATCTGTGGATGCTGCGAATCATGCAGGTTAGGATGAGTGATGAAGCCATGCTCAGCAACGACAGATATGATAAAAATATACTTGGTCAAACATGCGTCCAAAGACAAACCAGAGCAGCCTTCAGTCTGTGCTTGGTTATGAGAAAGCATACCAGGAGCTCTCGGTGGGAAAGCTTCTGTTGAACCTGCTCCTGCAGCAGCATCATCCTCTTCCTCCAGCTCCAAGTTCTCCTCCTCTCCCGGCGCAAGGATTTTCCTGACAGAGGGCAAGGAAACATTCATTTTTCTTAAGGACGGACAACATAAATATGCATATCAACCAAAAATATCTCTAGAAAAAAAAGGTAGTAACAATGCTCCATAAATAGGGAGGTAAAAGTTCTGTTTATAATCTTTTGCTTCTAAAATACACTAAGCTGACTTTTTTTTAATAGATACATAACTTCTTGTGATAAACTATAACAAATCTCACATTTCGCTTTCAGCATAAATATTTGGATTACGGCTAAATATATTGCTAGTGTAAATCAGCCAAGAAAATATTAGGTTCAATTTAAAAAAAATTCCAGAATATTTTCCTGAAACCCATAGATTTCAACAAGAAGCATTCACTGATTGGAAGCTCACCTTAATGGCACAGGCTGGACATCAAATGGAAACTCTTTGTTATAGGTGAGTATGTTGTTTATTACTGTGGAGAAAAGGACAAAGACGGACACATTTTAGCAGCAACTCCTACTAATTAGTGAACATCAACGTTCAGACACTCACTAGGCTCCAGTTTCTTGAGGTCTTCTAACTTGAATTCCTCCTTCGACTGGGTGCACTGAAAAAAACAGGCATAATGAAGGCATTTAAAAATGATCAAAGTATTTTTAATTCCTCATATTATAGCTACGGTAAGCTATTATTAAAAACATGTTTGCTGATTTTAGCTTAATGACATCCCCTGTGCTTCATTCACTATGCCTACACTGGAAAAAATCCAAATCTAAATAAGTAATTTTTTCTTAAAATAAGTAAATTTGTTCTTGGATTGAGGAGGAAAAAGATGCATTTTGCCAATGGAACAAGACAATTTATATTTAAAATAAGAAAACACAATTGCATTGTCTTATTTCAAGTTCATATTATCTAATTATCATATTTTAAGATTAAAAATACTCATTCCATTGGCAAAATATAGCATTTACCTTCTCAAATTAATGGTAAATACACTTAATTTAAGACATTTTTACTTATTTCTAGATAATTTTTCCAGTGTAAGTGCTTGTATACCAATAAGTGTAAATGAATGCATTTTTATTTAGCACCAGATCTTTATAATGATTTTCAAAATATGGATCTAATCTACTTTGCATACCCAGAACCAAACAATAAAAGCTGCCTTTAGTTTCTATATTCCCTAACCTGGATTAACCCCCAGAAAATGTAAAACCACTAAAACCCTAAACTGATTTAAATCCAGATTTATGTTAGAGTGGCCTTTGACTTTGCTCTAAAAATAACTTGTTACATTTGAGTCCAACTTTTCTTTTCATTGTTATTAATCTTTTTATCTCAGTTAATTCTCTTACGTCCTCATGTGAACCACTTTAAAGCTTTTTGCTTTAATAAACTAGCCTTACCTTCAGATCTGAAATTTAGCTGAACGGCCAAGTCTTGACCTAAATTTATTCATAGTTTGTGGAAACAACTGAAAATTGTCCTTAACAGAAGCTCTGCATCCAATTACACTGATCTTGGACAGTTTTGCAGATAATCAGGCAAAGTTTTTCAGGCATTTATCCAGCATTTTGCTTGTTCCATCAAATAGATCCATGACAAAACCTTAAGGTGTATAATTATAACAAAATATGAAAATGCAAAAGGTTTGTTAATTTTTTTCCAAGGGACTGTAAGTCTAAGAATAAATTATTTACTTACTGTCCATATTTTTAGATTACATTTTGGAAGACAAAGAAAATATCCTCAGAGGTACGAGCTTCAGGTAACTGCAGGCCTCATCTACCATGCTACATGGAAAGCCAGAATGTGAGCTCTATCTTTCTAATGAGGCTACAACCTCTGTGATGCTTTTCTTCGTTTACTGTTGCAACCTACTGATGCTTCAGCAACTGACCAGTTTCCTCTATAGACAAAGTGGACCTGGACCGAATTGGGTCTAGAATCTGCAGGGTGTCATACAGTGCCCAGGCTTGGTATCTGCCATTTAAAATCATTTACCAATATTCATAGAAATGAGGAAACAAACCTGTAAACTGGCACTTCTCATCTCCAGGCATGTTGCAATCTTTCCTAAGTTTTTCTTTAAATAAAAACAAAACACAAACAGTTATTAGTTAAACTGCAGCAGCAGAGTTTGGTCTGGAGACGCAGCAGGAAGGAAAATATAACTCAATAAAATGTTACCTTCTGCTCCTCTGTGAAGTCTGAAGAATTTGTAGACTGGACCTCCTTCTGTAGTTGTCTGGCTAGACTGAATTATAGCACATGAACAGTTAGATGAGATCATCAAACACTTAACGTTACCATTTAAAGCTTAATGTTTTACAGAAAAAAACTAACATTCACTTCTGACTACAATTAGTGAAGGGCTTTTTAAACTTTTAATCTTTCTAAATTATTCAAAAGTGTCAAATCAGGACTCCAAACAAAGTCTTATTTGCAACCTTTGATATGCCACCTCTAATCTGCACTATGCCACAGAGGGTCTGAGGGAGTGGTACTCTCTTTAATACTATTTTTTATCATTTGTATTAAGTATTACTTTTGTCAATTTCAATCTACTTTACTGGCAGCTGATTTTTTTCTGTCTCTAATGGAAGGCTATGTAAACTTTCCACCACAACTGTATGTTGATTGAAAATCTTTTTATTTCCTTTAGGTATTTTATTCAAAAATCAAAGTTTTGTAACTTGTAACATGTAAGGATGCTGTTCTAGCCAGACTTTCCTAAAAAAAAGAAAGAAAGAAAAAAAGATATGTTCATCTCAATGGTTTCCTGGTTAAATAAAATAAAAACACATAAGGTGGTTCTGTTGCTTTAAGGAATACTTCGCAAATAGATGAATCTGTAAGTTATTTTAAATATTAATTATTGGACAGCGCAAGGTTCCTTAAAGAAGATTTTTTTTCGAAATTAAACCATGTGAAACTAAAACGTTTCCACTTGAGGAGTTCTGGATATAGCATATAAACAGAAAAAAAGTTTTTTTAAATCTTAAATGCAAAATGCTTACATATATATATATATATATATTTTTTTTTTTTACAATTTTGATATAATTACCGCTCTAAGTGGGTCGCTCTGTCAGCTAAAGGCATCTTTTACAGTCTCTACAATCCATTTAACGATTAACCGATTTATAAATTAGTTGTCGATTATTTCAATAATCAATTAATCAAATTAATTGTTTCAGCCCTAAAACCAGGCCTAAGTTAACCTCTACAGGTCAAACTTCTAGGGCTTGAAAAAAAAAAACCTCTATCCTTTTTTTATTCTAATCAATGCAGTTTGCCCAAGCAATCTGAAAAAAAGAAAACTTCAAATCATTTTCCAGATTAAAATAATTTTTTATAACCTCTATTTACTTTTTCCAGAGGAAAAAAAACATTTTCATACTGAATCGCGGTGATTTATTTCAAAGTAGTTCACACATAAGATTTTTATTCACAAAATAATTTCCTATGAATACCAAAAGAAAAGCTTCTTACTTTCTGTTTTGGTCTAGCTGTCCTGGACTGAAGCACTAAAACAGCTAGTTTTAAGAATAATTTACAAAAATCAAATTAAACCAAAATCCAAGAGTCAGATTTTGAAGTTAAATCTGTTTGTCTACTGGTTATAAAGCAGTGGTCATATACCACACTACAATTCAGCACTTTTATTTTATTATAATGGATCCCATGACTATTATAAAAAGCTCAAAGCTAATACTTTCCCCTCCAATAAACAGAATTTAATTAGAAAGTCCAGGGGAATTATTTGAGTCTGAAAATGCTTGTGGTTTTACTAGCATAGAATAAGTTTTAAGCTTTCAAAAAATATTAATGACAAATCAAAAGGAAAAATCTTAATGTTAAATGCAGGAAATCTGGCGCCCTCTTGTGATTAAAACATGGAATTGCCAGGTGTTCTTTGCCTTTTTTTACTATTAAAAATAACAGCTGCAAATGAATAATTATGAAAAAAGATTACAGCCTGAAACAGGGAGGAGGATTTTCTCAGAGAAGGACAAAGCCTTTCCTCTGTGAACACATATGAAACCCACCCATAACAATGAGAGGGTGTGGCTGACTATTTCTCAATACTCTGAGGAATATGGGCTCTTTTTCTCTCTGCCCTGCAAAACACGAAGCTCTCTTTGGTTTTTCCATGGCTCCATCAAACAGCTGGAGCTGCTGCTGTGGATGCAGCACACAGACAAACCCCACTCCCTCTGCAACAAATGCCACATCACGTCATGGATGGGAAGGGTTTATTTACTGCTGTGAACTGACAGCTCTCAGCATAACTTATTCTGAAGCCGTTATCTAAACCCTGCAGGTTTCAGCACAGACCGCCTTAGATTGAATCTACATTTAAGAATGAGAAGCGCATCTTTAAGGGTAAACCGATGGGGACAGACAGGACACACATGCTGGGAACTTACATTTGGTACTCATCTATCGCCTCCACTAATTGCCCCCACGAGTCAAAGTCTGTGCCTTTTCTAAAACTGGCGTGCCATTTCTGAACAGTCCTGTTGACATCAGACATGTTGGCGGGGCTGGATGGTGGCGGTGGTCTCAGGGCAGCATAGCCGAGGACAGGGCTCCTCTATGTGGGGGCGATCAGCGGCGTCCAGTCGGCCGGGATCCGGAGAGAGACGCGCGGATCGGGACCCCGGTGACACCCCGACCAAGCCCTTTCTGCCTGCCAAAGCCCTGATGTCGCATCCGCACGAGAGAGGAAGTCCCGCCTGGAGCTCGGGGTGCGCCTGTTTCTGGATGCGGGGTCGCCCGAGTGAACTGGCGGTTACAGAATAAAGCATAAGTTCCACTTAGGATGCTCCTTTAACGGGTTATCCGAAAACACAAAAATCTACATTTAAAAACATTAAACACATACATTTAAAAACTAGATGCAGTTAGAGAATAGAATAGAACAGAGTAGAAGAGATTTGAATAGATAAAGTAGAATAGAATAAAATAGAAAATAAGAATAGAATAAAATAGAAAATAAGAATAGAATAAAATAGATTAGAATAGAAAATAATAGAGTAGAAAAGAATATAGTAGAATAGAATCTAGTAGATTAGAATAAAATAGAAAAGAATAGAGTAGAATAGAATAAAATAAAATAGATTAGATTAGAGAAGAAAAGAATAGAGTAGAATAGAATAAAATAGATTAGATTAGAGAAGAAAAGAATAGAGTAGAATAGAATATAGTAGAGTATAATAAAGTAGAATAGAATAAAATAAATTAGAATAGAAATTAATAGAGAAGAATATAATAGAGTAGAGTAGAATAGAATTAAATAGACTAGAGTAGAGTAGAATATAATAAAGTAGAATAGAGTAGAGTAGAACAGAATAGAATAAAATAGACTAGAGTAGAGTTGAATAGAATAGAGTAGAATAGATAAGAATAGAATAGAACAGAAAAGAATAGAGTCGAAGAGAATAAAATAGATTAGAATAGAATAGAAAAGAATAGACTAGAATATAATAGAGTAGAATAGAATAGAATACAATAGAAAAGAAAATCTCTTTTTATAGGGAAATTCTAGTGTTACAGCAGCAAAAAAATATAGAAAAAATGGTCACATAAATGTGGACCTCAGAAGAGTGCATACAAATATCACAATAGTGAAGAGTTAAAAAAAGAAATAAACAAAATACCGTACTGTAAAGTGTTTTAAAAAATATAAAACTGCGCACCTGGAGAATAAATAACCAGTATACATCGGAGGACATTTTTACAGTAATTTGTAAAATAGCAGCAACATCAGAGATGTGGAAAATGACAGCAGTATGTTATTTAACCGACTAAGGTAGAAACTGTGCAAAATCAGCATGAATGTAACAACTTATTGAGATTGTTGGGAACAGTGGTGGTTATAGAGTCTTACAACTGCTGGGAGGAAGGATCTGTGATAACGCTCCCTGGTGCATTTAGGGTGCAGCAGTCTGTCTGAAAGAGCTATAGAATACAGTATTTTATTGTTCATCTTTTAACTCTTCACTATCATGTTATTCCTTTGCACTTTTCTCAGGTCCACATTTGTGTGACCATTTTTTCTATAATCTTTTTGCTGCTGTAAACACCAGAATTTGCCCAATGTGGGACAATAAAGAAACTTCTATTCTAATCTATTCCATCCATCCCATCCATCCATCTTCTTTCACTTATCCTCGTCTGAAAACGTTCAAATACATTTTATGATTCATTGTCTTTTAAATAAATCTGTTAATGATAAATGTAGGCCATTTTAAAATGTAAAAAATTCATAGAGCCCATGTATTTATTTATTTGACAAATAAAATGTATGTACGGTTATTTTTTTTAATTTTTTTTTTAAAAAAAACGAAAAGAAAAAAAACTACATACTTATATATAACTTTGTATTCTACCCAACACACATTCACCCTCTCTATAATCAAATTCTATGAAATAATTTAGTTTCCTTTAAAAATCAAATAGTTATTTGTATATGTTTACTCCCCAAATTCTTCCTCAAAATATCTAATAAATTAACCTTTTCCTTAATACATTCAAACTCTCTCCTCATATATCTTCTCTTGCTTTCATATTTATGACATTCCAGTATAACACGTTCTATTGTTTCATGTTTTCCACAGTAATCATGTTTGCCAATAGTTTGCTTTTGAATTTTGAAAAGTGTCAAATGAAGTCGGAGTACGAGTTAAAAACTTTTTGGCAGATTGCATAAACTGTATATTGAATGTAGCTTTATAGCTTCCACATCAGGTGGAAATAGTGGAGAGGAAATGGAGTGGATGATGTCTAGGTCTTCAAGAAGAAAGCTTGAAATGAGGCGAAGAGAGGAAAAAGATAGAAGTTGGTCAATTGGGTGTGAGGTTAGAGAAGAAAGAAGTAAAAAAGACAAAAACAAATACAAGTCAGAGAATACAAGCGCAGGGAGAGCCAGCAAATGGGGAAGAGGAGTGGAAAGTTACAGTCGAGTTTAAACAAGAGGGAGGATACTTACATCAACTGAGCAATTGAGAAGGAAATTGGACGAATCAAGCCAGTCAGCCAGGATAATGAACACCATAAGATATTAATTTCTGCTGTTAGCAAAAAACAACAAGAACAGATTCTCAAAGTGACAACTCTTGTTGGTGAAAGAATCAAAACATAAATCTGTGGCGCAGCTACAAGATTAGGAGGGGTAATTTCAGGTGTTCCAAAATAAAAGGAGGAAAAATAAGTGAAGCAACAAGGATTAAACACAAAAGAGATGGAGTTGTTAAAGACACCATGGCAGTTGTAGTGCAGTTTGAGAATGTGATTCCAGAATCTGTGCAGATTGGCTATATAAACTTCAGGGTGAGAGAGTACATTCCCAACCCAATGATGGTGATGTTTTGTTTCCGAAGAATGGGTCATGTCGCTAAGGAGTGCAAAGGGGAAATTATGTGTGCAAAGTGTGGAGGTTCACATGAATATGGAAAGTGTGATAAAGATGCCAAAGTTAAATGTTGTAACTGTGGGGGAGAACATAGTGCAGCATATGGTGAATGCATAGTACAGAGGGAGGCAAGACAAGCACAAAGAATAAAAATAACAGAGAAGGTTTCATACGCTGAGGCTTTAAAGAAAGTTAGAAAAGAAAGTACAAATGACTTGGGAATAAAGAAACAAGTCAAGGAGAGATAAATCAGGAAAATAATGACTCACAAAGAAAACAGAATCAAAACGTTATCAATTCAACAGATGAATGCTATGCATGCAAGCATAAATATAATAGAGATTAAAATACAATGTTGGTGAAAAAAAATAACTTTGTGGCATTTATTTGTCAAATTATCAATGTTACAGTGCAAATGAAAAAGAAAAGTGATCAAATCAAAACGATTGTAGAAGCAGCAGGACGGTTCCTAGACATGAAAGAGGTCCAAGCGGATCAAATTCACAAACTTCTGAGTTCAGCTGGAAATTATCAAGAAAAGGATTTTAAAAAAAAATGTCATACATATTCTTCAATGGAATGCTAGAAGTCTCATAGTTAATGGTCAAGATTTAAAAAAAAATATATATGTACATGAACTATAAATTAGCTCCGGATGTTATATGTGTTTAGATTTTAAAATTCCCGGTTACAATTCAGTCAGAAGAGATAAGAGTTACAATAGTAGTTGAGGAGGTTGTGCAACTTTCATTAAGGATGGATTGGCATATAAAGAACATCAGGTACCTGGTTAATATGAATGTGTAAGTGTAGAAATATTTAAATCAGGAAAAATTGGTAATATTAGGATTCTTAAATATTAAAACGTTAGAAAGTGAGATATTTAATACAATTTCAGGATCAATTAAAAGAAGAGAAGTTAGGTGTAGTGACTCCAATGCACATAATAGTCTATGGGGAAGCAGACAGACGGACAATAATGGTAAAATAGTGGAAGAAATGATGGATAAAAGGTCTCTGGTGTCCCTTAATAATGGTCAGGAAACTAGAAAGACAGAATGGACTGTTAAATAAATTTTAGGGATAGATGGGGATTGGGTGGAAAATTTGGTTATTAATAAACATTTTTTTTTATTTATTTTTGTTTTTACATAACACAAAAATAAAAAAAATAGAATATAGTAGGTGGAACTACAGAGCTACACACAGTACAGTAGGTGGCGGTATGCACCTATGAGCTGTTTGCAATCCGCCAATCTAACAAAGAAGAAAAAGAAGTAGTAGAAGGCTTTTATTTAGAAAGGAACTCGTCGTCTTCCGGTTTGTAGGTAGCCTTTCATGGCTACAGCTCCAGTAGCTGCGGTATGAAGGAGAACCGTAACGTTTGGAGGGGTGTTTAGGTCGAAGTGGCCTTTAGGCCGAAATGCGAAAACATGGATAGCTTAACGACGGTCTGTTTTTCGTCTGAGGAGGACGACTGTTCCGAGTCGGAGGTTTCATGTCTGATGAGAGTCGGAAAGAACTCGGACTGGCTCAGTTTGTCCGAAAACACAGAGGTGCAGTTTGGCTAACGTTTGCTAACAGGCAAAACTTTAAGGACTGTGCGAATTTCAAGAAATTTTAAGCGCTCTAATCACGCATTTCAGCTCTTACTTAATTTTTTTTTTTTATGTTTATTGGGATCTTGTCAGATATTGAGAATGACGTAACCCATATATATTATCATTAGTATTTTGCATGGAGCGCAGCAGAGGAAAACGTAAGTTTCATGTTTATTTTTGACTGTTTAGATCACTATTGGACGTGGTGTGGAGGTAACCCATCAGCTGATATCTCCAACGTGCCCTCTCATGATCTCCAGACTGCATTGTTCCTTCAAGCAAAGGGAGGATGGCCAGTGGACAGTAACAGATAAAAAGGTGAGCAGGTTACAATTGAGCTAAAGTTCTCACCCACTTTTCTCCTTAAACATATTTAGTGAAAGCATAAACTGTCTTATCTCCTTTTTACTATGTTCTTAAATTTATTTTGTATCACTTATAAATAGGGCTGGGTGATATGAAGAAAATCTAATATCACAATATATTTGGGCTATATCACGATACATGATATATCACAATATGTTTGAATTATCTTTAAAAACAATAGATTGCATAAAAATGCACTGATATACACTAATACACTTTTGGTTTTAATTTTAAAACATTTTATTTTAACCAGCTCAAAAGATTTTCACAAATAACATTGCAACATTATGTCTTTTGGTGTCAGTATTAAATCCTTAACAAGATCCCAGCAACCAAACAAAGCAAAAACACGTAATAATAAGTAAATGTAAAACAAAAAAGGGCTCTTTTATGCATAATAAAAAAAGCTGAATAATAAAATAAATTGACCATTACATAAACAAAAGTTGAAATACTGTCCAAAAATTAGAGCATCTCAACACTATTTGCACTGATCTTAAATGCTGGGAATTTTAAAGCAACAAAATTTGTAAAATAGGGAACATTACCAAGCTTAGAACATGCCTGTAAAACCTCTGAACAAGACCTCATGACATCACAGGTGTTGGACCATCTAAAAAACATTTAAATTACGTAAAAAATATCGTCTGTGATTTCCCTTCATCTCTTACTTTTTCTCTTATATGGGATCGCTGTTTCTAACAATGAGGCCACCGTCATCAGCTTCATTTAACGTTTTAATTCGTTAGCGGGGAGGCGCTGACATGCAGGGTTTACAAAATTCTTTATTTTGCTGCAGAAGTCTTTTTAGGTGGTGGAATAATCCGTACTGCTGCCTTTTGCAGCAACGGTTTGATGGCACGTCTTATGCTATGTTCACACCTAACACGATTTAAGCAGCAAAAAAGCACCCGCTGCTTTTTGATGCTTGTATGCATTAAGGTCCGACCTGCCTCAAGCGTTTCTTTAATTCTCCTGTAGAGTGTCCAGTAGAGTCTGTTGAGCTGCTTCTGCTGCTCCTGTGTTTAATGGCAGAGATCGGCTTTGCTATATTTGCTGTGATCAGTGGGTAAAAAATAGTTTTAATGTTTGTAAGTGAGAACGCCCACCTGAAAACATCTTCTGTGCTGTCAGTTCATCAAGATTGCGATACTGCCTTCAATATTATTTCTTAATCATCTAATTACTTTATTCAGGTGTGTCGAACAAAAGGCACATCTAAAGGTTGCAGGATACGGGCCCTCAGGAACTAGAATTGCCTACCCCTGGCCTAACTGAAACACCTGTTGTCACCATATTTCGGTTTCCGCTTGCTGTAGTGTGCGTGCCGTGCAGAAAATAATCCTGTTTTGAGGATGGGGTTATGATGCATTCAAAGTGTTTGGGAAAAATTAAACTCTCTGTGAAATAGATGCAGACGGCTTAATGTAGTCATGCAAATTTGTGCTTGATGGTTGCGATAGTCATTTTAACTACTGTGTATGAGGAAACTCGAAAAACATCAAGTATATTCGATATATAGCCCACCCCTACGTATAAAAAATGTGTTCAGTACCCTTTTCTAAAACTTCCTCTATGTAACTATGTAACCTGTGAGATTCCACAAGGTTCAGTCCTGGGTCCTTTTTTTTTTTTTTTAAGATGCATATTTCAGTGTTTGACTCTTAACTCTACTCTTTGAACATAAATGTGCTTACATCTTAATCAGTAGTACAGGAGAAGTTTATGTTTAGGGTCATTTTACTCCTGGAGGAAAAAAACCCTCTGGTAATTTACAGGTTTGGTTTTAGGGTTCCTCTGTATGATTTACCCCACCAGAGAGAATACCATGTAGGAGATGTGATATTCAGTGTTAGTTTTGCACCACGCACAGTGCTGTGTAATGCCAACACTATAGATATCTTTCTAATGATAGATTTACTGGACAGGAAGAACGCTCCCTTTACTTATTTTTATGGGATGGTGTGAACTAAATCCATTAGATTAGTCAGAGCCAAGTCCTTTGAGTTTGGGATATAACACTAAATTTGGGTTTAAGGAAAGCTAAAATGTCCTAAAGTCTAATTTTAATTTATGTTTTTTAACCTTTTTCTAGAGCCCTTATAGCAGATCCAGTGACTCCTCCCTCTAAACTCTACTCTGAAATGTAGATCAGATGTGGAGCAGAAATAGGCAGTTTTGCCAGATTGGCCAATCCCATTTTGATATTTGTGCTGGTGATTTCTAAAGCTTTTCTTTTGTAATTTTCATGATTTAAAAAGACTCAATAAATTCTTCTATAGTATCAATTTAAACATGAAGGAAACATTAACAAATCAAACAAAACAATTACAATTGATAGCAAATGGATAGTAGAGCAATTAACATGCTTCACATGATCTTAAGGCATGGATGCTGAATTCACTAATGAACACATCTTTGTGTTAATATTAACATCGGCCGGTCAATGTATTGGTCTACCCCCTCTATGAAGTGTAACTCTGTCTCTCTGGCTGTTATGATTTATGATTCTTAAGATTCAAATAAAATATCTTTCCATCTATGGAACTATCAAAGTGTGTATGGACATTACATACAGCAGCAGTTTGTAACCATTGCTCTACTTTACTTCCCAGAGCCTAAACGGGGTGTGGGTGAATGACAAGCGGATACCTCCAGAGCAGCCTCATCTGCTCAGGCTCGGAGACTCTATTCAGCTTGGAGTTCCTTTATCAGGATCAAAAGTAGAGTTTGACTACATCTTCATCCGGCGGCCGCTCAAAGACATTAAGCCCTACCTGAAAAAGGGCTACAATGAGGATCCCAAACTAAGCCAAACACCCAAAAAGCATAAGAGGAAGCTAAGTGTGGAAGAAGTCGAGCCTTCTACTTCAAAGAATAAGTTATATCGCTGCGCTTCTGCAGACAAGTCCTTCGCAAAGCCCTGTCCTCTGTCTCCTGTGAAGCTAAGGCAGCGGCTCAATCACCCAGAGCCAGAGGAGACTGCATCCAGCAAACAAGTATATGAAGGTGAGCAGCCTTCTGAAAGCTCCGGTACTGCCTGGGACCTCAACAACCTGCAAACGTAAGGCCCAGTTTCACTAATCTGTCATCCTGTGTTTCAGAGAAAAAAAAAACTCTTAGTTACTTTCCTCATATTAAGGATTATAAATGATAGTTTTATCAATAAAAGATCTTTTTGTGTTAAACTGTTTCCATGTTGGCTTCGATTAGGTAGCAGCTGCAAGAAATTTCTTTCAGGAATCCCTTTAGACACCTGCGTCCGTCTGAGTCAGTTGTTTTGACATCTACACAGTTTGCAGCATCTCCTTATACTTTTCACTTCTGAGTTTTGTTACATGAATAGTGTTGTTTGTTTTTTGGAGGTGGTTTTTTTGTTCAAATCAATGTCTGTTTGGAGAACAACTATTTTTTTCAGATGAACACCCCTCTAGCTTGTCTCATGTTATCTTCTTATCTCTGCAGGTACAGCCAAAATATTCTGCTACTGAGGGAGCAGGTTAACGACACACAGAGGCAGGTCGAATCTCTGGAAGGAGAGCCCAGACAGGCGGGCCTTCTGAAAGAGGAGCAGATCCGTGAGCTGCAGGGTCAGCTGCAGGCGCTCAGAGCTAAAATGCACCGGATGGAGACGTTAGAGAGATCCTTCAGCGAAACAAAGAGGCAGTTAGAGGTGCAGTATTGCAAAAGTACTAATACCTCTCAAACTTAGGTGAAGTTACACCCACTTATTGAAATATGATTTCAGAGGTTCTTATGTGATAGGCCAGCTATTTTAAAACTTTTTGTCACATGGACTAAAGTACTCATGAGCCTATAAAATGTAATAAAAAGAAAATAACCACACAAAAAAGGAAATCAGCTGAACAATAATAACCTGCAACATCTTAATTAATAAAAGTAAAGCTAGGGTCTTCAAGATTTAACTGTTCAAGAAAGATGTCAGTTAATTCTTAAACTGTAGTCCAGGGCTGTTTATTTAAAAATAATGCATTCAAAACACATGTCGTATAAAGGCCCTCTGAAAAGGCAATCCATAAGGTCATACAGCCAGGTCTGTTAAGATTTCTAAGGAAACTAGGCAGGATTCACGCCTCTTAAACACTCTTAACGCATATCTGCAGCTGTGTGTGGGCGTTCCTACTCCTGCGTAGGTTAGGGTTGGCAAATCAACAAACCAATACTCGTTTGCGCAAAAATGTCCCCGCTGTCAGACCTCCCCCAGGGGACGTCCAGTAGACTTCGATTGTATTTTGTCTTTGACTCCACTGTCATCCCTCACACCAAACATGCACCAATAGCTGAAATGAAATACTACAGGAAGAAACTTCCAGCAAAACCAGGCTCAGTTTGAACGACCTTCTGCAGAGGTTAGCTAGCTCCTTAGGTGAGTCTGTTCAGAAAACAGTTTAGCAGATTAGCTCTGAGACAGTTTATTTGTCAAAAAGGATGAAAGATGGCACCTACAGTTAATCATGATAAAGGCTGAGCCCATAGCTATGTCTGGGAGAGAAACAAGACTAAACACTGAAAGCAGGCCGGACGATATCATCTGTTATGGAAGTGGTTGAAGGCAGCAGGCCAGTCTCTCTCCAGCTAAATGGAGCAACAGATCAGATGAAGCTACAGTGACAGGAAAAGCAGAGAGAAGACGGAGGTTAGAAGTTGAACTAACAAACGATGAAGAATAGAAGCAGACTGGCTGCCCAGTGTTTTTTGTAAATTAATATATATATTCCTTTATCCACACCATTTGAATTTAATTGGTTTAGGTAAAGGAACAGCATTATGACCAATAACAGCTCAGAGAAGTTAATTTTCAGGACATTTGCCCTAAAACATAGAATGCCAACAACATGATTTGTAAATCTGGACAACAAACTCTAGAGGAATAAATCCTCCTTTAATACATTTATAGTTTTTTTTTTTTTTTTTTTTGTTGCATACTTGATCATGGGTTCAGTTTAGATTAGCCCCCGTTTCCAAATTCTGAAAATACAATTTTCTTATTTGCATTTTGTTCTCAATGCTTTAGTTTTAATGCCATAAGAGTACACTTTTTTTTTTATTACTGAAGTTCAAGCAAACATCATGCCACCATGTTGCCTTTTAATCTGAATAAAACTATAAATCTAATACTAAGTTCAAATATTTTATTAATTGTACCAATTGATTCAGGAGGAGAAAACGCAACAACAAGAGGAGCTAATGAAAAAACAGCTTGAGGAGGCCTTGCTAGAGGTAAGGAAATCAAAATAAGCCTAATAATTGCATCATATAAGCCTGTTTATTTATATTATCTGTATATGATGGAAGAAGCAGTCTTTTCCACTGTATTTTCCAACAATGTTTTTGCAGGAACAAAGCTTCTAAGACTGAATGTGTTTAATAGTTCTTGAATCTAATCAAGTTTTGATCGTATTTGTTTTTAACAGCAAAAGAAAGTGATCGATGAACTCGCCCTCTCTCGAAAAGGCTTTGAAGAAATTATATCGGCTAAAAACAAAGAACTAGAAGTTACTATGGTAGGTTAATCATTATTTTGTGTTTAGTATCATTTGTTATTGATCATAATTTTTAGGTCCTAAATTTTATGTTTTTTTTGTTTGTTTGTTTTTTGCAGGAGGAGAAGGAAAAGGCAAGGGCCCAGAAAGAGGAGGTTGTTACTCAGGTCACTGAAGTCCTAGAGAATGAGCTTCAGTGCATCATTTGCTCAGAGCTCTTCATTGAGGTTAGTTTCATCATCACTCCAGCATTATGAAACCCTAGTTACAATTTGTACCACTAGAGGGCGCCTCCGAGTTGAGCTAATATTCAGCACTCCAAGTGGAACATAACTTTTAAACAAACATAAAACTGGTAAACAGGGAAGAAAAATTGAGCTTTTGATGTGTAACATGTCTGCTCTTTGACAGGCCGTCATCCTGAACTGTGCCCACAGTTTCTGCTCCTTCTGCATCAAGCAGTGGCGCAATAAGAAAGATGAGTGTCCTATCTGCCGTCAGGCCATCCAGTCTCAGACACGCTGTCTGGCTCTGGATAACTGCATCGACCGAATGGTGGAGAACCTCAGTCTGGACATGAAGGCCCGGAGGCAGACCCTCATCACCGAGAGGAAAGGTGAGAGGTGTGTTCTGACTTCATAGTCATACAGATAGAAGCTCAGTTTGTTTAAAAAAAGTCTTACATTTCTAAATAAATTGTGTTAAGGTCTGTTTTTTTGTTATTTATTTTTTATGGGGTTTAATTTTCTCATGCTAATGTAAAGGCCAGAACACACCGAATCTGGTTTTGCGTCTGTTCCGACAGAAAATTGTGTCGGACAAAGTCTTGGTGTTTAGTGGTCATTGATACTCATTCGGGGGGGGGGGGCTGATCACACCAAAACCATTTTACACATGAGGCTTGCGTAGGTCTGATTAGTCAGACTACACAGCAATTCGGCAGATTGTTCTTTGTCTGACAGGATCAGAGACGCAGTTACAAAGTAAAACACATCCGCTTTGTTGGAAAATAGAAAATCAGTTAATTGCACAGGGAAAGAATCAGTTTTGGAGTCTCACTTGGCCTATAGTAAGCGGGACAGACTCGTGCAAAAACAATGAGTGGAACATTAAAAAAAGAATACTTTACTCATGATAGGAATTCAGGAGGACAGAAAACTGATAAAGTAGTGATCCTATTTGAGCCTCAAAAAAAAAAAAAACAATATTATGAGGGGCAGACGGAGGAGGTAAGCACGCCGTGTCTCACCTTTTTATTTAAAAAAAACAAACAAACAAAAAATCTTTACAGATCTCTCCCTGAAGATCACCTCTTGCTGCCTCAGTCAGCATATAAACCATCCCACAGGGTTTATTTATGTCTTTTTCTATTCTTTAGATGAGATCTTATGTTTTTAATATAGGCGTATGAATGTTCTCTATCTGTTCTGGTTTGAGATGCTACACAGACTCATTAAAGGGAGGCTTTGCATTACCCCGCCAGGTTGGAGCCTCTCTATTTAGTCAGTGGGACATGGAAAAAAAATCGTATGCAACCAGTGTGTTCAGGCCTTTAGGCATCCTTAAATGCACTATAAGATGCTCTTGCGTGACTGAATTGTGCTTTATTGCATGTATTTACATCTGAAAACATGCAGCCAGCCAATCAGCTGTCCTGTTATTGGCTGGTCCACTTAACTTGATCCTGCTGCTGCCATGAAAAAAAGCTAATTCCTCCAACACTAAAGTTAGCTTGTTTTAAACAGTGACTATGAAGCCTTCTGCCACTTATGCTAAAAAAAAATAAAATAAACAGCAACATAAAACTTGGAAAACTGTTCATAGTGTTGGAGTTGCATTTTTAAGGTGCTTTTACTAATCGGCAACTGGGGTCAGTTGGTTCCGTAGCTCTGGCCCCAGCAGGCTAAAGTCATTTCTTAGCAATTTGGTCGGGCAAATAAGCTTCTAAAATAAAAGAACCGACTAAATGTTATTAAAAGCCAGGATTATGACTGAGTGAAAAAACTCAGACTAGGTGTTAAAGCTGTAGGCGAGTAAGCATTTCAAACACAAAGTGGCAGCATCGTTGTTATTTAGGGTAGTGGCAGCCTGGTGGTTAGGGAAGAACACCTGGAATGTAGAAAAAGTTGCATTGACAAATGAGATGGCAATTACCTCACTTCGTGTTGCATCTCCTTTAAGACATCTACAAAACGAATCTTACTTCCAAGACTCGGTGCTGTTGAAGATTGCAGGCCCAATCTCACATTGTTTGAACCATTTTTTTCCAGCAGCCGCCACCGCTGAAGTGATGGTGATCAACGACGACAGCAGCAGAAGCAGTGACAGCGACAGTAGCCTGGTGTCCATAAACAGCAGCCTCTACTCTGTGGTCTCTGTAGAGACGGACAGCAGCAGCCATCTGGACTCTGAGGACAGTTTTGAGGATTTGGACGATTAGCGCTTTCCCCTCCTGATGGCTTGGATTTGAATTGGACTTTGTAGAGTTTTAAAATTCCCTGATTTATTCTGGGGATGTTTACTTAATAGTACAAAAAAGGTTGCTTTCGTTGTGAATTTATGTAAGATTCCTTGTGTTTGATGTCTTTTTTTTTTATTTTTATTTTTTATAATGACTGGATTTTCGGTGAAAGGAATAAAGTCTCTACCTATGCACTCTCACCATAATTCATACCTATGATTTCTTTTTTGCGTTGACTTTAAGTTCTTTGAAATCTTTCAACACTCATCCATCCATTACAACAGTGTAAACAGTCATTCTTAATCAGATTAAAAAAATTATACTTTTTTTCAGAAACAACATATTTCAGTTTGTATTGTCTCATCAGCATCCATCCCTCTAAGAATAAAAACAGTTAGGCATTACAATTTAAGTTTCTGCTCATTTTTTATATTTCAATCATTTAAATGGTATTGGTATATTTAAAAAAAATTAAAGCAGCACAGCATATCTAAAATAATGTGGTAGCATGAAGCTGTTGGCTACTTTTCAACAAAAACAGGAAATATGTAGATGGAGGGGACCAATAGGGGGTTTTCAGTGACGTCACTGGCCAGCTCCCGGTCCGCCATCTTGGGTGGCATATTATCGTATATTAAATATATCATGTCGCGAATAGATAAGTACGCCAGCACGCTAGAGCCACCAGATCATGGAACATATCTGAGGAAATGTTCCGTGATCGACCATATGGACCCCTATGCCCTCCACGGTGCCTTGTTTAGCACTAATCCAGATGATTGGCCAAATGTAGAGCACGGTAACATAGTTCATTACCCGGTGTTCAGTGAAAACCCTCTGCACACTGGAGGAAATGAGAGCGTACAAGGGTCTAGAGGCTCACAACCAGTTCACATCTGGTTGGGTACGAGATGTCGAAGTGATGTACATGAAGGAAATCGCCATCATACGTGGACGGGTGAGTTTTAATAAGATGGTAAAAATGTAAACAATCCGACGCAGGGCTCGCTATGCTAGGTGGCTAACGGCGCGCGAACAGTTCCAAAGCTACAAGTCCTTGGAGTCTCATGTGCAGTTTACGAATGGATGGGTTCAGGAGCTGCAGCTCATAAAGCCAGCAAACAGTGCTAACCGTTAGTGCTAACAACCACTCAGGCATGTAATGTACTTTTAACTAGCTGCTATGTGTTTCAAAGGTTTGGTTAGTAACGTTAACTGCCAAACCTCCCTAAACCCTCCGGGTTTCTCACATATTTGAGCCTTTTCCCGCTGGTTGAAATCAAGTTAAGGTGAAATTAATCAAATTAAAACACGGCCGAGAGAGGGAGTCCAGTACGCGGTGGTCATAGGCAGTAGTCTGAGTAGCGGCGGCGGAGACGGTCAACATTGCGGCCACGGAAAGTAATACGTCATGACGCCCAAGCCCTATTATTAATATATTCTTACATGTTTTAAATGCTTGACAGTTAATTACCTGTGACAAAGTGAGCACTGCAGACTCTGGCGTGTTCCAGCTTAACACCGTCCAAATCGGACCTGGATATCCGTGTCAGCCATAGGTGACGGCGTTGTTCAGATAGCTGTTTTGTTTTTTCACATTGATTCACGATTACGGCTGGTATGCGATAGAAAGAGCGTTGATCTCCACCTCCACGGGCCGTGCAACCAACAATTACACACGATTTCACCATTTTTCACTGTCAATACTGCCTAAAGGCCTATACATACCTCACGTTTGGCCTGCACGTCCGTATTTCTGTCCGTACGTTCTATCCGTTGACTCCTTCATACCTCCGTCCGTTGAGGTGCGCAATAACCCGTATTTCCTCTAGGTGGCAGTGCTGGGCGCCAATGATTCGTCATTGATCAAAACATGGCGATGGTCCAAGACCTGATTCTGTTGCATTCTAACCTTCTTTGTGATTTGGTTGACATTTTGTACTAAAAACTCAATAGCGTCCCCACCGTTTCCGGTAGTATTGCTCCGTATTGATCCGTTTCGTCCGTAAGCGTAAGCTCCCAATTTTCGTGTCAAAGTACGGGCGAAATCGACGGTTAGAACGTATGAAACACTCCACACGTATCCGTATCCGTCTTTTACGTGAGGTATGAATGGGCCTTAAGGCTGCCGCCCAATATGGCGGACGCGCTGAGTAGTCACGTGAGCGCGACGTCACATGAAAACCCCCTATTATAGAAAATACATGGCAATGTTTAACCTACCAGAGGATGAAAAAAGAAATGAGCTGTACTCTTCAGATTTAAATTAGTAATGGGTTTTTAAATTATTTCCTCTTGCAGATTTTGTATTACATTAGCAGCACAAATTTAACCTCAGCTCTGCTTTTGCCCTGCTAAAACAGGAATTTTATGAATTAATTTATTGTGGGAAATAATTTGCATTTTATAAAACATATATTTCATTTTACCATAAATGTAGGTGCTTGCAGTATGAAAGACAGCACTTGGACTTAAAATAGAGGACTTTACTTTTAGTAGCATTAAAAACAAACATGCAATTTTCCTATTTTATCAATGTCCGATTAAGTAGATCAGTAGCAGGAGAAGGTGTCATACCTCTAAGGGGGTTTTATATTTCTCAAGAATTGTCAGGTTAAATCCTCCTGTCTTTGTAATTAAATGCTGGGTTGCTTAGGAACTACTGCAACACCTCATGGTGTTATGAGAGCAAATAGAAGTGTGATTGCACAAGTGGAGCAGTAGTGTTAAAGCTCTATGTTGTCGCACTGCCCTGCAGAAAGCCAAACTATGTTTCTGCAGATATTTGAGAGCCGTTCCTTGTTATTAAACCATGTTTTTGAGAAAAGGTATTTGCTCCTTTCTGGTTTTGCCTTTTCATTGTTAAATATTTACTATCATTAAACGATGTATATGAGACAATTTAATTAAATAGAGATAACCCACGTAAGTATGCAAGGCAGTATTTTATTATTTATTTGATTAGGGGTTAAAAAAACTATCTGAAATTACCTATGTAAAAAAAAGTACATTTTAAATAACTGCATTTTAAAAAAAAACATTAGTTCAGATTTACTAGCCATTACACATGCTTGTTTATTAACAGAGCCTTAGAACCAAAACATTACTGAAATTGTCTGACATTATGAAGCAAGAATAAAGACATCCATCAATCTAGAAAAATTTGCAAATCAAATTTTTACAGCTTTATGACTGGCAGACAATGGTGAGAGTTGAGAAAATGTGGACAGTTGGACAGCATTATTATATGGAAGTGTATTGAATTCACCTAGAAAACAGAAAGTTGTCTGTTTTTCTTAATTAAATAGATACATAATGCCACAAGTGCATATGATAGAGCTACCTTTGTAAGCTATTTATGAAAAAAGTTAAGAGGTGTGCTGCGATATCTGGTACGGATCCTTGCATTTTGGTATGCAAATCACCTGATGTATGCAAAATTGGACTGTGCCAGTCTTTTAGGGACTCTCTGGACAATTTCATCATTTTTTAAAGTGCAGCCTTGAAAAATAGTAACAATGACTGTAGTTTACAGTTTTAAAGTTTTTACATATTATATATATATATATATATATATATATATATATATATATATATATATATATATATATATATATATATATAATGATAAAATATAATAAATATAATAAAATATAATACAATAACCCATTTTACAAAACATTCAGCAGTGTAATGGCAGTTTGGAAGAAACTTGTGGAATCTGCTGGACCTGCATCCAATTTAACTTTTAGTATTAAAGATAAATTAGGCTCTATCTCTCAGGCAATAAAGAACTGAAATAAATTAGTAATTCACTTGTTTTTCCACGCGTTCTTCTTAAAAATAGTTTGAACGCCGTAGTGGTGGTGTTGGTGGGGTGGGGTGGGGGTTCTAAGCGATTATTAAGTGTTGGAAAAGCGGTTGCTACAGTTTCCCCGGAAACCAGTAAACTAAGCGTTTCCATGGAAACCGGGTAATCCCGAAACCGACGCGTACAGCAGGTTTGGTAAGAAGGATTTATGTAATTGTTTCAGTAGAAGTTATATTTCCGCGCAGTCGGTTGGTTGCTCAAGTTTAAACGCAGGAAAAGTTTATCTTAGTTTCATTTTTGATATTGTTTTCTGGTTATTTTTCATTAGTCGCACTTCAGCTAACGTTAGCCAGATACATCTGTGTGCTGAACCTTTAACAAACGCATCTACATTAACTTATATTGGGGGAAAAAACGGTTGCCTTTATACAAACTATAACCTTGTTTTTATCCATGTTCCTCTATGTTCCTAAAAGAGCACTTTGCTCTCAATCAGCAGGTTTACTAGTGGTTCCTAGAATTTCTAAAAATAGAATGGGAGGCAGATCTTTTAGTTATCAGGCTCCTATCTGTTTGAACCAACTACCAGTTTTGATCCGTGAGGCAGACACCCTGTCTACTTTTAAGGGTAGGCTTAAAACTTTCCCTTTTGATAAAGTTTATAGTTAGAGTGGCTCAGGTTATACTGAGCTATATGCTTAGACTGCTGGAGGACATAGGGACCCCCATTTCATCATTGTGCTTCATTCTGTCTCTATTCTCCAAATCTGCAGAATCTGTTAGTTCAATCTCTAACATTATGCTCTCTCTGCTTTTTCTCATAGTAGCTTTGCCTTGTCTGTTCCTGTTTGGCTGTGACGCCATCCTGGAGAGAAATATCAGCTGTGCTAATTCCATCAACACCCTTGTTTATAGATGCTGGAGATCTGGCTGTTTTCTAGTGTAGTCCTGTTTCTCTGACCGTGACTGGCTGGATGTGCTCTCTTCTTCCTCTGAAATGGGAGCTAGCTCGGAGCTCGTCTGCTTGGCTGTGTGTTTCCTGGACGGGGCCGCCTTTTAGAGCTGCTTTTTGTATCTCTGCTTCTGTCTCCTTGAACCCCAGTCGGCCTCGGCAGATGGCCGCTCATACTGAGCCTGGTTCTGCTGGAGGTCCCTTCCTGTTAAAAGGGAGTTTTTCCTCTCCACTGCCTCTACAAGCATGCTTAGTGTGAGGGATTGCATTTGAGTCAAAGAGTCAAAGCAAACAACTGGTTTTCCTTAGATAGAAAACTTTGAATCAATTTGACTGCATGATCTGGTTGAACTGTAAAGTGCCTTGAGATGACTCGTGTTGTGAATTGGCACTATATAAATAAGCTGAATTGAATTGAATCCATCATCTAAGATGTAAATAAAATCATGATTATAACTGGGGGAAAAAGTTAGAAGGAAGGAGGAAGGTTTGTCCCACGCTGAGGAGCTGTCCCCCAAAGCCTGAGTCTATATAAGACTCAAACTCACTGCGGATCCAGACATTTGATTTGAGAAAGCTTCCTGGAGAGGTGGCGAAACGTCTTCAAATCTTGGAAACCAAGTCCAGTGGATAATTTTTTTTTTTTTTGAATTTTTACGGAATACATGTTTTAACAAAATTAAGTGTGACCTTCATGTTTTCTTTTTGAGAAAAACATAGCTAAATGTCTCCTAGTCCTATGTTTCATGGCCAAAATCTTATTTTTTATTTTTTTTGTCACATGGTATCTCTTTTTTTTCTTTCTTTTTAGACCTTCTTTTAGTATCTTTTAGTTTTCAGGGGTGTGCATTTATGTAGTTGATTTAAATGTCTTTAAATTACTGACGACTTTGGCCAGTCGAGTGGCAGATTCCAAATTCTTTCGTGACTTCTATAAACATCAGACCACACTCGAGAAATCTTTCTGGAGAACTAAGATTTAGACAACTTTTATTGTCATTTTTTATACACAGAGTATATAGAAAACGAAATTTCGTTTTGCACAGCTTTCAGACAGTGAATGAGCAACAGCTTAGCAGTAAAATGAACATTTTCATTTCATAAAGTGCAGTAGTGATCAAATGTAAACAGTGTGGGAGAAAAAACATGGTGCAAAAATGCATTGATATGGAGGTTCAGAGCATTTCAAGACAGATATATATGGTGCAAAAATGTAGTATTTGGTGAAGTGTTGTCAGTGTGATGCACAGTCAGTGACTTGATTTAAGATTTTTTTCAACAGTTCAGCATTCTGATGGCTACGGAAGAGGATTAGGGCCACTGGAAAAAAAAAATGTTAACTGATTTTTTTTTTTTATTTCAGTTTAACATAGGAAAAAAAGTCAGAATTCTGTCTTTTTTCTCAGAATTCTGACTTTTTTTTTTAGAATTCTGACTTTAATCTCAGAATTCTGACTTTATTCTCAGAATTCTGACTTTAATCTCAGAATTCTGACTTTTTTCCATATTAAACTGAAATAAAATTTAAAAATCAGTTAACTTTTTTTTTTTCAGTGGAGAAAAGCTGTTGCAGAATATGCTGGACCTGTATCAGATACTGCAAAGCCTCTTCCCAGAGGGCAGCAGGGAGAACAGTCCATGGTGGGGGTGTGAGGGGTCACTTAGGGGCTCGGAACACACGCAGTCCCATTAGACAGTTCTTTTGATCTAACCTCACTGTTCAAGCTTCTGTTCAAGCCAGATTGTTCTTGAGCACAAGGAATCGACTCTTCATGGTTCAAACAGAACAAACCTCCTACAAAATGCTAAAGTTCAATGTTAATTTCATATAGACTTAGAGACTTAGACTTAGACTCAATTTTATTTGTCCCTTGGGATTACTCCTTCAGGGATATTCTGGTTCCAGTAACTTATATAGAGTACAAAGATGCCATTAAAGACAAAAAAACCAACCAACCGACAATATTAAAAAAGTGTATATAGAACAAAAAAGCATAAAAAAGGAAAAAGTTTTAATGTCGTGTAATATGTTTCCCTTAGATATAAAAATATTCGCACAGTAGAGAGCTAAGGGAAGACTACACAGTAGTTGACTTGGGTTATTGCACTTTTAATGCAGATGTACTGACCTTATAAATAAGTTAAAAATTACAGAGGCTACCAAGTAGTTGGCATGTGTTATTGAACAGTGAGAGAGAAGAATATTGCACATGAGTTACAATGTTTTGCATAAGATGTCCAAGGAGGGGGATGCTGACACGTGTCCCTCTTCCTATCAGATCTAATGTTATAGGAACAGCATGACATTTAAGCCCTTTTGGATGAAAACATAATCATTTCCTTTTATTTTTTTTTCGTTGCAGAATATATTTTTCTTATTTAATTTAATGTCTCAGTATGCTAATATTTATATATAATATTCTTATGTCCAGAGTTGTTAGAGAATCTACAGGCTGTAATGTTGTCATAATTCTGTATTATTTTAATAGATTTTTTTTAATTACAGGATACCTTCTTAAGTCATCATATCGTCATCCAGAATCCATTTATTGGATAACCATAGAACCATGAGAAGAATCTTTGCTGAGGATCCAAACTGGTCCCTGGAGTTGGTTCCCAGATTATCCATCAGGTGTCTGGAGACCATTATAAACACCTTTGGCGGTATGTATTTAGCATCTTATAGTGTTTGAAAGAGTTCTACTAAACAATTTTATCAAATGTATTATCTAATTTACACTTGTTGACATTATACAAGAAAATAAAATGTTATTCTTACATTTGAACTGAGAGAAAAAATAAAATGGAAATGGAGAGGCTTATTTTTTTTAATTCTTAGTTTTTTAAAGGCAGCCCTGTTCAAACTAACCAACAAGCCATGTAGGGGACATATTGCATATGTTTGCAAATATGGTGGTAGCATCATGCTGTAGAGATTATTTATCTTTTTAAGAAAAAGGGAGGTTTGTCAAAATGAACAGAGAGTTTGGCAAAGCTAAATTAGAGGAAAATCCTGGGGTAAAAAAAAAAGCTGTAATATCACTGAACCCTAAACCAAACAGACCAGTTCTACAATTCAATGGTTTATTCTTGTGTTGCTTCGTGTGCATCCTTTAATAAATAAAATTTATAACATTTCTGCTTGTTACAGAAACGCAAATATTTGAACAACTCACACCCAAGCAGAAAGATTTCGTTCAGGAGAGGCTGTCTCCTTCGCTGCCTCTGCATGTGACTGCCGACGTGATCCCTGATGGCGTTTACTGGAAGCGGTGCTGCGAGCAGAGGTGGGACGTCTGTGACGTCTTTGATTATGGCGGCAGCTGGAAACGGATGTTCTTCGAGAGGCACTTGGAAAACATGATCGAACTTTTCATCCCAGGTGTAACAGAGCTGAAGACGGTTCTCAGCATACTCCCTTTTTGTAAAAGTCATGTCAGGAGGTTAAACATCTCACAGCTGCTGCTGCCTGTTAAGAAGCCTCCAAAGGGGAAGATGGATAAGCAGTTAGAATCAGGCTTGGATATTAACATTGAGGAACATGAGGCCTCTATGGACCACTTTGACTTTGGCCCTGTCTTAGATCAGCTGATAAACCTGGAAGATCTCCACTTGCAGTACAGAATCAAACAATGTGGATTGAACTTTGAATGGTCAATGTTTGAAATAACTGACAGAGACTGTAGATCCCTGGGCATGGCTCTTAAGTTCAGTAAAACTCTGAAGGTAAGCATTTATGTCATTTCATTTATAATGCTGCATGTTTCACAGAATAAAGTTGCAATCTTCCTGATTTCATTTACTTTAAGGAAGGATATTTGTCTTTTTTCCTTTTATAAATCATACTTGTTTTAGATTTTTTAAACTGTTTTTTTCTGCACAGAATTGACCTGTCATCTATTTATCACCCTGGTCAGATTACTGCAAGACCTGTAGCATCAAATAGTGAAAGTCATTCATTAGTCTGTAAAAAGTTACAAAGCTATTTATCTTTCCCTCTAAATCAGTTTGAGCAATTATTTAAAAAATAGTAATATGCTTTTATTCAGGTTATCTATATCTAACATTAAATTAGATTTAAAATCGGAAACATCCGTGAAAAAAAAGAAGAAACCTATGCCACCATTTCACTGAACACTGCTATCTATACAGCTTTATATGGTCAAATGTCTCTAATTTGCTGGAACAGAAAGCTAACGTCTGGCTGAGTCTGAAAGTATTACATCTTAAATGAAAATATTTTATGATATTTCCTGCTGTCCAGTAAAAGGTCTGTTTTCCATATTTATTCCCATTTGTTTTTAATAAAGTATTCACAAGTGTATACTTGAAGTTGTTGATACTGTTATTTCTAACATATCTGGTATGTGACTACAGCGTCTGAGGCTTCGTCAAAGCCAGGTTGAGGCTAAAAAGTGTTGCCTGCTGGTGAGAGCCCTTTGGGACCACTCCTCCCTGAGAGAGCTCGACTTAGCTCACAACGTGATTGGAGACGGTGGGGCCACAGCTGTCAGCGAGCTACTCACCAGAAGCAAACTGGAGAAACTCAACTTGTGCAACAACAAAATCGGCGACCTAGGAGCCAAAGCGATAGCTCAGGCTATGTCAAACAACTGCATTCTTTCGTCCCTTAACCTGCGTCTGAACGTGGTGACAGATCAAGGGGGCCAGGACATCGCCAAGGCCTTAGAGAACAACAGGACCCTGAGGGACTTACACCTAGGAGGCAATAAGTTGACCTGGTTAACTGCAGTTGAATTCTCCAAAGTGCTGCAAAAGAATACAACTCTGAAGAGCATCAACCTGACCTGCAACAAGCTCGGAGAGGTAAGTTAGGACATGGCATGATGACTGTTCCTCTCTTCACAGCTATTATTGTGCTCCTTTGTCAATGAGTTTTAAAGTCTGTTAACACAACACCAGAATTTCCCCATTGTGGGACAATAAAGGGAATTTTATTTTTCTCTATTCTATTATTTGTTATGGAGCTGCAGCAGATAAACACTATGATACTAGATTAGGCAGAATGTAGTAGGAAAGTCTGAAATACACCAAAAATATGTTCAGGGTCCTCATAGGCAGGAAAATGTGTGTTTATCTTTGTTTGATGTACTACTTAATTAATACCTGATAGATGTTCAGGAGACGTGCAAGTTCTATGTAACACATCCTACACATTTCTTATGATTTTTTTTTGCTGAGTTCAAATATATTTTTGGCTTTTTAAAATTAATTTTTTTACACATTTTGAAATTCTTAACAATAGGATCTTTCTGCTATTTCTATTGTGTTCAAGCTTGGATTGAATTTCCATATTTCTGCTTCTTTACATTCAACCAATAATGTTGCTCCAAATGTGAAAATTTAAGTTTCATTTATCATTAAAAATTTTCATTAAGCCATCAAAAGGTGAAAAGTAGTTTTCCCGCATTGGTTCTGTCTGCACATACATGTCTGCAGCAAGTAACCAGGATGGCCATGAAGTCCAAGGATTTTTCAATTATTCATAGAGATGTTTGCAGGGATGGAGAGCAGACTTAAGTATTTCCCCATGAGAGATATATCTGACTTTTCATTTTTCTTATGATCTCTTCTTTCCAAGATTTCACAGTATGCTGTGTCTCTGTCTGGAATACTGGAGGATAAGAAAGTAACTCAGACAGCAGAAATTTAATACCACCAGTATCTCTGACCTCAATTCAGTCTTTGTAAGAACAGAAATCAGTGTATGTAAAAAAAAAAACAATGACAGCAAAAATTGTGAGCTAGCAATTGGGATTTTTCATAAGGACGTACCAAACACTGTGTTACTTTGTCGCTTCACTCCCATTATTTTTGTGTGTTTGTGCAGGCTGGAGGTAAAGCTTTGGCAGAGGCGATGTCTTACAACAGCACTCTAACAGAATGCGATATCCGCCAGACAGACGTTGATGAGCAGAGTGCTGCCTCCATTAACCAGGCGGTGTGGGCCAATCAGAGTGCAGAGTGGGACAAGCAAGCTCAGCAAGGGAGAGCAGGAAACTCCATCAGTACTTAGTATAAACCTGCAATCGTCAGTTACTGAGTCTACAACCACCCCATACAAGGACGTTTATATTCAGGAGCCACAGCATTTCAGAGGATACCCCATCACCACAGCATCAGAAACAAGCATTGTGTTATACAGAAGCATGTAGTAAAATATATTTTTCTCTCTTTATTAGAGAAATAGATTAAGAGGCAGAATTCCCTGGAAAAAAGTTACAGAAAAATGTCTTGAAACTTTTCCACATTTTGTCTCAACCTTTAAAGTATTTTACTAGAATACCAAGTAACATATAAATGTGAAGTGGCAGAAATGTTATGATTCTCAATATATATAACAAATAAAAAGCTTGATGGGTGGCCATGCATTGATATAGTGCTTCTGATAGCCTTATACATAAGAGAGACAGAGCACCTGTGTATAATTTAATCTCAATATGGATGCAGCTCTTTGTCAAAGGACTAAGAGCTTTGTTAGAAAGCACTAGACAACTAGTGAAGCAGAAAAATATATCATAAAATCGGGTGAACGGTTGTTTAAAGCAGGATTCTTTGACAATCCAATAGGAAATCTCTTTATCCGTAAAAGAAAAGGACTAAGTCAAAACTGCAAACCTACTAAAACATGTTAATCCACCTTGAATTAGAACCCAGGTGGACTGAAAACATACAAAAAATGTAATCTCTGTAGTAAATAATGATGGTGCCAACATCCTAATATAGGGTTTTACTAAGAGTTGATGGAAAGGTGAAAAGTAAAGCAACCCAGGACATGTTTTTGACTTAAGATAGTGGGGATGGTTCGCCTTCTAGCAGGACAATAACCAGATTACGATAAATAGTTAAGCAAAGTCATAAAACCTTACAAGAATGTGAAATAGGAAGAGATTAGATGTGCAGTGCAGACAAATTGAGCAACCACAGATAACAGTAGAACACTAGTTTTTGTGATCATTTTCCTTTATTAAATTTTTTATGCGGTTTGAAACTGTTTTTTTGGTATTAAGTCCTCATGTTACATCAAGGCAGCTTTGTGGTGATACTAAAATACATAACAGATGTTTTAAACATACAATATTAAGCAATTAGTGCTATTTGTGTCCCTAAAATATAAAATCAGTAATAAAAAATCCTGTTTTCATTAACCTTGTAAAACATAAAGACAGAATTAAGAAAAAGAACCTCCATGTTTTTAATATGAACAACTGTGCTGTATGTGTTGAAGTCAATACCTCATCTTTTGAAGCATTTTCAAGTGTTGTACAAATGTGTTTAAAATAGAGATCATCCGATGCTGTTTTTTAAAGGCAATACCGATTATTTTGACATCACTCTATATGATCCTGTGTGCTACAAGGAACCAAAGGGAATCAAAACTGCTGAGATGAATTTAAATATGCGTGACGTTGATTTTAGCTGATTTTAACTGTGATGCATTTATCAGAGTAGTTTATACACCATTAAACATCTGAAGATGAAAATATTTTCCTGCTGTCTTGGCCTCAGTGTTTCTATCTGTGAGAGACACTAAGCTAAAGCTAATATTTACATGAACAGTCATCACTCTTAACTTTATCTTATTTACAGTACAAAGCCTCCCTGCCCTACACACAAATTTATACGAATACAAAAAGGTGAGTCCCAGTCATTCTCGAGTCAAAGAGCACATACAATCTTTTTTTTTTTTTTTTTTTTACTAATCTACCTACCACACATGATAAAGGGTTTAATGCATTGCATTACAAAATCCTCTATTCTAACAGAAGAAAGCTACTGGCCTCTCAGACAGGTTTATATATCAAGATGTTTTTTTTTGGTAATGTTGAATGTAAACCTTGCCCAAGTAAAACAAATCTTCTGGAATATTATTAGTAAAAAAAAAAAAAAAAGAGTGTGATGAAATTTCACAGTGAGGTTTGCAGACGGATTATAACTGTGAGGATGTGATGATTTCAGACTGATAAAAACTAAATTATCTCTAAAGTTTGAGGAAACAGATATGACCAAACCAAGTAAAACCGATCAACTTGGGTTGTTTCTTTAGCGTTAGTTCAGCTGATGCCTTTGAGTCTTTATTTTTTTAGCCTTTCAGCGTTTTCCAGGCTAAGGACCCCAAAACTGATGGCGAGATGGAGCGGGGACCCCCTAACTATATATATTGTATGAAATTGTGTTATATCAATCTGGTCCTATAACCACTCTATTACATATGACGTAATATAATGAAAGTATTTCAATTCCTGTGTGTCGCTAAATGTGTGCATTGATGACTGAAAGACATCTTCTACCTCCATTTATTTGTTTACTACAGTGTGTTGATTCATGTTGATGTGTATTTATAGACATTTCAATTAGTGGAAAAAATTGATGGGGGAATATGAAAAAAAAAAAAAGTCTAATCAACCAAAACTTACGTGACCCCCCTTGCAGTACCTCTGCAGACCCCCTAGGGGTCGCGGACCCCTGTTGAAGACCTCTATCATAAGCAATATATAAAAATGTGATGATAAAAATGTATCTTATTGTAACCATAGCAGATTAACACACAGATGCTGCAACAATTTGTCTCAGAGCTTGGACCTAGTAATGAGTTAACATCCGAGGTCAGTCTGAGATTTCTGTGTTGTTGCCGTGCTGACTATTAGCAGATGATCAACCAATAGAAATATATTCCATTACATATGATCAAAAAGAATGTATAATTCAAATTATATTGTATGTGGGTTAGTTGGAGGATGTCTGAATCTATTAAATTCTTTAAACTTGGAACAAGAAAATATCAAGTCTAGTATACAAAAAGAACCGAGCAGCACACTAACATCAGAATGAAGGAATGTTTAAAGCCAAATGGCTGTCTCATACTATCCTGAGGTTTAGGGATATTGCATAGGTGCTATCTATACATTTTTGATCATTTAAACAGTCGAGATTTAATCTAGCTTCCGTTCGTATTTGATGTATTTTAGTGTTTGCTACAAGGACGGTTCCAAAAATAAAACCCTCTATGAAATACAGTGAGTTTGGTGGCTTTCTACCTCACATCTAAACCCAAATATGCAACAATCACTATTAAATTAAAGCATAAGGACAGTGTTACTGATAGCAAAAAGATATTAACAAAACACACCACTGTGTCCAAAATTATGCAAAGTCTGCAAATCCTTTTGCTATTTTCATAGTTTAAACTACATATATGACAACTCACAGCTACTGAAGAGGGAAGTCAAATGCAAACTACAGTGGCCTTCACCTTTAAAGGAGAAGTCCGGTCAGCAAGGAATATTCAACGGATCATTATCTACACCTAAAACTAATACGTTTGCAGTGATTTAATGAATTTAGTGTTAATCAGTAAAAAAATACAAATAATAATTTTCGCCCGATAACTTAGTCTGGGAGGGGCTATTTTTGCCCAAATATAATAACACCTCACTCCTGACATCTTCTGGCAGTGACGTCACGGTGTGGTAAGCCGAAGGCCATTCTCCACACTTTACAAGCAAAAATCAATGGGAACTATTATACACACCTGCAATCAACAACAATTATTTGAGATTTTGAGAGGACTTCACCATTAAAGTTCACAAGAGCTATAAAGTGACAATGCCCACTTGTATGGCAGTTGGATGTTGTAATACATCGGGTAAAAGTGAAAAAAACATTTGTTATTCCACCTTTCTGATTCCTTATCCTACACGGACGGGTTCGTCATTGGATTGCCAACTTGAGGTTTGCCATCGAATTTCTGGCGTGAGAAAAAACACGTAATATGTAGCCAGCATTCCGAAGGGGAATTTTTTCAAGATGACTAGAGAACTGGGACTTGCTCAAAAGCCAATACCGCACTGTGACGCTACAAACTGGCAGGTGGCAGTAGTGTTCTTTGAAAAACATAGAGGCCTCCAGTAAAGCACATTCAAATAAAAATGTATCTTCGTCGCGTGACGACAAAGCTGTGCGACGCTGGAGAAAGCACAACAAGGAAGATGGCAACAACTATAGAACAGTAGCATGCACTGCGGCAGAAGTGGCTTTCAATGGTGCGCTCCATTGAAAGCTAAAAGTTCTCTTTTCTGTTGCTGTTGTTCAATAAAAGTACATTTTAAGATCATTTGAGGCAAGAATATTGTACTTTAAAGCATCACTATATGGTCCATTTACCGATTCAATGCGTAATTATAAAACAATTTCCGAAGTTGGACTTCCGAGGCTGATGGCAGCCAGGGCTAACCGCAGCCCGTCTGCAGCAGCCCTCTCTCGGCATAGTCGTGTGTGAAGGACCGCTGACTCTGATGGCAATTTTTGAACCAGCTTCGGAATCAAGTTTGGAAGGATTAGACTTGGGGTTTTTGTTGAAATGTGAGCAGGATGTGGCTCTACGCTCAGTCATTTTTAAGAAGGACGTATTCGCCGTTTTACCAACAGGCTGTTTGTTTACACTCCCCCACCTGCTTCCTGTCACAGTCAGTTGCGCTCATTGGTCAGCGTTCAACAATCTTCTGATGTCTCATTCATCAGGGCCAGACTAACTTACACATTTAATCTCACATTTAGTCTGGTTCATCAGGCTAGATGGGGTGTGCTTTGGTGGGGCAGTGGTTAGCCCACACGACCCTTGTATGGAGGCCTTAGGCCTCGACACGGGTGACCTGGGTTTGAATCTGTGTTGTAAAAACAAAACCCTCACACAACCTTTCAACTTTGTAGGAACAAGTCCACATCCTCACAGCTCCTACAACGTACTCTACAGTAGGCATGAGCTGGTTCTCTGTGTATTCCTCTGTGATGGACCACAGATCCTTCTGGATGATTTCAAGTTAAAGCCACAGTCTGTGACCGGTATCTAATTAAGCTCTAATCTTGCTTTGTCTTTATGCTTGTGATGGTAGGAGAGAAATCCATTTTTATCTGGCATCTTGGTTGGCATATAGACTGATTTTACAGAGACTTGGTTACTTTTTCAATATGAAGTTATGCTACAAAATTTTAAAGATTATTTAAAGTGTTTTACACATCATTACTAAGGGTACAACAAAGTGAGGAGGATGTTGTGAAACTAAAGCTAAAACCAATGTTTTATTTACATTTTACATTTCGAAACAGATCTCATTTATGGTTTCATTTTCATATTAGTTTGCATTTCTATTAATCAGCACTACTATTGAGAATGGCCTGAAGATAAGTACTGTTTATTTGCTTTTTGTTTTTTTTTTGGGGGGGGGGTGTATTTTAATGAATGTGGAACAAGCACTATTAAATCCAGACCTGTCTTTAGAGCCAGATACAAAAAAAAAAAAAACTCTGGATGCCTCTCTGATATACATCAGCAGCAATGCAGAGCTTGCAAGACAATATCTGTGTTACATTATGATGAAAGTCCTTTTTGATTTATTTATGGCCTCATGGAAAACATCAGAAAGAATGTTTGACCTGATTTATAGGAAGAGGCGATTTTCAAGCAGGATGACATCAGAAAATCAATGTCTCCATGACATAGTACAGACTGCTGCACTGTAGTTTTATTAGGAAGAGGCTGAGATGAGATGGTTCTCATTGGGAAAGCTGATATTTGTTGCAAATAGTTGATGCTAGGCACTTAAACACAGAGGTAGCCTGGGTAGTGCAGCCAAATGTGAAATAAAAAAGATATGGTTTAAAATGATTATCCTGTTTAGGAGTCTTATGTCCCTCAGCCACTCCTTGCTAAATTATTTATCATCCTCCTGTTCTATATTTGGCAAGGAGGGGAGTATAATGTCATTGCAAACACACTGGTTTCTGCTTACTGGATCATTATCTCTACCAGACATTTAATGTTTTTATCTGTGCTGATTTTGAATGAATGGCTCTAATCTGAATCTTCTACATGCCTTTTTTTGCCTTCCTACATAGGCCTCACTAATGACCTCATCAGAGGCATTTTTATGATAAGAAACTCCCGAGTCCTGCTCAGCTTTGACTCAGTCATTGTGCATGACTATTCTAAGCTAAGTGTGTTTGTTGCCCTACTTGTGCATCAGTACACTATTGTTCTTATCAAATTCAATTCCAATCAATTCAGTCATTCAGTTTAATTGAACTTAAAGTGTTCACACCCTGTGTTTATATCAAGATTTTATCTCAATGACCAAGAAAATTAGTGCATAATTGTGAAGTGGAAGGAAAGTGATGTATGGTTTTCAAATCTTTCTAGAAATCAAATTATGGAAAGTATTCAGTCCCCCAGATGCTCCTTTCTACATGCTGAACTATAGACATTATCGACTATAGACATGGCATTCTTTTCACATCCCAGTTGAATAATAACATCAGATTTAATGTTTATAAATGATTCTGACAAACAGACTTTATGTGCTAGTTCTGACATTTTGAAGACTCAGATGCCTAAAGAATAAAAATAAATGTCATGAATATAGAAGAACAAATCTTTGCAAAAGAAATTCTTTTTTTTTTTAATCCGTACAATGAGAGCTGTATATATGTTAGGACAGTAATGAACTTACACTGTTAATATGATACTGAGCCTGGTTCTGCTGGAGGTTTCTTCCTGTTAAAAGGGAGTTTTTCCTCTCCACTGTCACTACAAGCATGCTTAGTGTGAAGGATTGCATTTGAGTCAATGAGTCGATGCAACCAACTGGTTTTCCTTAGATAGAAAACTTTGTATCAATTTGAATGTATGATCTGGTTGAACTGTAAAGTGCCTTGAGATGACTTGTGTTGTGAATTGTCACTATATAAATAAACTGAATTGAAACTGAATTGAATATCTATAGTTTACTGTGTGTTTGCCTGATTTTGAAATAGTTCAAATTACTCACAGAAGACAGAATAGTCAGAGGTTTTACTCAAGTAGGAGTAGCGATACTTTATAAGAATATTGCTCAAGTAAAAGTAAAAAGTATGGCACATAAACCTACTCTTAAAAGTACATTTTTGTTCAAATTGTTACTCAAGTAAATGTAACTGAGTAAATGAATCTAATTACTACCCACCCCTGGTGTATGGACAGATTTTCATTTGGATTTAGGTTCGTACTTTGACTAAGTCATTATAATACATGCATGTGCTTTGCTTTAATCCATTCCAGTGCATGTCTTGTATGTTTTTAATTCTTGCCCTGCTGGAAGTTGAACCGTTATTTCATCCTTATATACTCTGCAGCCTTAATCAGGTTTTCTTCGAGTACTGACTTGTATTTAGTGCCATTCATCTTTTCATCAGCTCTGACCAGCTTTCCTGCACCTGCTTAAGAAAAGCATTGCCCTACCACCGCCATTTCATTGTGGGGAGGGTGTTTTGCAATGTGCAGCCAAACATAGGGTTCAAGTAGGCCAAAAAGTTTTGGTCTTTTCTGAGAGAAGCATCTTCATCCAGCTGTCCGCCTCAACCCCCTTCATGACCTGTGGCAACCTGAAAGCAAGACTTTGTGTAGGTTTTTTTCTTGCTACTCTTAAAGGCGTTTTTTATTTTATTTAATTTTTTTCCTGTTTTGCCATGATTTGCAGTCTCTCTTACAAAATTCCTTCCTGGATTATAAAATATGTTCAAAGCTTGGGATATTCTTTGAAGCCTAAACCTGCTTTAAATTTCTCCTCGGCGTTGTTTCTAACCTGCCTGCTGATTTTCTTGGTTTCAGTGATGCTATCTGTTTTACAAACACAACCTTTCAAGGTTCCTCTGGAATTTATTTCGAGGTATTGGAATATAGGGTGTTAAAACAAATACAAACCACAGTATTTTTGATGTCTATTTGAATAAACAAAACAAAAAAAAAACTCTAATAATGATCCACATGATGGTGATCAAGTTACTAGCGCTGTTGCATTACAATCCAGGCTGGGATCTGCATGTGTCTGCCTGCAATCTGAATGTTCTCCCTACGCACGCTTGGCTTCTTTCCTCCAACTCGAGCTTCCTCAAACAGTATAGAAAACCTTTAAGTTAGGTAAACTGGTTTCTCTAAATTATCTTTATGTTTGAATATCCATGATTTTTTTTTTTCCTAAGTGCGTCTCATGCTCTGTGACTATGTGTTGCACGTGAAACCTTGAGGTATAAAATGATGGATGAATCATTTTCCTTCCACTTTACACTACTGCATTAATTTGTGTTATGTAGAAATCTGTGTTTCTATTTTGAATAAAAGAGGAAAAACTCACATTAAATCAACATTAGAATTGTGTAACATTCCAAACCAGGAGTAAAGAGGTCTTTCAGCCCCAGTTTGTTTCATCTTTTTGGCAGCTGTTGGTCAGAGAGATGTCTCAACACAGGAGCCATTCCTGTGCAGAGAGCGGTGGTCATGGTTGAGGCATCCTTCGTTGCGATGCACGATGAGCACAGGAAAGCACAGGGCATCCTGATAGGCTGGAGGATTCTCCTCGCTGGTCTGCTGTCCTGACAGACAGCGAGTGCTCTCAGTGGGACAGGATTGCTCATTCAGGCTCCCGCTGCTCCTCCACAGGCAGCTCCGCCTGGACCCGTACAGCCGCCCTAAAGAGAAGCGGCTGGCGCTGAAGGGGATGCGGGGGCTCGCTGTGTTGCAAATGCTCAGAGCGCTGCGGGAGAAGATGGAGGAGCTGCTGATGGTGCGGTGGCAACGTTCACAATTCTGCCTGTAGCTGCCATAGCGCCCGCATATAGAGTAGCTGTTGCCGCTCCCTGAAAGCTGGGCCAGATCCATCAGGACTGCTTCCGAGTAGCTGGGCACCAGCTGCTGGTTGGAGCGAATGTGCCACTCTAGCTCTGTGCTGTCAATAGTGTTGACTCGTGGGATACGTCGACAATATGGACGCTCTTCAGATGGCGTTGCTGGCACATAGTCAAAACCAAACAGCTTTTCTACATGGTAGTGCACGCAGGCTGTGCGGTACTCCATCAGAACCCGCAGAGGCCAAGACAGAGTGAAAGCAGCAGCCACCCAGAAAGCAGAGTTGGAAGCGTACCAGGGAGGATGAGTGGGGTCAGAAAAGGCAATCATGTGCTCCTTAAAGTCAACATTCTTCAAATGCATCCCCTCACGGGCTTCCATGTAGTCATCTAGGCCCTCGTTTTCTGTAAAGAAGCGAGCCCGCTGTGTTAGATATGTGTTTTCTGAGTCCACGTTGGCAAAGCTAAAGCACTTAGTGAACCTCAGCCTGCTGATAGGGAATCCCTCCAAACCTAGGAGGTGCTTTGAGATGTCCTTAACCCCACAGTTACCATAGTCAAACTCTGCCTCAGCGACATGGGTGTTCACTCTCTCATGATAAACCTGCGTGGTGGTGTACGCATCTCCGTTTCGGTAGCGGGTCACCTGCCGGGTCCTCCTGACATAGTGGTAGCTGATGGCCTTCCACCAGACGCAGGGCGTGGCCTGCTGCATTCGCTGTATGCGCTCCGCCACGCTGTCCACGTCCACCTTATACTGCAGCTCGTTCCTGGCGTGGCAGTGCCAGCACTCTACCAGGTAGACCACGTAGAGCATGACCAGGAAAGCCAGAGGGATGTAGATGTAGCCGTTGGAGCACGGACTGTCGTGGTACATCATAGACTTTCCCTTGTAGGCTCTGTCGAAGGAGAGACGCGTGACCTTTGCCACCTGGCACCAGGCTATCACCCCCACGCAGCCGTACATGAGCAGGGACAGAAGCAGGCATTTCCAGTGAGACTCCTGGCACAATGACTTGGTCAAAGACTGTTTGTGGGGATGCTGCTGCAGGAAAAGAGGGACACACGGAAGTCAGCAGTAATAATAAGCTAATACAGCAAATACAACATTTATTATAAAACTGCAATCGAATTATAACATGAATTACATATGAAAAGAAAAAGCTGAAGGTAGTAGCTTATAAAAATAAAATATTTATTAAAGAACTGCTTCTGAAGTGCTTTTAAATTTTATATATGAGCTGTTTACATGTGAGCTGTATCAACCTGCCTGATGTCTAGGACTGAGCATGTAATAATACGCTGATTCATAAGCTGTTTTAATCTTAATGCCAATGATATAGCCTCTAATATATCCATCATCTCATCAGTATCTGTTTGTCAATTCTATCAGTTCACACATGACTGTGCATGAATGGAGAACAGCACTTTCCTCTGTTTGTTCTACTCCTAACTGAGATATTTTTTCTCAGTTTTAGCTCCTCCCTCTCTTAATTTAAAGTCAGTTTTTGTCATTGAAGTTTGCATGAAGCAGTTATCTGTACAGAAGGTTTTTTTTTTTTTAAGTCACAGTTTTAGAACCTCTTAGATTTACACCGTACCATACAGTTTTAATTCCTAATTAAAGTGCTTCAGTAGGATGACTGGTATTCTCCCCTTCCATTCTTCACTTGCTGCAGCAAACTGCCGGTCAGCTGGCTGATAGGAGGTAACATCATGCCACGAGGATACCAACCATCATTTATCTTATTTATACACTATAATTGGGAAGTTGTTGATTAGCTCCCTGTGTTTTTCTAAGCTTTTTACTCCGTGTCAAAATTACTATAAATTAAAACAATGGCTGCAACTAATGATTATGTTGCAAATCAATTAATCAGTCGATTATTTTTTCGTTTAATCAATTAATAATCGGTTAGCCAATCTGATTTTTTATTAAATTAAACGAGGTTAAACTAAAACTTTTTTGGATGGGGCATATTGACAGACAAAAACATATTTTGTTTGTCTTAAATGCAAAATGTTTATATATTTTTTCACAATTTTGATATAATTGCTGCTCTAAGTGGGTCGCTAAAAGGACAGCTAAAGGACAGCTAAAACAAAAAGTCAGCTAAAAGTATATTTTTCTATCTCTATACTAAAATAGTTGATGATATTTCAATAACCGATTAATTATGATCAATCTGATTACTTGTGTCAGCCTTAATTCAATGTATAGAAAATTGTCATAATCCTTATTTTATGTCAGTTGCAGCAAGAATAATTGTTTTCTGTTTAAAATAAAGGCAATATGATCATGGTTAGTTTAAATATTTACAGTATGGACTCAAATACACATCAATTCACATTGACGTTGATTAAAAGATATCACTTGTGTAGCACTTTGAGATTTTTCTTAATGAAAAGTGCGGTACAAATTGGATTTATTATTATTATTATATAATCCAGTTCCATAGATCATCTTTAAAATACACTTTTATTTTTAAATTCATACAAGAAGGCAGACAAGTAAAAGCTGTTTTTGATTAAAAAATCTGACAACTGTTAGCGCTTACAAATAAAATGGTCAAATCATTTTTAGGTTGGATTTTTTTCTTAGTGGATAATGATGTAAATTTGGACTGCACCAAACAATAATTTTGCTAATTGTTTAATCTGTTTATTATTTTTTTCAATAATCGATAAATAATCGGCTAGCCAAAGTTTCCTTAAAGAACACTTTTTAGAAATTAAAACAGGTGAAAATAAAAATTTTCCACTTGAGGAGTTCTGGACAGAGCATATTGACAGATGAAAAATAATTTTTCTTTTTATCTTAAATGCAAAATGTTGATAAATATTTTTACAGTCTCTGTATAATTACTGCTCTAGGGGGGTTGCTCTGTCAGCTAAAGGCATGTTTTATAGTCTCTATACTCCAGTTAATGATTAATCGATTACTAAATTAGTTGAGAATTCTTTCAAGGATCGATTAATCGGATTAATTGTTTCAGCCCTAATGTAAATATACGTGTTAGAAAGGGAGTTGTCTTTTAAATTGAGCTAATTGAAAATAGTATTGTGACAGGCTTTATCAATATAACATTGTATCATGATAAAGCTGCTGATTTAAACGCCCTTTTTATTCATGATTATCATAATAATGTGAGAAAACCAAGTCATAAAACTGTAAATTTTAGTCTAAAGTAAGGACTATCCTGGTAACTAGTTTGGCTGACCATAAATCAAACAAATAAATTATGAAGATTTGTCTTTCGGCCATGATAAAAATGACCACAAAAAGCAGTATGACCAATATATTATTGTTTTGTTTTTCATAGATTTTAACATCAAGATTGTCCTATGCAAGCATATTTTAAAATATAATGGTTGGACTGATTGAAATCAGGCAATTTTATATCAGAGAAACAGCACACACCACCTGTGACACTTTTAGACTACAAAGGCGCAACAGAAAAAACTGTATTATACTGAATCTTTTTTGTATATTTTTTTCACATAAAATAGTTCTAGTGCATATACTCAGTGAAAATAAAAACCATGACATTCCATTTTTACCCTCTACCGTCACCCTTTATCAACAGGACTACGTTATTAGTTTTCTCCCCTATACTATGTTAACATTTTGCATTATCCTGGAAAAACAAACTATCCAGATAGTCCATAGCCCTGTGTATCATCAGGTGCTTTCTTTTATTAATCTCAAAGGATGTGTACATGATATAGATCTAGGAATTGAGGTTGCAACAGTAGTTTCTAATCAGTTAACTCTTTGTAGACTGATTTAAATACAATTTTTGGATCAGTATCCTGCTAAAAAGCATAGTGGTGACCGATTTAGTGGAGTCCACCAGATTCTACAGATATCAAGAGGGTTCCCAATGGAAACAAAAGAAACAGGTACGAAGCATGATGGTTCCTCCACTGTGCTTCAAAAGTAGGTACTTTTTCACATAATTATCATATTTATTTTTTTTATCCCAAATCAACTCTGAGTGTTTTCTGCTAATTAACTCAGGCTAAGTTTTATTTTAGGATTTCTGTTTAAAGACTAAAAAAGATTAGACTGAAGGTTGATAGTTTCCCTTTAAAGCCTTTTTGGGTTTATTTGGCTGTTAGTTTTGGATCATGATCTGGATAATTCTGCAACACAGTGGCAATCTATTTTTAGGTTTCTTTCAAATGCTATTAGATATTTCCTTAAATATCTCCATGTTTTAAATCATCTTCATTAGTTTGAAATCTACCAGCCTTTGTGAAAAAATAGGTCAACAATATTCCAGGTTCTCCACTGTAACAGTCAGTGGGGGAATTTACCATACATTCAAATGTTGTGTATGACAAACCAACATGCTTTTAATAAAAAAAAAAAAAAAAACGAATGCAAATTTCTAGACTTATATAAATTATATTAATATTAATAAAGCTTGTGCACAACTTTTATATCAGTAGGAATATAATCGTTTAATTTTATTTTATTTAAAAAAATGCTTATTTTGTGATGTGGGGAGTTGTTTCTTCCACATACTCCAGCAGAAAAGATATATCTTTGTTAATATAGCTTTCCTTCACTATACTATCCTCAGCATGTTTTATACATCAGTTTCATAATGAATCCAACATACTGGTTCTGTGCGCCCTCACTAACAGACAAACATTAATAATAGATGACTCTTTTTCATCCATAATTATCCTCCCTACTTTGGTCACATGATCCTCAAGTGTCTTGCCAACCTATAAGGCTACACCCCATGGAGCACAGGGGACAAACAGTGAAACTCCCTACTGAGAAAAGGCAGCTCCTTATTTACTCAACAGAACCCTACCTTTGCTTAAATGGAAATAATAAACGCCACATGCTGTACTTTTAGGCTCATGTTACATTTAATGTTTAAATGGCAAAGATAACATTTCTATGCAAGGTTGTGATCCCTATGAATAGATGTGTGAGAAATATAAAAATAAATGCACCTGTGTGCAGAAGAACATGCTTTGATAGGTGAAATTTATTAACACTGATGTGAGAGGAATATAAAATAGAATCATTTTGAGCAACAAATGAGATGCCAACTATGAATCCACTGTCTGAAAACATGGAGGAGCTGTTCATTAGAGCTGATAGCAGAGAAAGAAAGGAAGTGACTCAGCATCATAAACACTGTAATGCGGACATTTCTGTTATGTTGACAAAGAGATGCCTTTGCACTTAGTAAAAGATATAGTGTAGGATGTTTTTTTTCCCCCCCGAATGGATCATCAAAATAATTGGTATTCCTAATTGTCAATCATTCTGGTGATATGTTTAAGGAAGGCTCTCTTATCTGCTCATCCCAATTTTTACTTACTGGTGGTGAGTCTGACATAGTGAAAAAAATTGCAAATCTTCTTTTGGAAAGTAAGATTGGATGAGCGATGCAAACAGCAACTTTTAAACAGAATGTGCACAAGTAGAAATGGGCTTGTGCACGCTCTCACGCGTTTAATAGGCTTTACCTGTCAGGAGAGGGTACAGGGTTGTGCATGTGCACTTTTTTTGGACAGGGCAGGTCTTTTCAAAAATTCACAAAAAATCCTCCACTATACCTTTAACGACATTAAACTGTCTTACAATTGCTAAAGGGATTGATGCTGCCACCGATTAAAGCTTTTAAAAAGAAATATCTGCCCTCATGATTACCTTTTATCCTTCTCCTTAGATGCAATTATCATGGACAAATCGCTATCTTTGTTCTAAGCGAGGGGAAGTGTGAACTGTTCCAAAGTTTACTGATGGATAGTTGCATTAATTTGGATTTGATAAAATCACATAGGACCAACACCAGCAGCTGAGATGGGTCCTTAAATCTTCACTCACTGTGAAACTTACCACTGATCCCCACCCATCTTGTTCAGCCTCCTCAGACACTGATATCCTGATCCCCATCTTGAAATGTACTTTCATCAGAGGTAAAATGCTTCAGACATTTTTTTCAGGTTCAGTAATGGATTCCACACAATGAATGAGAGGACGGTGAGAAATGCCCTGAATATGTATCTCTGTGTGGTTGTTGATTATGCACACTTTTTCTCTCCACTTAGGTTTTCATTATTTTTCTTAGAAACAGCTCAAAGTAAACAATCCACTTCATTGGCAAGGACCTTTTAGTGGCTTCTCTTCCTGTGTAGGGTGTCAGTGAATCTCTGCTGAATAGTCTCCCCCTTAATCATAGTTTTTTTTCTACAAAGAAATATTTTTACGATCTGTTAGACATAATGATCAAGATTAACAGAAGAATTAAAAAACTTTTTTAATATATAATTTTGTATATACTGAATTGATTAATTAGACAAATATTCGTTTTTTTAATCACCAAAATATAATACCTTTAGGTCAATATTTATTAATATACATCTATATTATCCCATCAGTCAAATAGGTATCCAAATACATAAAGTAAAATTCATATATTTATGGTTTTCTTGACGATATCAGTAGCTTATAGTGTTTGTGCTCATTCTACAAAAGCATGTAGTTCAATATAATACTTATACACCCATTTTAAATCAGTGAAACGGTCTTTTGGAGGGAAAAAAAATGATGTGCCTGTAAATAAATGCCACACATTCAGGGATACTTTCTTTTGACATAATAAGAGCAGCTAGGTTACATAAAAACCCTCTTGTGTAATGGATGTGTAACTTATCCAACAGTCTGCAAGAAAGATGAGACATTACACTGTATATATATAAAAAAATAAATAATATTAATCAATGTCAAGTTTAACTGCATTCATAAATTAGACTATTTATTAATGGGTGTTTTAGTGCAGTAATGCATAGATCAGATCGTGGGGTTTCCTGGTTCTTGAGTCTCATTCAAGTTATGTTGTTGCTCTCCTTTGTTCCCCTCATTTCACACCTTTCTCTGGCTTTTAGGATCCAGTCCAAGATCCCTAACAGGTTACTTCAGTCTCATTTTCTTGTATATATTTACACATTTTAATCAGGTTATTCTAATTATGCTGCATGAGCGTTGATATGGTAAGGAAATCGTTCCAGATGTGAAGTGATGAAAACATCTCCATACCTCCTCCCTGGGACTGTCCGCTGCCTCCTCTTGGACCGAGGTGGTGCTGCCTTCACTGGCAGCTGGAGCCGATGCTGGGGACATGATCACAGAGACACAAAAGCCGGAGCATAGATCTCCCGGTGGGTTGGATCTTCTCCAAAACAGGACGAATCATGAACTCCAGGAGAACCCCTCTATACACGTCATCTAAACCGAGTCGGTCCGTCCGGAGCCCGTGGAAAAAAGCCGAGGAGATGCAGCATCCCTGCCTCTGTTTCTCTTTCTTTCAGGTTGGAAGCCTTCCGCTTCAGAAAAAGGATCCAATCAAAGGGCTGAGCAGCCCCGCTGCAGGAGAAGCAGAGATAGGAAAAGGCAAACGCGACATACAGTCAAGTCATCGGTGCTGTCGGTGAGGCCAGTGAGAGTGTTATGCAGGACAAAGAGGCGAGACAGTGGGACACGTGTGAGCAGCCAGTCTGACAGCACAACGTAAATAAGACACACAAAGGCGCAGAGAGGCGCTGCTGCACAGGGAACCACCCTCTGCACGCCACTAGACATGCACTGCTTTGGGGGAGAGCTAACTCCTTCATATACTCCTGTAGTATATATATATTTATATTTATCTCTCGATCTATATATATATATATATATATTATATATACATCTCTCTCTCTCTCTCTCTCTCTCTCTCTATATATATATATATATATATATAGAGAGAGAGAGAGAGAGAGAGAGAGAGAGAGAGAGATCTATATAATATATATCTATATATAACAGATATATAAAGAGATAGATAAAGATATATAGATATGTCTCTATATATAGAGGTATATCTATTTATATATATATATATATATATATATATATATATATATATATATATATATATATATATATATATATATATATATATATATATATACATATAAATATAGATGTATATATAGAGTGAGATATATCTATATGTATCTCTCTACATATATATTATATGTAGATATATATATATATAATGTACATATTATATGCATATAGAATATATATATATATATATATATATATATATATATATATATATATATATATATATATATATATATATATATATATATATATATATATATATATATATATATATATATATATATAATATACATAGATATCCTTCTATAGATATCCTTTGGACTGATTGTATAATATTTACTTAATGTAAGACTGACTGTGACTCAGTAGGAAAAGTAGCCGTCAGGGAAGTTGGTTGTGGGTTTGATTCCCACTATATTCTGCCCAATACTGTTGTGCTTCTTGGCCAGCTTTTGTTTATCTTGTAGAAATCAAGGTTTGTGCTTTTGGAGACAGATAACTCAGGAAATAATAGAAATCATATAGAAAAAGAATAAATGACTGAAAGCTACAGTGAGCTTATTTAATCACTGGCTGGTTTCTGCTAACAAGCCAGTTGGCTAGCAAATTAATGTTACTGTAATTTTACTTTGATTCTGTTTTTTATTACAGTGTATTTTGTAGATCCACAGTAACACATCGTCAACATATTTTGCACTACAGATTGCTTTACATGCAGTAATTTGCTGTAGAAACCATTGATTCTGCATTGGCAGAAACAAGAAAAATAGATTGCATTTAATTGTTAGGTTAATTTAATGAGCTTTAATAAAAATGAACATTAGATGGATGGATTTGCCCTCAGCTGCTTGAAAAATATATTGGAATGACCCTGACCTAGAGGGTCTGACCAGCTGGTCAAGTGTCTGAAAAATGTGTCTAGATTTTGGCTTCACTTCTCTGCACAGCATGTTTTGGTATTACCCTCATTTCATTGGCCATTTTTCCTGGTAAATATCCAAAACTAAGGTGCATGCATGGTTGAGGTAACAGTTTGAATTGGGCTCTGGGACAGAAGCAGATCTGCATGACACTTGAAGTACACTTAAGTGAATACATAACTGATGAATAGGTGGATGAAAATGCATTGATCAGATCAATTTGGTTTTTCTAATTAACTAGGTTAAAACCTCTGGAGTTTTTTTTTTTTTTTTTACATTCAACACAAATATTTTACTGCAGTAATTCAAAACATCTATCCATCTTCTTCTGTTATCAGTCAGGTACACGGTGGAACTGGAGTGTATCTCCTGGTTTTGTGAGCAAAGGGACACCAGTCTATGAATGAACATAGAAATACAACTATCCACACACACACTTAGTACACAAACTTCAGAGTGGGAGCTTCTTTGCCTCAAACTCTATTCCTCTATCAGAGGCCTGGGAGCTTGGGGGTTCTTCACAGTATCTTAACCATGTCCCTATGGTGCCATATCATGTTTAAAACAAATATACCAAAATGGCTAAATGAATTTAAAAAATGACAATTAAATGATCTAGTGGCAAATTACAAGTGAGTTTATTTTATAATGCGCAACTCTATTCAGTTAGAATTGTCTTGATTATATAATATTTTCTAAGCACAGAGTTACTATTCAATATTTTAATATCCACATCAGGTTTCTAGTTGATAAACTTTTCTATCGACTTCACTTTTTTTGTCTTTGCAATTACATCCCAATTTTGAGGGGAAAAAAATATTAACAGCTGGACTGTTTGGTCAATGTATTTTAGAAGAAATTGTTTGCATCTCTATTGTTTTTTTCTTCCTTTATGGTATGGCATTATGACACAGTGGATTCCACATATTCTAATTCATAATATCTGTCGTCTATAATTATGACTGAGCCCTTTTCTCATATTTCAGAGCTTAAATCTGTATTTAATGAAAGTAGTTTTATTAAGGAGAAAAGTGTTTATCCTTTATTTCTCATAAAGACGCTGCTATCTCAATCAACAACACCACAAGCTTGACCACCTTTATTTCATTTTGGATTGACTTTTTTTTTAAATATTCCAGATGAAATATATAAACTATATAATGTGTTTCTCCAAGCTATTTTATCCCATGTTCTAAAGAAAACAGTTTATGTGCTTTAATTAAATACACTATATTGCCAAAAGTATTTGCTCACCCATCCAAATTATTGGAATCAGGTGTTCCAATCACTTCCATGGCCACAGGTGTATAAATTCAAGCACCTAGGCATGCAGACTGTTTTTACAAACATTTGTGAAAGAATGGGTCGCTCTCAGGAGCTCAGTGAATTCCAGCGTGGAACTGTGATAGGATGCAACCTGTGCAACAAATCCAGTCGTGAAATTTCCTCGCTCCTAAATATTCCACAGTCAACTGTCAGCTGTATTATAAGAAAATGGAAGTGTTTGGGAACGACAGCAACTCAGCCACGAAGTGGTAGGCCACGTAAACTGACGGAGCGGGGTCAGCGGATGCTGACGCGCATAGTGCGAAGAGGTCGCCAACTTTCTGCAGAGTCAATCACTACAGACCTCCAAACTTCATGTGGCCTTCAGATTAGCTCAAGAACAGTGCGCAGAGAGCTTCATGGAATGGGTTTCCATGGTCGAGCAGCTGCATCCAAGCCATACATCACCAAGTGCAATGCAAAGCGTCGGATGCGGTGGTGTAAAGCACGCCGCCACTGGACTCTAGAGCAGTGGAGACGCGTTCTCTGGAGTGACGAATCGCGCTTCTCCATCTGGCAATCTGATGGACGGGTCTGGGTTTGGCGGTTGCCAGGAGAACGGTACTTGTCTGACTGCATTGTGCCAAGTGTAAAGTTTGGTGGAGGGGGGATTATGGTGTGGGGTTGTTTTTCAGGAGCTGGGCTTGGCCCCTTAGTTCCAGTGAAAGGAACTCTGAATGCTTCAGCATACCAAGACATTTTGGACAATTCCATGCTCCCAACTTTGTGGGAACAGTTTGGAGCTGGCCCCTTCCTCTTCCAACATGACTGTGCACCAGTGCACAAAGCAAGGTCCATAAAGACATGGATGACAGAGTCTGGTGTGGATGAACTTGACTGGCCTGCACAGAGTCCTGACCTCAACCCGATAGAACACCTTTGGGATGAATTAGAGCGGAGACTGAGAGCCAGGCCTTCTCGTCCAACATCAGTGTGCGACCTCACAAATGCGCTTCTGGAAGAATGGTCAAAAATTCCCATAAACACACTCCTAAACCTTGTGGACAGCCTTCCCAGAAGAGTTGAAGCTGTTCTAGCTGCAAAGGGTGGACCGACGTCATATTGAACCCTATGGATTAGGAACGGGATGTCACTTAAGCTCATATGTGAGTCAAGGCAGGTGAGCAAATACTTTTGGCAATATAGTGTACATTAATGTATCTCACCTCCCCATTCCTTTACAGACATCAATTATCCCTGTTAGAATGCTGCAGCTTAAAACAAAAATGTCCAGATTCCTCTTGGTTTTATGTAACACTACAGCAAAAGAGAGAGTATAATCTGTTTTTGTTGTGTGAGAAGGATAAAACTGAGATTAAGCACATTTGAAAGAATATTTTTCATTCCTCCTTCTGTTTACATAAAATCATTTTTTTGCCACAGTCAGGCACGCTATGCAGCCCTTTTTTTTTCTTCTTTATTTTTATTTTTTTGTTTTTTTGCAACACGCACTGCACGGACATTGGACTGGGCTGTTGCTATAAGATGGAGCAAGCAAACATGACAGTAGAGGACATGATAACAGTTGGCAGGTCCTGGATAATAAAGATGTCTTTCTGAAAATTTCTGGCAGTCAAAGTTGTTTTATGGAGTACATTTATGATTCATCTGGTTCATGAAGAGTAGAGTAACGGCTGTGGAAGTGAGCCCTCTAAAGGTTGGATCAAGACAACAAAAGGGAAAGAAGTAAATAGTGAGAGGCTGCAATCACTTACTGTTTTAGGGTATCAGATATCAGTGCTCTGAAATACAAAATGACTTGTTTTCACCATGTAGGCTTGTACAGAAACATGCTGTGCATTTCACTGATTAGGATTCAGTTGAATAACAGAATAATGGATAAACAAAAAGATGAATTATCACACTGCTGACTGATCTGCCTCCTTTTCCAGTTAAACATGGTGAAATTTACATCAGAGTGCCACCAATCGTGTCTTATCTGTGACCGTCAGATAATCTTCAGTTGTTCACTTTTTTAAAGAAAACCTGTTTCCTTTAAATGGTGGTATAAATTCAGTGCATCTAGCTTGAGCTTTAAGATTTAAATTTACTAATGAGGAGAATTAGGCTAATGAAGAGTTGTATCCAATATCAACAGACCCTAGATTTAATTAATTAAATTGTTTCAACAAAATTTACGAAATAAAGTGAACGTGTTTTATTCACTCACATTATTTACCATCTCTGCAAGACTTTGAGGTTTATTAATAAGATATTATTTGTCACATTTCAGCATTCAAACTAATTTAGAACTAAATTTTGAAAAATATATTACACCAAGTGAAGGAGTAGCTTTGTTTACTGACATGTGCTAAACCATTTGAACACCAGTGGGGGTTAATGCCTAACTTGGCCTCTGGAATTAAACAGCAGGAGCAAACTGGTTTTCTCCAGACACTATTTGCCCTTACAGTGTCCATACCAGGAATTAATCATAACCCCACAGTAAATAAGCAATCAAAGACTCCCTTTAAGTTATCACTGCGCCCTTTCACATCATGCATGTGGATTTACTGGGTAGTTGGTGCAACCGTGTGCTGAGTAGACGCCCCTGCTTGCCGCTCAGAATAGAAAGATCATGATGTTTGCTTTTAACCAGACTGTGCACGTGGGGTGAGGCTTAAGTTATCCTGTGACATCTTTGCTGCTTTTAGCTAGGGTGTCCTTAGGTTTCCCAATAGTAATACCTAAAGAAATTACGCTCTTTTTGTAGATGTTTCTGTTGTGTTGGTAGGAGTGAGTGAGCCGCGGAATTAGGGGCTTAATGCCCTGGTAATATTCAGATAAGAGCAGCTATAACCAATAAACAGGAAAGGGCTATAGGGATAACCACTTATCATAAAAACTGACAGTATGATTTTAATGGCTACTTTTGCTTTTTGAAATTTTTCTTGGATATTTGCAATTATTACATTCTTTTTATCCAATCCACTCTATTTCTACAGCACATTTAAATAATGTGGTATGTTTCAAATAGCTGCACAAATTAAGATGATAAAACAAGTTACAATGAAGTACACATATTCTACCACATTCTATCTACTAAAGAATAAATACTTAAAAGTAAATATTTATTTTTAGTTGTGCAATTTCACCATTGAATGTAAATATTGCTCTAGAATGGTCTAACTAATAAGAGATATTTTTTATTTTTAGGGCTGTGTTTGATTTTGTGACTCTTTGGCTGACACATATGATGTCTAAAAGCCTGTTAAATGTTTTTGGTTGATGTTTTAAAGCCATACTGCACCAAATCCCAATGACATAGCAACCCTATGATGACCAAACATCAAAGCAGATTCTACTTTTTAGCAATAACAGCAAGGTATATCCTAAGCAAAATTCTATAGCTATGGACAGAGTTCAAATATGCAACCAAGCATATTTAGACCAGGATTCTTTGAAAGATCAACGAACAAACGTACTGTCTGGACACACATACTACAAAACTTACTTGCCTAAGTTAGTTATCAAATGTTAAAAGCATATTTTTAAAAAGAGGAACAGCATTTTTAAAGAAATTCACAGGGTATACAGTGGTAAGACTCCTAACAAGGGAATGTTCAGGCTTAACTTAAGTTGAGTAAATCTTGGCTTTGTTGAAACAAATCTTCCCTGATACCTTCTGACTGCACTTCATTCTGCAAATGTTTGCTTTAGGATGAAAATAATGGGTCCGGGAGCGTTCCTTTACTTTTTTCCATCTTGAAACCATTCATGGAATGTTATCTATGATTCCTTTCCTGCTTTCCAACTTGCTATGGTTTGTATTAGCTGCAAGAACATGCTGCATTTGAAAGCATTTTCTAGCTTCTGTCTTATATAATGAAATCCTTTTTTCCCCCCATTGTTTCTACTCATAAACATATCGGCACTTTATTAGGTATGCTATTCAGTTCCTTGTTAACTCAAAAAACAAATCGGCCAATCACATCATAGCCTGGAGGCTCTGCACTGCATTAAAGATTTTTAATGGCTTGCACTGGATCCATTTCAGTTTTTGTTTTCTAACCACAAAGAAAAATTTCTTTACTTTTCAAGGTGTTTGCAGTGACATCATAAAAAGTACCAGCAGGCAATCTTGAAAAAAAACTGACAAACACAAAGGGTAACCATGGTGACACACACACAGGGAAAGCTGTGATTAAAAACAGGTATTAAAGAAAGATCAGGAGGGTTTCAAAGAAAATTTCAAATTTATTACACCCATGTCAGATGCCAAAGAGCTAACGTGATTACGATTATAAGCACTTAATTAACCGAACATGTCATGCATTTACATGGAGAATTACATGGTGTTGTCAGTGAAGCACATTACAAATATACATTGAGTTGGTTGTTTCATTTGGCCTCCTCAAAGTAAAACCAAACTTTTGTGATGATAAAAAAATGTATTTTTTTTTTTATTTTTATTTAAATTTTCCATGTGGAAAAAGCCATTTGCTTTTTATAAAAAAAATAAGCTGTTGTCTTCTACAACCTAAACTGCAGGATGGATGGATGGATGGACAATAAATCTTATCTTGTCTTTTGTTTTATCACTACTAGGGGCGCTAGAGCTGTAACTTCAAGGTTTCACTCTCCTAAAGCCCACTGTTAATAGTGTGCTGTAACAAAATCAAGTCCCACTTGATGTTTTGGAATCTTATAGCAGACCAAATTTAACCAGAAGACTAAGAAGTCATTGAATTCCCTTTAAGGAAAAGGCTGCTCTTATCTCTCTAGATTAAAAACATCAGATAACTAATGTGTCTAATCAGGTAACTTTTAGTTTGCAGTTACATGGCCGAGTTTTTGAAAAGGGCAGCCATCATGGGGCATTGATACACACCAATCTGTGTAAATTATTGTATTAATTATGCTAATACTTGGGTAAAAAGTTATGCAGTGTTGCTTTTATAAAATGCAACTTCAGTTTTTGCTTGTTAGGGCCTGGCAATCATCAAGAACTAGCCATATATGCTTTCTCTTACCACAAACCATAGACCTAAAATGACAATATTTGTAAATTGAGAATAAGACTAAAAATGGTTTTCAAAATACATGATTTAAAAGATTTTAATTTTTAAACATTTTATATTTAAAGGTATAGTGGAGGATTTTTTGCGAATTTTTTTAAAAGACTACTTAAAAAAAAAATGTATATGCAGAACCCTGTACCTGCTCCCAAGAGGGAACGCCTATTAAACCCTTGTGAGAGCATGCACGAGCCCATTTCTCCTTGTGCACACTCTGTTTAAAAGTTGCTGTTTGCATCGCTCATACAAGCTTACTATCCAAAAGAAGATTTTTTTATTTTTCCACTGTGTCAGACTCACCACTGTTAAGTGAAAATGGGGACAAGCACATAGGCAGCCTTACGTAAACATATCACCAGAATGACTGACAAATAAGAGGACCATTTATTTTGATGATCCCCCCGAAAAAAGAACATCCTCCACCATATCTTTAAGATGTAATGGAATTTGTATGTTTTTTTTCAAGAAAAAACAGTAATCTTCTTTGTTTTATTGTTTTGCTAACACACATCAGTTAAAATTTGATACTACAAGCTCATTGTTTTAAATGATCATGTTTGCTTTTGTGGTTAAGCTTGGTTTGTTCAGAAATATTTCTCAGCAATTTGCAAATAATTCATCATAATTCATTCTCCCTTTCAGATTTCAGTGAATCTAAATTGCTTTGCGTTCCACTTGGAATTTTCTGTTTCCAAGTAGGAAATTTCATCTGGAAAAACCCCAAAACCTCGAAGTATGGAGCAAGAAAGTTGGAGGAAAAGCACCATATCTGACCTCTTTACACTGGATGGCCACTACTTACAACAACAGTAACTAAACTTTCCTAATTTGACTCTTATAATTTCTAAAACATTTAGTTAGTTGTACAGAAACAGCTTAGTGTTTGTAAAAAAAGATGTTTCAACACAGAAGAGGGTATTTATTAGCTTTAAAACAGAGGCCATCCTTGACATATTTAAGGAAGAAAGAATGTTATAACTTTGGAGATTACCTCACTCCAGATTCTGAGGCATGGGTGGTTCTACACAGGGGCCAACAGGGGCCAGTGTCCCTGAAGAACCGACCCTGGCCCCTGTTGTGGGCCCTGTACTGAAGCCACACAGAGCAAAAATGTAAATATACGTAAGGAAATTTTTCTTAAAGTAAGTGTATTTCCTTTCATTAAAGGATGAAAGATTTGTATAGATGGAAAAAGATGGTTTATGTTTAAAGTAATACAAAATTGTCTGGTATCTTATTTCAAGCTCATTATAGCCCCATTTACAGCGTGGTAACCAAGATAACTTTTAAGTGCAAACGGCACGCAAAACTGAACCGGAGCCATACAAAGAGACGATCACAGTTTTTTTTCTGTTAGATCATAAGTGCGCAACCTTGGTTTTGTGGCTCACTTTTAATATTAAGTGGATGTGCTCTTACCCTGTTTTTTTGTTTCTCTGTTATTCTTTTTCTTTATTCCCACATGAATAATCAGCGGCCCCAACCCTGGCCCCCATGGTAAATTTTGTCCAAAACCATCACTGTTTTGAGGTAAATGGAACACTACACTGAAGTGCTTTTAGGGGTGATTGATGCCCTTATTAGGAAGAGGGAGGCCCTATGAGACCTTGTTCCAGCCCTGGTTTCACCCCTATCTGTGTCTGCTTATTTCTCTGATCCAATGTCAACAGACTGGAAGCTAGTGAGTAACTTTTGCAAACACCTGTTACTTGATAGGTTCTAGCTTTACCTTCATCTTTTGCATTTCCGGGCTGAGAGCGTTACAGGCTCCCATACTTTCTGGTTGTGTGTGTGCGCTGCTCGTTGTACTCAAGTGTAGATGCACGCGCGCTCATGAGAGTGTGTATCGGTTCGCGCGCACTGGGGATTCCCCCGCTTGACAAAAACAGCTCTTCCACTTCTCGCCTTTCATTGCTCATATGCTCTCCGCCTCGAGCCCATGCTGTTACCGGATATCTAGCCGGCAGAGCTTCGCGACTCTTCATTTTATTATTTTTTAAGAACTTTTTTTTTTTTTTTTACCCGCGTCTGGGATGCTTCAATGCTTATTTTGCTACAGTTGAAAGCAGTTTTTCAGCTCTGAGCGTTTGTTACTGCAAGGGGAAGTACTTTATATCAGTTAGTGGCATGAGACTTAGCGGCTCATTTCTCTGTTCTTATAAAGGAGCGGTGGCAGCCTGTCCGGGTTACACCAGCGGCGATAAACCCCGCTAGAAGACTGTAAATTACCCGGAAAGGAAGGCGGCTGTAGCCGGGTGGTGGAGGGGGGGAAACCCAGGGAGGCCGTTTAAGTTCACCATGGCGAACGACGGCTGTAGCAAAGAGGACCCGTTGGAGGACTGCCGCGCGGACTCGGGCATTGACTCTTGCCCCTCCATACTGAAGTCGGAGGAGCCCCGGGAGCCGAGCGGGGACTTCAGCGGGCCAAGGGACAAGTTTTCCACCGGGGAGGAGCGCCTGGATTCAGCCTACACGTCCTCGTCCATCACGGTAGAGAGTCTGTCAGATATCGTGGAGGATATCACCCTCAGCAGCGCCAAAAATGAGCGGATTTCTGAACTGTCCGAGCCAGAGGACTTACTCACAACTATTACAGAGGATGGAGACACGTAGGTTTTCTCTTTTTTTTTATTTTTTTGTTCAAATATACACTTTTCTTTTATATGAGCTCGGTTATAAATTAGATATCTACCTGATATTAATTACTTTGCAACAGTTAAATTCAACTTATGTCATTAAAATTGCAGACCTGAGCATATGCATTAATTATATATATATATATATATATATATATATATATATATATATATATATATATATATATATATATATATATATATATATATATATATATATATATATATAAACACAAACATTGTGTTTTTCAATTAGAACTTAATGATTTTATTTGAATATTTTGCTAGAGCAAAACTAGCCCATATCAGGTTGGAGAACATCACAGTGGAAGCTTTATTCCATCCATATAAGGACAGATGGCCTTTTTTCATTACTTTGAATGTAAAGGCCTGGTTTTCCCATGGTAAATGTTGCTGGAGGGGATTTTGAAGTGTGAACATGGAGACTTTTTATTGAACTTTGTCCTTGTCATGAATATGGACACACTGCTGGGTGGCGTCAGTCAGAAAACAGAAGTGAAACAGATAGGCCTGGACTTCCCCTGCATCACAGACAGAGCACATGTTGCAGAAGTAGCTGAACGTCTTGGTTTAGATCAGAGAAAACTTGTTTGACAGGACAGAACGGTATCTATGTGCATGCCTTCTGTCTTCCTATACATTATTTTGACTTGGTTGCATCAATTTAATTTTAACCACTGCAGGTTTCTTTAAAAGAAAAAAAGAAAAATCAGTTTTGACCAAGCAAAGTTTTGCAGTTCTCAGTTTGACTAGGTGAAACTTTGACTTTTTTTGGTACTAAATCTAGACACCTCAACCTCCACATCTAGCTTTACATGCAAACCTTCTTATGTGTGACCTAATGCCACACAGGTGTGTTTTCACTCTGATAATACACAGTGTCAGAGTCCTGCAACCAGAGCAGCCCATTGGGTGATGCAGTCAAAGAATTGCGGAAACTGTTGTTGTGTCTCTGACCTCCTTTGATTTCCGTTTGCTGATTGTCAGAGCCGTATGGTTTCATTATCGTACCCTAACTATAGATACCTGCTGGGAACAAGGAAGAAAAAAAACACAAGAATCACACCACACAAACTGCTGCTTAGACAGAAAGCCATGTGTGAAAACCTTAATCTTCCATTGTGGGATTCTTTGAAGATCTCATTCATTTGAGACTTACCAAAACCAGGACATTACTGCAATCTTTAAAGGCTAGTAAGGTTGCAGTTAGAGCACATTGACTATTTTGTAGATATTTGGCGCATTTCTTGTGCATAAACACAATTTTTCAACTTTTATCTAGACAGGAAATATGAATTTTTGCTGCTATCTTCCACAAATTATTCAACAGCTTTCCATAATTGTTTCAGTAAAATAAAGCAACACCACTTAACTTTGACCCAAGTTTTAGCTTCATTTGAGGTCAGAATCTCAAAAACTTGCCTATGTAACTTAAGAAGACCAGATCTGAATGGGTCATGTGACCTAAAGCACCGCTTTACCATAGTCTGAGCTACTCTTAAACTCCAGCGACTGCTATCTAGCTATCTAAGCTAAACATTTTATTTTAGGGAAAAAAGCAGTTATGAAATGCTTTAACATTGATTTGCAGTGGCATTTGTTGTGTTTGTAATTCAGCTCAAGACTAAAGCAGATAAACCTCCACTTAATCTCACTTAAGTTTCGATGAACTTTGACTAGTGACCTGTAAAGCATGTAAAATATATATTTATATACATATATATACACACACATCATAGCTATTCATTGCCAGTGATTTATATTTCATTTCATTTATAAGCGATGGAAACATCCAAATATTATTTGCAATATCAAGTGGGGTTTTTATTCTTGTTTTAGGAGCAATGCTTTAAGTTACTTTTTTCTTTGTTCTCACCACTTTGTATGATGTGTAACTTGAGAGAATCGACTTTTTTTGCATAACTTGTTTCAGATCAGAGATCTGAATGAAAGCCCTGTCCTGTTATGGTGGGAACTTTTGATCCCACTCTGTCTGCGTCTGAATCAAGTGTCCGACTTTTCGATGGTTGTTTGACATTTAACCTGAAATGAGAACTGACTGACTTTGACATCACGCTGCGGTAACGCTGCGTCTCATAGCGAAATGTTTTGGTTGCTATAAATTAGTTTAAGCTTTCTTGATTTTGCACATTTACACTCGTATCGTGAAAGCCAAGCTCCCGTCTGAATAGGCCCAAAATCTTCCTCTGTCGAGGCCGCCGTTGTGTTGTTCTCAGTGGGTCTAAATTAAGCACCAAAGCTCTGTTCCATTTCCTGCTTTGTACATGCGTTTGTTTGCTACAACTTCCCACGCAGGCCTTGGGGTTAGAGTGCTTTGTTTTGTTTTGTCATTCACATTGGCGACGAGATCTCAAAAAATCGTACCCACTATCAGGTGAAGGTGCCATCCTCCATTGACCTTCAAGCCTGCTGCAAGATGTTCTTAAGAATTTTCTGTTGATTTCACAACATCCTAATCACTCAGTTTTGCCTCACAGCCCACTAAGCATTACTCTCTTGAGATGAGTACTGAGGAAAATTGTGATGCAACATTTTAAGTGCTGACTTTTTCTCTACCCACTTTATGTTACAATGAAATCGGCTTGTTGCTCAATGCAACTTAAAATTAACCTGTAATTTTATTTGTTCCATGACTGCAAGATGTTTATTTTTATCTCTTTAGAATTCTGCACCTATCGATCATCCACGAGGATATATTCATCTCCCAAGAGTTGATAGAGCTGTTCCCGAAAGAGGTCCTTGACATCCAGAACAATCTATATCAGGTAGGTTTATGAATAAATTGTGGCTTCCAGTAGGATTTTCCCTCTAGCATTACTTCCTCATTACCAGTATTTTGAATGCAGAAGCAGAGGTAATATTTATATCTGCAAACTTCAGAGAAGTTTTCTTCCTCCTTGCGAGCAGCCCTTCCTCTCCTGGGAACGTCACTGTGGGTGGCTCCAGTGTTGGCTCATAAGAGACTTTGAATGGAAACTCCCCTCCTCTACCTTGTGTAGAAATAGAACCACAGGGAGCTGGTTGGAGTGTATCCTTGTGTGGATGTTGGGGGGAGAAATTGTTCCAGTCCTTCAGGAAGTCTGCACTAGAGCCTTAGCGCGAAGTGATAATGGAGCAGGCAGACATAGCTGTCAGTTGGAACAGATTGAAAAAGAAGAGTCAGCACTTCATGCATTGACTCAGTCTGCTCCATGCTCCTGAGTTGCATAATTTCCTCTCAACAGTCATTATAGGACAGAAAAATCACGCCTGAGTAGAAATTAAAGATCTGTCCACATATTACGCATTCTGGTGTTATTTTTTTGACATTTAAATGTTAATGTTAAACGTCAATTTGCAAACGTAGGATTTATTTTTTTCTGCAAAGTTTAAGCAGAAAATTAAAAGCAGGTTAAAATTCATGAAAAGAAGGTTCAATATTCACTGCGTTTATTTAAGCCTCTGTAAGCTATTTGATTTGGAATGACTACTCAGCTCTCGCTTTCTCAGCTGGAACAAGTTTCTTTTGCGGTTGTCTTTGATGAGGTGAATAAACAGGTATGGGCTTGCTCTCTATAGTTTGTCAAAAGCAATCTTTTCAAGTCTAGGTAAAAAGACAGATGCTTGTTATTTAAATTCAAGTGTTAGAAACAAACATAGTTTCAATGGATACAACCAGAAAATATGTTGTTTTTGATTGATGCAAAAAAAACAAAAAAGATGATTTGTTTTTTTTGGCTTTTTTCAACAAAAGTCAACAAAATACCTCCAGCTGTTTCCTCTGAAGTAATACTCGCTAGCTTTAGTTTAACGAGAAACGTATGCGCCAATAACTTCTTCCCTATATGCTTGTGATCCTCAGAGTCCACTGCACCTGGCCACCTACCTGAATCTGACAGAAGTGGTGAAGGCCCTGATGAAGAAAGGAGCCAGCTTGGAGCTGCAAGACCAGGACGGGAACACGGCGCTTCACGTGGCCTGCCAACAAGGGCAAACGGAATGCGTGACAGAAATGACCCGAGACCTTCCTGCGAGCATGCTGGAGCCAGTCCTGCAGACCCAGAACTGGAGAGGTGAGAATAGTTGTCTTATTACTGTATGGTTTTGTGTACAAACAGCAGACCTGAGCTGTTTTTTCTTTTATTTTATTTTTATGATCCCTGGATCTTCTATACCACATTTTTAGCATTATCGGCTCCGCAGCTGTCATTAAAGGTGGCATTAAATGTTTTTAATAAGGGCATTTCCTCCTTTCAGGTCTTGCCTGTCTTCACCTGGCAGCACTGAACAGGCAACAACAAATTATGAAGCTCCTGATGAAAAAGGGAGCAGATCTTAACATCCAGGTCAGCTTGTTTATTTGTGTGAAAAAATTTGCAATGTTTTCATGGAATGCACATTTTCAATTTTTTTTCTTTAACCAATTACTAGTCACTTCTCATCCTGTTGCTGCAAACAGATTTCATATCCTACCTGATGTTCACTAAATTTGTAAACAAATAGTAAAATGCTTCCTCCCAGAATGATTTGGCTCCATTTTTGTGTAAAATTTAGTTAAAAAAAAATGTTCTAGCCTTGTTTACTGCACGTTCTCGTACCTTGTGCTCCCATTTATAAATCTTCTGCACCTGTCCAATGTTGATAGTGATATGAGCTGAGCTCGGGGCTTCCTGTCGAATTTGGGGAGACATAATTAGATTTGAGATATGATTAGGCTGTCCAGCCGTCTCTTAACTTTCTATTGATGGAAGGGAACACAGCTGTTGGTGTTAAAACCACTGGGACATTCCTCTCAGTTTAAATCACCATCCCAATATGTCACTGTCTTACTTGCAGGGTGTTGAATTATAATTTTAGCTAAAACTATTATATAAGCTGTCATTTATAGACTCATCCCTTGTAATTACAAGCATGACTATTACCGTATTTTCACGACCATAAGGCGCACCGGACTAAAAGGCGCACTCTCAGTTATGTGTGCCATTTCTGTATTTAACACACACATAAGGCGCACCGGACTATAGGGCGCGTTTTTTATATACAGGTACATGTCCTCTCAGGTGGATTTTCCCACTTAAAAACATATTAAAACTACTTTATTCCAACTGATCACAGCAAATAAAGCTGCAAGGTGTATTTATTACAAAGTATTATTCAAACCTGGGAACCGGCCGTGAGAGACACATCGCTGATGACACAGGGCTGTGATTACTCCTCTGATACAGTTTATTGACGCATAAATTAACTTAAAACATAGGCAGGATAATAATCTGGATGAACTGACTGCAATGATTAAATTTTCAGGTGGACTTCCTCACTTAAAAAGATTTAGATGAAAAAACACCTGCTGATGTGAGCCCGGATGCGCTGCGGCCCAGAGGCTGCTGTTGAATTAAGTTTTCAGGTAGAAAAATAGAGCTGGAGCAAAACTGAGTATGATTGTGCTTTATTCATGTATTTATTACAAAGTATTAATCAAACCCCCCAAAGTCCTCATCCTCTGTTTCTGAATTAAACAGCTGCGCTAAATCCGACATGCCAGTTTCCCCTTCTTCTTCACTGTCAGAGTCACTTTCCGTGCCGGGCGGCTCCTTGGAAATGATGCCGGCTTTTGCGAAAGCTCGAACAACAGTCCCAGCAGAAACGTTAGTCCAAGCATCTACAATCCATCCGCAAACGGTGGCGTAACTTGCCCGGCGCTGCCTTCCACTTTTAGTGAAACTGTGCTCTCCGTCTGTCATCCATCGCTCCCACGCCGCTCGCAGCCTTACTTTGAACGGCCGGTTCACACCGATGTCGAGCAGTTGAAGTTCCTTTGTCAGACCTCCCGGAATAACAGCAAGCACAGTGTTCATTTCTTTGACCTTTTTTTCCACATCGGCTGTGAGATGGGCACGCATGGAGTCACAAATTAACAGAGATGGTGATGCGTGGAAAAAACCACCTGGTCTCCTTACATACACCTCCCTCAGCCAAGCTTTCATCATCTCCTCGTCCATCCAGCCTTTTTCATTCGCCTTAATAACAACTCCAGCTGGAAAAGTCTCTTTAGGCAAAGTCTTTCTTTTAAAAATCACCATAGGCGGCAGTTTCTGTCCATTTGCGTGGCAGCCAAGCACAACAGTAAACGACGCCTTTTCATACCCCGTTGTGTGTATCGCTACAGTGCTGGTCCCCTTCTTCTCCACGGTGTGATTCACTGGGATGTCGAAAGTGAGCGACACCTCGTCCATGTTGGTTATGTGGCTTGGCTGGATGACTTTGTCAGCGATGTGTTTGCTGCAGAAAGAGTGGAAGCTCGCCAGCTTTTCATCATAATCCGCCGGACGTCGCTGAGCAACTGTAGTCCTGGTCCGGATGGAAAAATTGCACCGTTTCATAAAACGGAAGCACCACGATGGACCTCCTTGAAAATTTTCAATTTTCATTTCTTCCGCCAGCTTTACTGCTTTTAGTCGAACAGTGACCGTTGAAACGCTGGCCCCACTCGTTCTTTGCTCCACGATCCACCGCTCGAGTCTTTCCTCCAACTCGGGCCACCTCGCCTTATGTCCGCGGAAACTCAGCTGCGTCTTCTTCACCAGTCGGAGTTCGTTTTCCAGCTTCCTCCACTTGCGAACCATCGATTCATTTATATTGAATTCTCTCGCAGCTGCTCGATTTCCATGTTCCTCTGCGTAGCTGATAGCCTTCAGTTTAAACTGGGCTTCATAGGCGTGTCTCTTTGCCATTTCCAGGGTTGTTAAGACAACAATGTTCTGCATAAAGCACATACCTGTTCTTTTATACACAAGCCACGCCCACACTTCCCCCTTTAAGGTTCTCACATACTCATGGTGGTCTCAACAACGTCCGCAGATAGGGCGCACCGCACCATAGGGCGCACCCCACATTTTGAGGGGAAAAAAAGACGTTTAGGTGCGCCTTATAGTCGTGAAAATACGGTAAATCTTTTTCTTTTTTTAATTATTGCACTGCAGGAAGGAACGGCCGGTAAAACGGCTCTTCACCTCGCTGTTGAACTGCACGACATCACGTTGGTGAAGCTGCTGCTTAACAACGGGGCCGACGTGGATGCTCCGATGTTCAACGGCTGCACGCCTCTGCACCTCGCTGTGGGCAGACAAGACGCACGAATCGCTGACCTCCTCTGCCAGTTTGGGGCTGACAAGATGCTGCGAAACATGGAAGACGAGACAGCGCTGGATCTGGCCGACGGAAATGATGACGTAAGCAAACTGTGTTGATGAAAAAAAAAGAATCTATTTTTTTTTTTTTTTTTTTTAGCTAAGTTTAAATTGTATTTGTTTTTCTTTAAATTGATACACACCTATTAATTAGTTATTTTCGAGCTGACTTCGTTTTTTGGGGGGGTTTAAATGTGAGGAAAACTTCTCCTGGCCACTCTTCAAAAATGGAAAACATCAGACATCATACTAATAAGGAAAAGCAATGATAGTTTATTTTCTATGAAAGAACAAAAGAATAAAACTGCAAATATTTTTTTATCTAATATTAAACTTTATTAGCACTGCCACTCAAGGAAAAGTAAAGACATTTCTCTGAATTCTTAGCCATCTTTTAGTCTTACTGTAGTTTTTTAAATCACCATTTTACTTTGTTTTATTCATTTTTTATTACACTGAAAATTACAGGGCCATACTATTCTCTCTGTTTTTAATTCTGGTGGTCAGGAAAAGCTGTTTTCTGCAGTTAAGTTACCTAATTCAGGGTTTTAAACATTAAACACTTTTCAAAACAAAATTTTAAATTGCTTTTTTTTATCAATAACATAAGTGATCTCTTTTAATGCATTTAGTGATAGTTTGCAGACATCGTCCAAACAAACCTATAAGCAGAGCAACAGTCATATATCAGATATCTGATCCCATTATTGTTTACATCTGGGGATTCCAACAAGCCTCCAATTCATGCTCTGATCCAAACATCTTCCATTTGAGGAATCTTTCTAGCACCCTTCCACACTAAAGTGATTGGAAGATTTTTGTTCGTACTACTTGCATTCATCATTAGATTAAATGTTATAGAACATTCCACGGATTTTGTGGAAAACTAAAAGTGGACACAATTTCTGTTGTTTAGGTTATTTTGATTTTTATATTCTTGTTTTATTCCAGATTCTGGCCCTGTTTCCATTTGATGACATCCAGATCTCTGGAAGGTCTGTAGTTGGTGTGCCGTTTTGAACAAACTCCCAGCCCAAAACATGGACTATAACACACCTGGAGCCTGAATGCAGCTGGATCTTTTGATTTTTATTTTTTTCTGACTAAGTTGTTTATTAAATAGTTGCTTTATATGTAGTTGACTCTAATATCTAGTGAGAAATGTGCACCATGCTAATCTGCTTTTCTATGGGAAGCAGAGCAATTCTGCTTAAACTGAACGCTGATTTATAAAAACAAAATGATGCGTTGTTCTCCGTTTCAAAATATGCCCCAATGCAAGTGCAAAACTATAAACCTAACCGCCCCTGAAAATGCTACCTCTTTCACAAATATGAATTGTTTAAGCTACATGACCATTTTAAAAATCCTTCCATTTCTGAAAGCATGGAACTTTGGATTTGTGAGGAGAATGCAGTCATCAGCAATGATTATTTTGGTTTCCTTTAAATTTTTTTGTCTTTTTCAAACTAATCTTATCCCTGTTTATTACAGCAAACTGATAGCCAGTATCAAAAATGTAATATATGAAAAATAAAATGCCGCTTAATGTTTCTTTTTTTTTTTTAAGGTTTGCTGCTTTGTGATGAACTATTTATCTTTTCATGTACTATTCATCTGCAGAAAAGAGCAGATCTTTGCATGTAATTACACTGGCCTCTCTCGCTGAAACGAGCAGTTCATTTATTTTTTAATAAAAGTCGGAACACCATTTGCGTGTGTGGGTATGTGTATGTTCTTTTTCAGGGAAAAGGAAGTTTGGGTTTACTCTCATTAGTGTTTTTTGGCACCACTCGTGTTTGTGCACATTCTGACCAGAATAGCCACTCTACAACGGAAAGTCCGGGTTTTCTTAAGCATCCCTGAAGCTATTTCAACCATGCAGGTTGAGATGCACATAAAATATGAGCAAAATGAAAACCATTGAAGTCTTTAAGGTTTAATAAGTTCTTACAACTCATTAGAAACATTTTTAAAATGTAAATTAGGGCAACCTCCATGGATTTGACAGTTTTTATGGTTTACCCGCATGACAAAGTCCTTTTTTGTTTGTTTCCTGTCAGGTGCTTCTGCAAGGTGTATCTTTGGTTTTACTGGAAGTCTCTTCCTTGTAGCTTCTGCAATACAATGATCATATGGCGGTTGGAAATTCCACCCCGCTGGATCTAATTTGTAAACATGCCAGCAGCAGAACTGGTTCACAATGCAGGGCTTTTGGTCACAATGGTTTTCTTGCATGCGTGATAGCCAGGAGATCATTTATGTAAGCGGGTTGGTGTGCAGACATTCTGGTTAATTCTGAGCAACACAAAATGCTCATACTTGTGTAGTAAACAGCTGGAACAAAGGTTATGAAACTCAACTACTTCCCTATTCAACTGTGACCTGGGAAACTCTGATGCTATTTATGTTTTCTGCATTATTGGTCATGCTGGCAGAGACCTGCAGTAAAAAACAATGTTTTAAACATGTGCAGCTTTCCTTAGATTAACAAAAGAAAGCTAATTTCATTCAGAACCATTTAACTCAGCGCATTTAACTGTTGGTTCCTGCAGCTTCTTTCTGAATTACAGTTACTGATGCGAGGAAATTTTTGTTCTTTTAAAGCTGCACCAGTTCCCTAAATGTTTGACCTGGGAATCTCCACCAAAATTCATTCACTGTGTAATGACTACAAACAAGCCAAGCCCAATTTGATTGTTGTATGCATGCTGCTGGATTGAAGTATTGTCTTCTAAGCAAATATACTCTATAAAAGGATAACCTTCCATTAACGTAAGTAAAACTTGTTTCAAGCAAGTATAAAACATATGTTACTACTAATCTATATCTATATTCTCTCATATTTCATTGCATCCCATTCTCAAATTTCAATGTCTAATTGGAATTTTATGAGGTTACTAACAGGCTGTGCAGTGGAAGGATTAGTATGTATGTATGTTTTTTTTTTGTGTTTTTTTTTTTTAACCATATATGAAAATAACTGTTTGCTTCTGTTTTTAGCCCTTTATATAATCCACTAACATTTACCTCTGCCTATATTTCTAAAGTTTTCAGACTACAAATCCAATCACGTCCAAATCCAATGTTACTTTTCATCCACACACAGAGTTTTGGTTTTAGTATTTTTCAGTTACGATCAATGTAATTGGTGAATTAAAATGTCTTTTGGTAAACTTAAGAAAAAAAACAGGGTTTAAAACTTTGTTAAAAAAGATCTCCTCTGCACTTCTCTGTAAATTCCAGATTTTTGAGGTGCACTGCTTATAACCATCCTATCTACTAATAAAGATCCAAACCATGAAATCAATAAATAGTTGTTTTGAAGAAATTTTGGTCTTTTCAGACTCATTCAAATAAACAATCCTCACTTTTTCTTATTAGCATGATCTCCAGGCCAGGAGAAATGTTTCTCACATTTATACTTCCGATAAACAGGAATAGGGCTTATGAATAACTAATAAGCAACACATTAAAGTTATGTATCACAAGAAAGAAAGAAAGAAAGTTACTTTTTTTTTTTTTTGTCCTACTGTCTGAAAAACGCTAGATTTAAAACTAAAGATAAAAAAAAAAATGAAATATCTGGTAGGCAATTAACAAGCAGATTTAATAACCTTATAAAAGGGTTCTTCATGAGAATGAGTTGAACTGAGTGAAACCTTTCTATCAGGGTCAGCATGAGGTTTATAGCTTTCAAGGTAGGGTTCAATGAAAGATTACATACACCTAAGTAGTGCTCACAGAGAAATATTTTCCATGGAGCAAATTAAAAGAATATTGAGGGCGGTGCTCAGAGGGTTGACGGGTCAAACAGTAGGAGGAGAAAAAGATGTGTAGGTGGGATTACTCAACCATGACCTAGTGAAGTGACAGATTTTTCCACCGCAAATCAAAAAGCCTCACCGGGCTACATGGGTTCTACCCTAGGGTATCCAAAACAAAGGTCCAGAGTCATCTATTGCTTGTGTTTTTAAACGCATACGTCAAAGTGAAAGATGTGGGAACCTTTTGCCCTACAGCTTGCAAAAAACACATACCCCGGCGTTTCTTCCAGTCAGAAGTTACACTGAACAGTAGAATCACTACTTTGGTTCATTTCTAACAAGGGGAGACAGATATTACACCAGCCGTAATATACGAGAAATCAAAGAGTAATTTTTGTTATCACTCCCTCCAAAAAGTATCTGTACTCATTAGACTGTTGTAAGGCTTAAGCAAGACCGCCAACTTTCACAGGTTTCATTTTTTGTATGAGATAGACCAATAGGAGCAGAACATAACTGTGAAATAACTTTGTGTGTGCATTTTTATTCTTTCTCTTCTACTCTCAGTCACCCAGATTAAATCCAGAGAAGCCAAATTAATTCAAAGGTCCACTAATCAGTAAATATAGAAAAAATGTGTGTAATCTAATCTCCAACCAACCAAGGAGGTTTCTTTAGAGAACACATGTGAACAGAGCAATGAAAGAGAAAGCAGACAGTCCAGGAAAAGGCTTTGGAGGAGTTTAAATCAAGATTTGATTATCTCACAAAGCCCCATTCAATCCATCATCTGACAGTGGAAAGAATACCTCAAACCCTACCTTGGAAGGTATAAAACCCCCTGCTGAGAATGAAAGGTTTCACTCAAACAGGAAGACACACATTAACACAAAAGCACGCAGACACAAGTGCAAAGAGCTGCACTTACTTCCCTTAAGTCAAGAATGAATGAAACATAATGTTAACAATGTTAATTTAGCATGTTGATTGATAAATAAGTCCAAAATTACAGAATTTAATTGCATAAAAATGTTTTATTTTTGTTACCTTTATGTAATATGTAGATACCAAGAAGTTTTTTAAAAGAGTATTTCAACTCAATGTCAATATACAATATTTTTTATTTTATTTATTTTTTTATATTCAATTGGCTTTTTTCTTATAAATGACAAGACCTAAATATTTTATTAAACTAGTAGGACTGGAAGAGAAGAGCAAGCATTAAAAAGAAGATTAGATGCAAGGAGGTTGTTTGTTCTGAAAAAACTTGTAAAATTCACAGCTCAACTGGGAGAATGTGGTGGCCATCCTCATTGTATACTACAAAAACTTGATTTTTATAAAAGAGCACAAAAAAAGTGTGTGAGGCCACAGATGATACAAATTATAGAAAAGTAAAGTAGTTTGGCCAGATAAAATCAACTTTCATCATGGTGAGCTGAATGCAAAACCATATATTTGGAGTTAAACTAGAGCTACACATCAGTTATATCATACCATCTTCATAGTGAAACATAGTGGTGGCAGCATAATGCTGTGGGGATTTTTTCCCCCCCTTTTTTTTTAGCAGTGATGTGGCTTGCCGGTTATAGCTAATGAAACTGAGCTTCGTGCAAGGCAATACTTTCACAAAACCTTCCGGAGGTAAAGACTTAAGGTAAGGATGGAGATTTACCTTTATGCTAACAAAGAGCATTAAATAAGGCCAGAGCACTAACATACTTCTAAATCAAAGAATCTTAATATTTTGAAATTGTCTGGTAAAAGTCCAAGGTAAAGTGCTTTTGCTACAAACCTGTAGAAATTAATATATTCTGCAGACAACAAAAAGTTTCAAATCTCTATATGCAGAAAAATTATAATCATACCTTCAAAGACTTGTAGCTCTAACTGCAGCAAACACAATTGTAGTGTTGAGGGAGTGGAATACATATATATTGCATTTTTTGTGTAGAAAATGGTCAGAAAGCATGTATTGTTTATTTTACTATCTTCTCATTTATGTTATTTAAACTCATAAAGTATGAATAACATATATTGAAGTTTTTGGATTTGCCGTGAAAATTAGGAGTATTTATAGTTTAGCAAGACAAAATATACCTTTTAAACTGAAAATGGACGGGGAAATATGGTATTTGTACATAACAATTGCAAACTGCCCTCCAAAATACAGGTGCTGGTCATAAAATTAGAATATCATGAAAAAGTAGATTGATTTCAGTAATTCCATTTAAAAAGTGAAACTTGTATATTATATTCATACATTACATACAAACTCATATATTTCAGATGTTTATTTTGTTTAATTTTGATGATTACAAATGACAACAAATGAAAATCTCAAATTCATCATATCAGAAAATTAGAATATTGTGAAAAGGTTCAAAATTGATGGCCCCTGGTGCCACACTCTAATCAGCTAATTAACTCAAACCACCTGCAAAAGCCTTTAAATGGTCTTTCAGTCTAGTTCTATAGGCTACACAATCATGGGGAAGACTGCTGACTTAACAGTTTTCCAAAAGACGACCATCGACACCTTGCACAAGGAGGGCAAGACACAAAAGGTCATCGCTAAAGAGGCTGGCTGTTCACAGAGCTCAGTGTCCAAGCACATTAATAGAGAGGCGAAGGGAAGGAAAAGATGTGGTCGAAAAAAGTGTACAAGCAAGAGAGATAACCGCACCCTGGAGAGGATTGTGAAACAAAACCCATTCAAAAATGTGGGGGAGATTCACAAAGAGTGGACTGCAGCTGGAGTGAGTGCTTCAAGAACCACCACACACAGACGTATGAAAGACATGGGTTTCTGCTGTCGCATTCCTTGTGTCAAGCCACTCTTGATCCACAGACAGCGTCAGAAGCGTCTTGCCTGGGCTAAAGAGAAACAGGACTGGACTGCTGGTGAGTGGTCCAAAGTCATGTTCTCTGATGAAAGTAAATTTTGCATTTCCTTTGGAAATCAAGGTCCCAGAGTCTGGAGGAAAAGAAGAGAGGCACTTCATCCACGTTGCTTGAAGTCCAGTGTAAAGTTTCCACAGTCAGTGATGGTTTGGGGTGCCATGTCATCTGCTGGTGTTGGTCCATTGTGTTTTCTGAGGTCCAGGGTCAACGCAGCCACATACCAGGAAGTTTTAGAGCACTTCATGCTTCCTGCAGCTGACCAACTTTTTGGAGATGCAGATTTCATTTTCCAACAGGACTTGGCACCTGCACACAGTGCCAAAGCTACCAGTACCTGGTTGAAGGACCATGGTATCCCTGTTCTTAATTGGCCAGCAAACTCTCCTGACCTTAACCCCATAGAAAATCTATGGGGTATTGTGAAGAAGAAGATGCAATACACCAGACCCAACAATTCAGAAGAGCTAAAAGCCACTATTAGAGCAACCTGGGCTATCATAACACCTGAGCAGTGCCACAGACTGATCGACTCCATGCCACGCCGCATTGCTGCAGTAATACAGGCCAAAGGAGGCCCAACTAAATACTGAGTGCTGTACATGCTCATACTTTTCATGTTCATACTTTTCAGTTGGCCAACATTTCTATAAATCCTTTGTTTTTATTGGTCTTCAGTAATATTCTAATTTTCTGATATGATGAATTTGGGATTTTCATTTGTTGTCATTTGTAATCATCAAAATTAAACAAAATAAACATCTGAAATATATGAGTTTGTATGTAATGTATGAATATAATATACAAGTTTCACTTTTTAAATGGAATTACTGAAATCAATCTACTTTTTCATGATATTCTAATTTTATGACCAGCACCTGTAGAACCTTCTTGTGCTTTTAATTTGTATGGGATTATTTCTGTTGCACCCTAAATGTTGCAGTAACCACTCCGTGCCGACAGGGTACAGTGTCGCCGAGATAAAAACCGTTTTCCACCTCCGGCATCCTACTGGTGTTCATTAAAACAAGAAGGGAGGCTTTGCTGTTTCAGTGAACACATCATCTTCAGATGATAAGTGGAAAAAAACAGATTTAAAACGAGCCCGTTCCGAAGAGAAAGACTCAGCCCTTACGGGTTTAAAGCGTCTCTTTCTGTCCGACCGGAGCGGCTTCATGCTGCGTCACCGCGGAGACGTTTAAGAGCTGCTGCCGGGTGTGGGGCCACTGAGAGTGGGGGGGAAAATGCCTTCTTTCTCATGGAGGTAAGATCTTTTTTATGTAGGACGAACTGAAACTGGGGGGACAATGTTTAGATTTGGATAAGCTGAGCTGTCTAAAGTTAAAGATATAGTTTATTTGAAATGTGGCTAAAAAATTAGCAAGTGCCGTTACAGCTACACGATTTTATGATGTTAGGCAATATTTAGGAGTAAATATTTAATAATGAGTTAAAGTATTTATGGCACTTTTTAAAATGGAGTGCGCTTTGTTATGTTCAATTAAATAGTAAAGTGAAGCATTATTAGTTTAGTTTTGATCCAACTTTTCTTTAACCTGTCTTATTATGCATCATAAATGATGTTTCCTCTGTCTGTCTTTTCTTGAGTCTTCTAAAGTTACTTGAATCATGTTGTTACTGCGATGTTCTATACAAATTAACTTTATTTACCTTCGGTTCATATTATGCACAATGAGTCATAATGCATTTATACTAAAAATGTATTATGTCGTTATGGCCATATATTGTTAGATATTTAGATTCTATCTGTCTGTCTGTTTTTGAGCCGTATAGATGTAGATGTATATATATATATATATATATATATATATATATATATGTGTATATATATATATATATATATATATATATATATATATATATATATATATATATATATATATATATATATATATAGAGAGAGAGAGAGATGTATAATAGATAGATAGATAAATGATAGATGTCTTTGCTATGCAATGCATAAATGCATCATATGCTATCCCATGAAAAAATGCTTCCAGATGACTGTTATTAAATCCAATGCTCAAATCACTATTAACAACAGTCTGGAAGTAGCTGGTGTTGCAGCTGTTCTTGCACCATCAGGACCTTGATATTATCCTAATTAATTCATCTACCTGACTATAAGATTTTTAGCACAACCTATCCTAAATAAGTTTGCTAAGATCTTGGATAATGAAATCTGCTCAGTTCCGTCTCCATAGCTCCTCTTCACAGGTAGCTTCTATATGTTTTGATTGCTTCCATTCATGTAGACACATCTGAAGGAGAAATTGTATTAAAAAATGACAGATAAGACATCTAAATGGATGTTGTTAAGAGAACTTTACTCATATTTTGCTTATGCAGATTAAACCATAAAGTTGTGTGTGAATCATATTATGAGGATTTGTGTTAATTAAATAATCGTTAGAAGTTAATAAAAAAACTGGCCTTGTATTTGTTGGTTCAGAGGCGATAAACTATGACTAAATGTCTGTTCTGTCTTTCTCAGGCACTGAGAGCTATAAGCTTAATCATGTGTTTCAGTGCATATCGCCTGTCGTGCATCCTACAGGACACATTTATACACTTCTTATCTCAGGTGAAATGTGTCTGTTTTCTGTGGAGTGCAGCAGCTTGTGCGCTGCATTCCTCCATGTAATGGGCTCCTTGTTCAGAGGCTGAATCCTGGTGCAGTGGGCTGTTGGTTGACTGGAGAAGCGGACATAAAGAGATCCTGTGTTCAGGTCAGGCCCCGGATAGAGGAGGGTCCGCCTCTTTCTGAAGAGGATACTCTACACTCAGCTACAAGAGGCACACCTTCATGCAGGATAGAACTATTTACTCTTGACTAGTTAATTTACCAGCCCAATCATGTCCTAAATTAGGCTCTTTACAAGCATGCTAAATCAGGTTTAGCTTCATTCCACTATCTTCGTTTTATATCTGGGTCTCCTCATTACTTGTACACCGCAGGTGTTTCAAGTTGAACCACTACTATGACTCCAGATTCTTATACAGATATGAAGACATCGCTTTTCTTATTCTTTCATAAAAAGTCTGTCATTATCTCTAAAGTTTTAGTCTATGGCTGTTACTTAAGACAACTTTCAGACAATAAATGAGTAGCAGCGTAGCAGTGAAATGAACATTTCAATTTCATAAAGTGCTGCAGTGATCAAAAGTAAACAGTGCGAGAGAAAAAACATGGTGCAAAATGCAATGATATGGAAGTTCACAGCATTTAAAGATGAATATTTATGGTGCAAATATGAAGTATTTTGGTTTGGTGTTCTCAGTGTGATGCAGAGTCTAACTTGATTTAGAGTTTTTTTTCTTTTTTTTAAACAGTTCAGCAGTCTGATGGCAGTGGGGGAAAAACTGTTACAGCTCTCAGGAATAGCTTATATACACTCAACATAAGTCTGATTTAGTTTAGGTTCAGATTTGGATTATTTATTTTAACCATTTCTCTTTTGCTTTGAAATAATTGCACTAAAGTACAAATGAAGTTAATTAAAAAGCAAAAATTGGGATTAGTTACAGTTTATATATGTTGAACTACACATACACATTCAAATATGTGTATGTACACACCATTTATTTTGCATTCATTTGCATGGCCCAACCCTGACCCTTCCCCTACTCTTCTTTACCATATCTAACCCAAAAGTCAACCTAAACTCAATTCATACTTTATTCCTAAACCTAACCCTGTAATCAGTAAGAGAACTTTTCCTCATGGGAACCAGTCAAGTACCCGTTGGACCCCACAATATAACATATTCTTGGGAATTTGGCCTTACATTTTCTTTGCAAGGTGATGTAAATGTGTCATCTCTGCCATTTCAATCTACAAGCATCTGACGTGATACCGGCTCAATATTGTATCCAATCTTCCTTTAAAATGTTTGGTTTGGTTACAATGACCTGGAATTGATGCATATTAGCTCTTTTCAATTCTCTGACAGGGTTTTCGCGGATCATTAAAAATCATTAAAAGTCATTAAATTATTGTTTTTTTAAATTAAGGCATAATTTGCATTAAAAGTCAATAAATGTGATTATCTTGGCATTTAAAATGCTTTCTTTATATAATCAATAAATATATATATATATATATATATGGCATACAAATTCTTTCTAAGAGCATTAAATGAGCATTAAAAAGCATTAAATTAGAGTCATTCATTCCTGTATACACCCTGTCTGAAAATGGTTGTGATTCCGCAAACCTAACGTCTGCATACTTTATTTATTCTAAACCAGTTTTGTTATCCCTTTGTGATCGCTGTCTCATAGAATGCCTACATATGTCCACAGTTTAACCCGTTGAATCAAAATGTTTATTATCTCTACCTTGTGCAAATCACCAGTAACCCCTGGCATTTAAATAGCCCTGCAGCATGATGCAGCCACTACTGTGCTTGATAGTTGGAGCAGTCCTTGAATACTAAGCTGCTCTCAATTATTGTTTGTGATTTATTAATGCCTTAGTTTGCGTTTTTTAATTTTTTTGCGAAAAAGGTTATTTTACTAAACTCATAAAAAGCTGCATTTGAAAGATTTTCTGACCATAATGCTTGTGCTTACAGTAGTAGTGATATTCCACAGAAGCAAAATGCTTTTTGGATTTTTTTTTTAATTTAATTTTATGATGTAACTTTTATGTTTGGGTTATATGTTATTTTAAAATGTAAAACTTTTCTTTATCCTTTAGAGTTTGGCCTGCACTTGTGCTGCTGTGTTTTCCCTCCATGGTGACTGCAGAGGATGTGTCGTTGCTGGAAGGCTGGCACGATGTCTGGTTCTTCCGTTTCCTCGTCAACATGCTCGGATATGCCACGATCATTGTCCCAGGATATTTCCTCATTAGCTACTTCAAACGCTCTAATTACCTGGACAGAGGTTTGAGATGTTTCATTGTCCTATATTAGAACATTCTTTGCCTAATTTTTTCCTTGAAACTCTGACAAACAGCTTTACATCATGCCAGGTGTCTGTATCAGTGTTGGCTGGATGATTAGAACAGATCAATATGTGGATGCACCATGCATTTATCTTTAGTAGAATTGATTACTGCAACAGTGTCTTCATTGGTTTTGCCTAAAAAGTTGGTCAGAAAGCTGCAGCTGATCCAGAAAACTGCTGCCCGTGTTTTCACTAGAACTAAGAAATTAGAGCACATCAGCCCGGTTCCGAAGTTCTTCCACTGGCTCTCTGTAGCTCAGAGAGTAGACTTTAAAACTCTTCTGTTAGTCTATAAATCACTGAATGAATCAGCACCTCGATACATAACAGATTTGTTGTCAGTGTATCAACCTCCCAGACCTCTCAGATCTTCTAGTTCCAGCCTACTCTGTTCACCCAGATCTAGAACCAAACATGGAGAAGCAGCATTTAGTCCATATCCTCCACTGATCTGGAACAGACTCCTAGAAGACTAAACGTGCTGAAAGCCTGAGTTCTTCCATTTGTTTAGAACTGCCTTTGACTGTTGAAGTTAAACTGTTTTTGTTTGTTTCACTACCTGCTTTTATCTTCATCTGCTTTTATTCTGCTTTTAACTTTCAGGCAGCGGGCTTTGTTTTCCTGTCATAAAGAGCTGCGTGTTTGGCGGCGAGGACAAGAGCGGGCTGTTGGACGATGTATCCGTCTCAAGCAGGAACGAGCCTGATTCAGGCTCATCACTCAAACAGGCTTTAAAGTTAATCTTTTGTGCAGCAGGACTTCAGGTAGGGGATCCTCCCAGAACTAACAGCTACTGTAAACATAGAGCTAACTACAACATTCTGTTTTTTTACACAATGTAGAGGGATCCTATTTGCTCAAACTCCAATCTTATGATTATTTATTCATGCAGTGGTGATCAAGTACACTAGGGTTATTTTTCTCTGTCTGGCCAATATAATAGAATAGAAATGACCTAAATTGTCCCACTCTGTGTAAATTCAGGTGTGTCAGCAGCAAAACAAAAGCAGACAGGTTGTATGAAGAATAGACAATTATGAAGAAAAATAAAACAAAATACAATGAAGCCAAACAGGCCCTTATGTATCATAGGGATGTTTATAGGAATTTCAGCCCAGTTCAGGTCTCTTCTCTTACTGCAAACGCCTTAATTGTGCTCTATCCAGCTATCTGTTGTAGATTTGCTGATGTGTGAGGAATCATTGTCCAGTTAACGTTATGATTGGGGCCTAACTCTAGCCACCTGCCAGATTTTCTCCATATACAGGTGCTGGTCATAAAATTAGAATATCATGAAAAAGTAGATTGATTTCAGTAATTCCATTTAAAAAGTGAAACTTGTATATTATATTCATACATTACATACAAACTCATATATTTCAGATGTTTATTTTGTTTAATTTTGATGATTACAAATGACAACAAATGAAAATCTCAAATTCATCATATCAGAAAATTAGAATATTGTGAAAAGGTTCAAAATTGATGGCCCCTGGTGCCACACTCTAATCAGCTAATTAACTCAAACCACCTGCAAAAGCCTTTAAATGGTCTTTCAGTCTAGTTCTATAGGCTACACAATCATGGGGAAGACTGCTGACTTGACAGTTGTCCAAAAGACGACCATCGACACCTTGCACAAGGAGGGCAAGACACAAAAGGTCATCGCTAAAGAGGCTGGCTGTTCACAGAGCTCAGTGTCCAAGCACATTAATAGAGAGGCGAAGGGAAGGAAAAGATGTGGTCGAAAAAAGTGTACAAGCAAGAGAGATAACCGCACCCTGGAGAGGATTGTGAAACAAAACCCATTCAAAAATGTGGGGGAGATTCACAAAGAGTGGACTGCAGCTGGAGTGAGTGCTTCAAGAACCACCACACACAGACGTATGAAAGACATGGGTTTCTGCTGTCGCATTCCTTGTGTCAAGCCACTCTTGAACCACAGACAGCGTCAGAAGCGTCTTGCCTGGGCTAAAGAGAAACAGGACTGGACTGCTGGTGAGTGGTCCAAAGTCATGTTCTCTGATGAAAGTAAATTTTGCATTTCCTTTGGAAATCAAGGTCCCAGAGTCTGGAGGAAAAGAAGAGAGGCACTTCATCCACGTTGCTTGAAGTCCAGTGTAAAGTTTCCACAGTCAGTGATGGTTTGGGGTGCCATGTCATCTGCTGGTGTTGGTCCATTGTGTTTTCTGAGGTCCAGGGTCAACGCAGCCACATACCAGGAAGTTTTAGAGCACTTCATGCTTCCTGCAGCTGACCAACTTTTTGGAGATGCAGATTTCATTTTCCAACAGGACTTGGCACCTGCACACAGTGCCAAAGCTACCAGTACCTGGTTGAAGGACCATGGTATCCCTGTTCTTAATTGGCCAGCAAACTCTCCTGACCTTAACCCCATAGAAAATCTATGGGGTATTGTGAAGAAGAAGATGCAATACACCAGACCCAACAATTCAGAAGAGCTAAAAGCCACTATTAGAGCAACCTGGGCTATCATAACACCTGAGCAGTGCCACAGACTGATCGACTCCATGCCACGCCGCATTGCTGCAGTAATACAGGCCAAAGGAGGCCCAACTAAATACTGAGTGCTGTACATGCTCATACTTTTCATGTTCATACTTTTCAGTTGGCCAACATTTCTATAAATCCTTTGTTTTTATTGGTCTTCAGTAATATTCTAATTTTCTGATATGATGAATTTGAGATTTTCATTTGTTGTCATTTGTAATCATCAAAATTAAACAAAATAAACATCTGAAATATATGAGTTTGTATGTAATGTATGAATATAATATACAAGTTTCACTTTTTAAATGGAATTACTGAAATCAATCTACTTTTTCATGATATTCTAATTTTATGACCAGCACCTGTAATGCATGATATCCAAGTCCTGCAACTGCAACATAAGCCCAAATCATCATTCCTCCTCCACCAAGCCTGGCAGTTGCTGTTAGGGTTTTGATATGCTGTGTTATGGTGCATCTATTGAGATCAACCATTTCCATTTTTTCATCTGCCCAAAGGGCATTGTTCAGTTGCGGCTTTCAAGACCAAATTTTCATCGCTTGTTTTTCCTTTAGCGTCTGTTTAGACAACCTGTAATTTTTGCGGGATTTTCTAATTCTACTGTCATCAATTAACCCTTAACAAGCTGTAGATTATGTGGGTGTCTTGCAGAAACAAGCAGACATAAAAGTAGTATGTAAAGGTGTAAAATGATTAATAGAAAGGGTTTAGTTGTCTTTTTAATAAATGGCAATCCTGGTTCTTTGTTTACGTACTTTGAGCAAATAAAACACTCCCTGAACTGGAATTTGGAAAAAAAAAGATCCATGCCAAGTAGGAAAAAGAGTAGATTGTGAATCCTGCTATCTAAAAGTAGACCTGATGAGTTTAAAGCAGCATTTCTTCTTTTCAGGCATCATATCTGACGTGGGGAGTCCTCCAGGAGAGAGTGATGACCCGCTCCTATGGAGCCACAACTCAAGACCAGGAGGGAGAGAGGTTCAAGGATTCCCAGTTTTTGGTCTTCATGAATCGCATCCTTGCACTGACCGTATCTGGACTCTGGTGCATCCTGTTCAAGCAGCCTCGTCATGGTGCACCCATGTACAAATACTCTTTTGCTTCGCTCTCCAACATCCTGAGCAGCTGGTGCCAGTACGAGGCCCTAAAATTCATCAGCTTCCCAACTCAAGTCCTTGCCAAGGCCTCCAAAGTTATTCCCGTCATGCTCATGGGAAAGATCGTGTCTCGTAAAAGCTACGAGTACTGGGAATACTTCACTGCCGTGCTAATCTCTCTCGGCGTCAGCATGTTTCTACTGTCGAGCACAACCAGCAAGCACCCATCCACTGTCACTACATTCAGCGGCATCATCATCCTCGTCGGCTACATCGTCTTCGACAGCTTCACGTCCAACTGGCAGGACAATCTTTTTAAGTACAAGATGTCATCTGTGCAGATGATGTTTGGGGTCAACCTGTTCTCCTGCCTCTTCACCGTTGGTTCGCTGCTCGAGCAAGGCGCCTTCTTCGAGTCGCTGGCCTTTATGACGCGGCACTCGGAGTTTGCCTTCCATGCTGTGCTGCTGTCCGTGTGCTCGGCCTGCGGTCAGCTCTTCATCTTCTACACCATCAACCAGTTCGGAGCTGCTGTCTTCACAATCATCATGACACTGCGCCAGGCCTTCGCGATTCTCCTCTCCTGTTTCCTCTACGGCCATGCCATCACAGTCGTCGGGGGCTTCGGCGTTGCCGTGGTTTTCCTTGCGCTCTTCCTACGGGTGTATGCCCGCAGCCGCATGAAGTCCAGCCGGCCGTCCGTGCTGCCCCAGAAGGTGTAGCTCTCCTATGACCACGTTTTCAGTGGTGCTACTTGTCTTTCTATGGGAAGCATGTTTTCCCAACATCTTTTATGTTTTTTTTTTTTTTAATAACTTCGGTACAAAACAAAGGGATGCTGAAGCCCTTACTGTCACAGATGCCCCCAAGGGGTCAATATAACATCAATGGTAAGAGGCTTTGAGTGCCTTTGCGATTGTTTTAAGTTTTAAACTACAAACTGCCTCTTCAGTTCTGTCGCTCTTTAACTGTTTGTTTATAATTTTAACCACCACACGTGGCTTTTGCAGCCAATTTAAGGTAACAGAATAGCTCAGCATTAACACTTTCTAATGTCCAAAAAGCAAAGTTGGTCTGCTCCTTAAAGAGTTATGGAATCGTTTCATTAAAGTTTTATTCTGGGGATAAACTTTTGTGTCTTAATATGGTATTTTATATATTTTAAAGCTGGGATCACAGTTTTGTAAACACAACATGCATTTAAGTTTACTTGTCAAATGGTTCAGATGCTTCAGTCACTATGTTTTGGGGGAATAACTTGTGCAATGTAAAAAGAGTTAAAGAAAAAAAAAATATTTTAATCTGACATCCCAGAACTGAATCTAATTTAATTTTCAGCTTTTTTTTTATATACATACACATTTCCTGTATGGTTTAAAAAAAAAAAAAGTTCAATAAGAAACAAACATGTAAATATGTACCCTGTTTTATTTTATTTGCAATGACCTTATCGGTTTTCTTCCTTTTTGTAAAGGACTGACTTTCTTGTGAATGTTTGGATGAACACTGTCACAAAGATGTGATCTTACTGTGAGCTCCAGTTTGCAGGTCTGAATGCACACAAGGGAGATGCCATGTTAACGGTACCTTGTTTATATCATTCTACTACTTTTTCTCTGGTAAATGGATTAATAATAAAACCTGTTAAATTAACATTAAGTGGTGAAGGGTTTTGTTTGCTCTGCAGGCTTTACAGATTGAAGAATCCCTCTTGGTACGTTGCTTTGCAAAATGATTCTTTTTCACTTTATATTTAAGAACTTTGATGTTTTATTGTAGCTTTTAGACTGAAGGCAAGTGTTCAAAGGGGCCTAACTGCTAAAACAAATGTATATATTTTCAATTAACACTATATGCACCAACCATTTGTCCTGATATTTACTTTTTTCCTTTTGAACTTTAGTAGCCTTTTTCCACAGGACGTGATCAGCAGACTGGAGCGCTTCTGTGGGCGATCTACTGTCAGCTTATATCACCAAACTGGAAACTTAATCATGCTGAATATTGTGTCAGGGTTTCTACAGGGTAGTGTATGAAATGAGCTGAAATTAAGGCCATTGTAAGGTAGTAAAATGTAATTAACAGAATTGACTTGGTAGTACATTTATCATCAATCTTTCGATATATTCTGAATTTTTCATTGATGCTGAATATTTGGTTTGCAAATTAATTCATAAAATATTATAAAATAATACGGCAGGTCCTGTGCTGAAGTTGATACACTCAATTGGTTCTACTGGCTGATATGCTGTCTGGAACCACCTTATTTGTTGAAAGAAGAGTCACTTTTCTCCTCCTGAACTTAAGGCAGCTCTTTTGTTTCCTGTCTTTCATTAGTAGATGATCAATTAATCCAGGTGCGTCTGGCCATTAGGCCAGGCACACCTGGATTTAATGTAATTGTGCAAAGAACCCATTCACACCTCAGCGGCAAACCAGTATTACCAGTAAGGCGGACCTATCTGATGCCAACTTCAGTGCTGACGTTTTATGGTGCCTGAAAACTGCAGCCAAGCATTACTTGTGCTCTTCAAATCCACCAGGAAGCCATTGAAAAAGCATGTTCAAAGGCTCTAATGGAGAAAAAAGCATTGAATGCATGAGGAGGGCTTAGTATTGTTAGTAAAAAATATTGTAGATGTAGTAAATACTGATTGCTGTATTAACCCCGTGTACCCATATCATACTGTAGAAGACCCCGTTTTGAATCAGATAGATATAATTTTAGGCCAATCAGGTCCTGAGACTATTTCTAAGCAAAAGTTGCATAAAACCTGATCTTGGGTCTGGAGCAAAATGTTTCCATTTTCTTCATAAAAAAAAATCAAAAGGAATCACTGACATAGATCACAATGACTTAAAAATCATGAATGATCCTGGTCCGTGTTAAAGGCAAATGACAAACATAGCTGAACATGAAGCTGTCTGCCCCCAAATCATTTCAGTGTCTCAATCACTTATCAGGTAGTTAATCAATCAGAGTCTGGTATGGTCTCCTCCACAGCCCTTTTGGTCTCCATGCTTTGCAATGGCAGTTAGATGCTGAATCCATGTGGTGTTCCTTACAGTGTGTTCACAGTAGAGTCCAGCAATCCATATTCCAGGATCCTCCGGCACACGACAGAGAGCAATTACTGTTCCTTTCAGGATCAGCAATCTCTTTACTCAGTAATTCATCATTTAAAAAAACTTAAGTGTAGTCACAACCAGATATTATTATCCACAATTACTTTCAATTTAGCTCTAAAGTCTGCATTAAAATCATTAAATGATATGTCATCTGAATGTTTATTCAGCAGAACGATTCAGGTTTTAATCAGAAAACAGTTAAAGTTATCCGTAACAGAATATATCATTCTGTGCATCCTACGTTTGTTTTAGCTCATTTGTCTGCATTTATGCTATAATCATTGCATTTTAAATGGAATGATGTTGTTTAAGGAAGCTGTAAAGAAACATATAAATATTAAGAACACATTTAAACCCTTTTTTATACATTTTAACATTTTATTCATGGATATTCTAAAGAACATTTTGAAATTATTTTTATTCTGAGTTCTACAGCTCATTACAGCAAATTGAGTTTATATTTCTAAAATTATAACTGGAGTTTTTTTGGTTTACTTTTATCCGCTTCCCACTGAAAGGGATAAAACATTTTTGTTCATTTCTAAGAATAAAACGTTTGGAACTGATTCCCCCCTTTGAAATCCCTCGACATGCTTCTGAATACATTTATTTCACAATCTATTTTTATTCAATATTGTTTTATATGACATTTTCAGTAATTCAATAAATATTGCAGTCCATGATTACAGCAATTCTTATTTTTAAAGCAAATATCTCTAGAATATTAATTTATTAACATAGTTGGTTTTATTTATTTATTAATAAAGTTTTATAAACAAGGCAAAGGTGTTTTGTACAGGATTCGGTTTGTGGCTTGCTTGACCAAATTAAGAAATCTATTGTGATATAAGATTTGGCCGGTTAAAGTAGGGTTAGGGTATAAACAATATTTAAATTTGAAGACATCTGTATCAGACTGCTGAAGAGCATAAACTAGGGAGCAGCTGAAGGCCAATGGTAACTATAAGGGAGCTTCAGGGATCCACAGCTCAAGTGGGAGAATCTCATTATTACTATAGATGTTAACACCAACATTTGGCTTCATTGAAGCAGGTGCAAGAACAAAAAAATCGTCCCATTTGTAAATTTTCATAATCCATGTAGGGAGCACAGTAAACATGTGGAAGAAGCTGCTCTGGTCACATAGATTAGAATTCAACTTTTTTTTTCTTGCACCCTGAACACACCATTTCTACAGTAAAACATGGCAGTGGCAGTATCATGCTGCAGGGCTTCTTTAGACCAGACACAGAAGTTGATCATAGTTTATGAGGAAGATAAAACTCAAAACTGATTTGCAGAACAAATGGAAATGCTAGAGTACCACTTATTAGTTAGCTGCTAAAGTCTTGAGATGAAGGCAGAGGTTCACCTTCCAGCAGGATATTCACCTTAAATGTAGAGTCAGTGGTGATATGTAAGGGTATACATTGAATTTAAGAGCTAAAACTAATAGAAATTAAATGGTACAAAATGAAGTTGGTGTTTCCTGATGTTTTGCATCCCATCTAACTGAATCTGACTCGTTGAAGGTTAATATTTTAGTACTTAGTTGTGCAAGGTTGTATTTAAAAAGACTCCTTGGCATACTAAGGCAACTTTTAGAAATTACAGTTTTTATAAGCTTATTTTCATTGTACTAAACAAAGAATTTAACCCTTAAAAATATATATATTGTTCTGAGACCCTTCTTATTCAAGGCTTGCATGTAAAATAAAACCTCTAGTTTTCAGTTAGATTATATTCCACTTAGAAGGAATTCAGTAAAATATATTTGCTTTATTAAAAAAATAACTTTTATCAAGAAGTCAGCAAAATGAAATAGAATCTCATCATTTTAAAATATGAATAGGCATTTTATTCACTTTTTCAAATCCAACAAAACAAATACCTGCACAATTCAAAGTTTGTAGATTTATCACTGAGTTAAAACAGTTCTTAAAATTGTAACCAGTGAATTCAAATAAATTACACGGATTCTATGAGGGAAATCTAAAAGTGACAAAAACAAAAACTGTTAAACCAACCTGTTTGTAAACAGGTAAGCAGGAGCTAAAAGCAAATACAAAAAATCAATTTAAAACCATCATTGATAGCTAAAGAAATAACATTAAGGTGTGGATCAATAGAACTTTGGTATGTTGTACATAGACAAAAAGGTTACGAAGCTCAAATCTAAATAGGGTTGGGTTTGTTTTTGTACGACAAAAAAATACTTTAAACAAGGAATGAAAACAAATTGAATCTTAAGAGATACGGCGAAGACCTAAAGAAAAATAAAATACTGAGTAAAACGCAGCAAACTTTGAAGGAGAAAAAAACTATGTTTTTTTTTTTTAGATATGACAAGAGCCTTTATTTTTTACACTTTTTTTTCAATGTCTTCGATTTGCCTCTTTGTAATAATGAAACTTGGCATTAATATGTGTCTGAGCTGATCCAATCTTGTTTCATTCATTTCACACAGCATTTAAATCAGTCATTTCCATTTCCGATAAAAAAAAAAAAAATGTTTCTGACATTTTTAGTGGCTCAGACCAGTCTTGCCACTGCAAAAATTTAAATACAAGCCTTTTTGTCCTTAAGAAGTGTGTTTCCACTTGTTTTGGGTAGGTAGGTGAGACAATTTGCAAGTAGAATAAGATGATTTAAGTTTAAAATATGATAATTTTGCTCAATTATCTTATATCAAGTGCATAATATGTAGTTATCTTATTTAAAGAGCAAAAATCATCTGTTTATCTGCTGAAATTAATGGTAAATAACATGTATTTACAACATCTTTTTTTATTTTTAGTTCAGTTTTTATCACTTAAAGGGAAACTTTCTGAAAATAATTGGTTAGATATAGTTTTCAGCAATTGTTTATGATTCATTTTTAAAAGCTGTAAAAACATTGATAAGAATGGAATTTATTTTCTAATAATATAATATGCATGACTTATGTGACAGAAAAAGCAAAGATTTACCTCCGTGTCCCATCATGATGTAATGAAACGTTAGTTTACAGAGTTTGAATCGTCATATCTAATTAATGCAGAACCCCCAAATAGATCAGCTCCAACTTTATGAGTTTTTTGTTAAGCTTCAATGTAATGTCATTCTTTGAATGTTAACCAGTTTGTTATTCTACTGGCACATGGTGACCCAACACTTTCAATCAATACTTCACGTGTTTGTGCATGATTTCAGCTTGAGGACACTTTAAATTAGTCATTTAATATTTTTCCTCATGGCACACTTTTTTGTACTCATTCCGCTCTTGTTTCGAAATAAATCTTTAGTGCTCTTGGCATATTGCTCGGATCCATTAACCAGTCCATTCTTATGATTCACCGAACCTCAAACTGAAGACCGGGTTTGACTGTGAAGTGCTAGAAAATGTTTCCCCCTTGTTCATTAATCTCAAGATTCAGCCGGGGATTTCCCCCGTTCCTCTTGTTTCAAAATGTTTAACGTATCACTCCATCATCCTCTCTGCATCTTTTCAATCATTCAAATCAGTTACCAACAGACATGAAAGGTCAAACGGAAGAAAAAAAAATACACGCAGACGCGTCGTCCTCTGATTTCATCCCCTGGTGGACCAGTCACTTTGAGCTCCTGCTTTGACAGGAGAGAAAACCAAACCAAGAAATTCTGACTCCTTTTAAATCCGCCGAGTTGTAAACGGAAGGTTAACATTAATTCAGGGATTCCTGAAATAATCTACTACTTTCTAAAACACCTGCTCTGGAGAAGAGGTTAGAAGAAATCAATTTTATAATCTTTTTGCCCCCCAGTGTTTAGGCTTGTTTTTAAAAATAGTTGCATTTATATTCATATCTGAAGTTGAAGATCATGTATTATTGAATGAATGAATGAAAGAAATACAGCACAAGGCGAATATAGAGAATATTGGATGGTGATGTGAGTGATGATGTTATGCAGAAAGAATAATAAAATTTTGTCTTAATGCATAAAGTGATAGTCGCATTTAAATATAAAAGTATCCAGTTTGGATGTGGAAAGATTAACATGGAGATTTTGTGCAGTGAGGAGGAAGGGGTAAAAAGAAAGGCTGTTTGAGAGGAGTAGCTCGGAGCCCGAATGGCACGGCATGCTAACCAGGGAATAAAAAGCCCTCCATGCTGAGCCCAGTCAGGCTTTAATTTACTGCGTTGACCAATTAGCTTTTTTGGAACTCAAATGTAATTCAGGGAACTGAATACAAGCAGAGTGCAAGTAAATATTGTATTTTTTCCCTGTTTATTCTTTTCTTCAATCCCTACATATTCTCATGCCTTTTTTGTACTTTTTATTTATTTGTTGTTCAAAATTTTGTTTCTAACCGTTTTATTTTAGAAACATAAGCAAATGAAACAAAAAAACAGACAAGAATTAAATAAAGATTATTATACAGGAACCTATCTTTCTATAAATAATCTGTTATACTTTTGATAACTTCAGTAGCGTAATGTAGCTGTCAAAGCATTACTCTGAGAACACTGAGTCAAACCAGTCACTCTAGTGTCTTTTCTTACACTGCTTTCTAATCCTGAAAAGTAACTTGAAGCCCAGAGTCTTTAAAAAAGAAGCTGAGTCATTAGTCACTTATTGGATTATATTGATAACAGATTAAAACATATTGGTGTTATTTTTGATCAGGATCTGTCATTTAAATCCCATATCAAATAGGTTTGTAGAATTTCTCTCATCTGGGATATTGTAAAAATTGTATCCTGTCCAGGGGTGATGCTGAGAAACTAGTCCATGCATTTGTTACTTCAAGGCTGGACTATTGTAATTCTTTACTATCAGGAAGTCGACAAACTGTAGTTAACCCTTTAAAGCCCAATCCAAGAATAAAACAAAACAGAAAATTACTTCTTTTTGGTTTGAAGTCCTTATTTGGCATTTTAACAAAATATGTAAAAAGAAAAAACAGAAATAAATTTTTGATATTAATAATTTATTACTATGCGATAAGTCAAGATTATTTTTTGTGTAGTCTTCTGCCCTCTGTTATCAGGTATCTCTGGTTGTGTACAATAGGATTTTGAGCAAAGTTTTTACCATTAAATTATGCAAAAGGTGTCAGACGCAAAACATTTCAGAAACCGTATGTATCAAATATGATACATTTGGCATTACAGGGTTAAAGGCTTTCAGCTGATCCAAAATGCTGCAGCCAGAGTTCTGATGAAAATTAAAAAGAGAGATCATATCTCTCCTATCCTGGCTTCTCTTCATTGGCTTCCTGTTAAATCCAGAATAGAATTTAAAATCCTCCTTCTCACATATAAACCTTAAATGGCCAAAGCTCCATCTTATATCAGAGATCTGATTGTTCCTTGTGTTCCTAACAGAGCACTTCGCTCTCAATCTGCAGGTTTACTAGTGGTTCCTAGAATTTCTAAAAGTAGAATGGGAGGCAGATTTTTTAGTTATTAAGCTCCTCTCCTGTGGAACCAACTACCAGTTTTGGTCCGTGAGGCAGACTTTTTGAGCTATCTCTATAGTAATGCTTCTATAGGCTTAGACTTCTGGAGGACATAGGGAACCCATTTCATCATTCTGCTTCATTCTATCTCTATTCTCCCACTCTTCTGTATTTGTTTGTTCTATCTTTAACATTATGTTGTTTCTTCTTTTTCTCATAGTAGCTTCATCTGGTCTGTTCCTGTTTGGCTGTGACTCCATCCTGGAGAGAAATATCAGCTGTGCTGCTGCCATCAGCACCTTTGTTTAAAGACGTTGGAGCTTGGCCTGTTTTTCTGTGTAGTCCTGTTTGTCAGGCTATAACTAACTGTGCGTTCTCTCTTTCATCCTCTGATATGGGAGCTGTGTCTTTCCTGAGAGGGCTACCTGTGGAGCTGGTTATCTTTTGTATCTCTATAAAAAAAAAAAAGTAAAAAAAATAAAAAACCACTGGATTTTGTTTTCTAAGTATTGTTTTGTATCTCTGCTTCTTTCTCTATGTCAGCTTCTGTCTCCTTGAACCCCAGTCGGCCTCGGCAGATGGTTCTGCAAGAGGTTTCTTCTCGTTAAAATGAAGTATTTCCTCTCCACTGTCGCTACAAGCATGCTTGGTTTGAGTAATTGCTTTCGAGTCAATGAGTCGATACAATTAATTGGTGTTCCTTAGATAGAAAACTTTGAATCAATCTGCTGTGATCTGGTTGAGATGGATGAGAATAGGCGCTATATAAATAAACTGAATGGAATTAATGCTGTTTGTTTGAAACAGAAATAAAACTAGTGATGGACAACAAGTAAGTAATAAGTTGCTGACATTCATTCAGCATTTTCCAATGATGAATTTTTTGGACTAGAAATTAAGGAATTCTTTTTTAGCCCAACTGACATATGCATGTTACAAAGTGCTCTGCTACCACGCTGATTTGTCCTGAATTCATTACAATTAAATGTTTCCCATCTTCAGCTAAATTTTGGTATGTACTAAAAAAGAGAATTTGTCAAATTATATTTGCATTTATTTGGTGTAATGTTTTTTAACCAACCATTCCTTCCTCAATTTTAAAATTTTCTTTATTTTATAGAACAACTTTTATTCAACTGTAACACAAATTGCTTGATCAGACTTAAATGTCTGTGCCATACTTTACTGCTATGAAGCATCTGTGATGTTAATTCCTAAAATAATGTTAAAGCCTAAAATTAGCAGAATTGTTTTCTTTTAGTTACACTGGAGGGTTTTCATGTCTAAACATTTCTTTATATTTTTCATGCTGTCAGATAATCTAATTCCTTTCCTCAGCAGATCTGTGATTGGGAAATTGTTTTTCACAGGACTGTTTGTGGTATTTTCTGGTTTTAGAGGGACTTGGCTCTTAAGGGCATTTTTGTGCATTTCAAAATCTTTAAGCTGACCTATGAGAAATCAAAAGGTGATTTTGATTTGATTGTTTCATGGTTTAAAAATAAATAGTTCATGGTTCAATAAAGGTAAATAAAAATGTACCTTTAAAATCATGTTCTTAGAGAGTAACAAGCAATCCTGTTAATCAGGAGGTGTGTTTAAATATCTGCTGAATGAAAAGAGAACCAAAGTGAAGCGTAAACTTAAGATTAAGATTCACTCTGTATCAATGTTCATATCAAACAGATTTGTAAACCAGTTGAACCAGTTTTTATTTCTCTCAATCTAGTTCTTGGAGCAAAATGGCTCTCTGGTGTGGAATCAAGTAAGTCTTGTTTTTTGTTTTTTTTTTAATAAGGGAGCTATTTATGGCTTGAAAACACAATGAGAAAAATATAGGAAGGGCCAGTAGTTGTGCATGGATGGATTGTTCCCAAGCAATAGGAAATATGTGCAGAACGTATAACGTAAGAAACGATAGAGACAAAACAAAGACATCCAACAGACTCCTGTCACACAAAGAATTAGGACAATAAGGATGTAAAATTTAGTAAAATCTGGTGTGTAGTATACTATCTGTCATATTTTTGAGAACAGGGAATGTTTGGGATATTTCAAGACACCAACTTAAGCAAATTTCTATGAATTTCAAGTATTTTTTGCATGTATGCATTCTGGATTAGTTCCTGATTGTGAACTAATCCACAATTTAGTCTGATTGTGACCAGTCGTGTCTCACCAGGGCAAAGACGAACCAGAAAGTTTTGCATCAGTTTTTACATTTAATTAAATGACTAGCCTTGATCAAAATAAACTGAACAAAGCAGTCTTTGACCTGCATGATTAAGCTAAAGTAAACGGTAACATTTTTAATACTAATTCAAGATGTATGCACTCCGTTTCTTCAAATTCCAGGTTTTCCAACCTAACCTTACTAGAGATTTACCCCAACTAAATGCTGTGTCATTTTATGTGTGGGGTGAAGGGTCCTGCTCAGGGACCCAGAGTGGTGTCCCTAACCACTCGGCCACCCCTCCCCCAAGCCACTTTATGACTGCATGTGTTGAAAACAAAGTTGATTTTAAGTGAAAAACAAAAAAGTTGTTGATGCATCACAGTTAAGATTGTCGCAACCCTAAGTGAGGTTGTCAGAAACCTAACAGTGAAAGAGAATTTCATTTTTATTTTACAAAAAAGAACAAATATGATTATACATTTCTTTTTTTCTAATATATGTTGGTCATCATTTAGCTGTTATTGAGATAAATTAAAGAAGATTTGACCAATGCAATTTTGATCTACCAATTGAAAAGGTGAGACGGTGCTACTTGTAGTAGTACTTTTCCATGCATTCACCCACGTCATTTTACCCATGACATGGGTTTAGCTGTTTTTCAGATTTGAGTGAGCCTTCTGTCACATAGAGGATCTTTGCTTGTGGCTGGTGGCACACCTGAGAAAAATTCTCAATCAAGATGTGCAGCCTATATATAAGGAGGCGAAGGCTCATCTCTCTGCTGGATTATTACAAAGATGGTATTCCGGCCAAAGACCTAAACCAGGAATATCTTTCTTTTTGAATTTGTCTTCTTATGAATCTCTTTTAATGTGCACTCTGTTGCTGTTCCATACGACCAGTGAACCTCGGTTCATCTCCGATCTTAATGGAAAAGTTCTTACCTGTGTGCAGTAGTTCTTGTTTTAAGGTTCTTAATGCTTTTGCAATTTAAACTTAAAAATGTACAGGTTCTCTGTGCATTTGGGTCAACAAACTAACATGACAATGACTGGATTCATCAGAGAGAATAGTTTTGTACCAGTCTTTGAGTTTAAAGCTGCCTTTAAAGGGCATTTTCTTAAGAGATTTGTGTTAATTAGCGCCCTTTTATCTAGCAAACAGTATTAAGGTAAATATATATATTTACCTTAAAGCTGGATAAATGCTGCAGCCCCTGCTGCTAATGTTCAAGATTTTCAGCAGTGTCAACATTGTTCATTTCCTCTGAAAAACAAGAAAGCAAGATTGACCAAAAAACAATACAATACTGTTTGCTAAAAGAAAAATGCAGTACAGCCAGATCCAGGATATCTACTGCTGGACCTTAATTTAAACCACGGTTGTCCATTATATAATGACCATGGTTATTTTTCATACATGAGTTGATTGTCCTTCTACCTTTTTAAGATTGCAAAAAGCATGAACAGATAGTTGACAAAGTACATTTGGAGTGTCCTGAAGCCTCCTTTATTGATATTGACACACTCACTATTTATGAAACTATTTTTAAGAGGAATTTTTTTTACATGCTGCCCGTACTCGTACTCGTCGTCTCCCGCTTTATCCGGAACCGGGTCGCGGGGGCAGCAGACTAAGCAGAGACTCCCAGACTTCCCTCTCCGCAGACACCTCCTCCAGCTCTGCTGGGGGAAGCCCTAGGCGCTCCCAGGCCAGCCGAGAGACGTAGTCTCTCCAGCGTGTCCTGGAGAGCATGCTGCCATGCTTTAAAATTATTTCAACGTCACTGTTATGGATATCTACACGCTAGCGGGTTGGCAAGGGCAAAAAATGTATTTCTACCATCACAAACATAAAAATAATGGATTTGGCTAAACTCTAATATATATTTAACCCTGAACTGTGTACTTTAGTTAGGTGAGAATAAGATTAAGTTTCCATGAGGATCTGGATTAAAGTATACAATTTCTGCACAGAACCATAATCTCTGACAGAACACCTTTGCAATGAATTTCCTATTTTATTTACAGCATCAGTATCTAACCTCACACGTGTGCTTCTGGAAGAACACTTTCCTAAACCTTGTGGAAATCCTACTGCTCCGAAAGATGGACTAACATGTTAAACCCTGCAGGTTTAAAACTGTAATGCGAAAGCATATTGAAAAAACAAACAAAAAAAAACAACTTTAGTAATATAAAGCATGGGGAGTTGAATAGATTTTTGTATGGAAAGAATAGAACAACTTAACCAGAAATTCCTGCAGTTCCCTCAATGTTCCTTACATATTATCTTCTTAAGAACTTGGATTTATTGTCACTGTTTTTCCAGTTTATCTGAATGCTTCCATTCTGTAACACTGTGGATTTATTTGGCACAAGTAGATCAAGTAATTTGTTTGTAAACCTCTACTGAAAACCTTTGGTGTATGGAAATATTTCAAATAAGAACATGTGTAGGAATTAGGTCTATGTGTTGCACTGTTTCCTTATAAAAAAAAAAGGTCCTGGGTTTAAAGCCTTTTTCATGGAGGCTGCATGTTCCTCCTGTGCATGTGTTGGTCCTCTCTGGGTACACCAGCTTTTCCAACAATCCCCACAAAGAATGGAAATAAGGTTGATTTGTTTCTCTAAATTGTCTTTAGATGTAAGCTTGTACACATGGTTATTATTCGCACTGTCCAGGTTGCACCGCCTAAAGACTGCTGGAGATAGACTACAGCCTGCTGTGATCATGATGGACAAGCAGGTATAGTAGATGGATGTATTTATGGTCATGAAAATAACTTTGAAGTAAAGCAAAAATGTAATTAACAAGTGTATTAATTTAAAACTGTGCAAAAGATTATCACATCTGTTTGGTATATTAATGGTCAGATTTCATTAGTTTGAATTAAATACATACTATGTTAAAGATGGTAAAAGTTTTCCTACTATTCAAATGTTAATATTTGACAAATACCTGGCATTTAAACAGGGGGTGTATAGACTTTTTAAATCCACTGTAAGGTTGTGGCGCCCTGCTGAGATACCTCAAGGCTACCTTAACTATAACGGCGCTACTTTCCATTTTTAATCACACAATGATTTTCTCACTTCCACTTGTGTGAATTTTCTTCCAGCATAAAAAGTGGAAGTGTTTTCAATCTAAAAAAAATCGGTTCAACTGCTTCTTTTCATTTTCTGCTGCAGCAGCTGGACCACAGTGTTTCTACCCACACATGGCTGTGGAGTAAGAGTGGAGCACAAATACAGTGTGACAGACCACATGTGATTGGCCCCCCCACCATCTCAATTCATCATAAAGGTTACTGTGGGTGTTTGTATTTTATACCACATGATAAAAGACTTGAATTTTCTTATGTTGGCCCTTTTTTATCATCTCATCTAGCTTACTTTCCTCTTGACGTGGGCGTTAATCCTGTTCCTGTCAAGTGTTTACCCGGTTCAGTCAACACACCACGCCTGACATAGCAGAAATGTTTCAGATCATGAGTAGTAGTAATGCGTTTACTCTCACACCCAGCCTTTTAAATGTCATTGAAACCTAATAGCTTGCTGCTATGCCAGATATAATGTCAAATTATCTTCTTGAGTCTCAGTGGTCGCCTGCTATCTCTGTGGCAGACACACAAAGAGCTACCGTATATTATAACTGAGGGAAGCATGACACCTTAAAGGACATAGATATTTCATAAAATGTGCCTGGAATTAATCATAAAGATTGTAAGACTATGCAACAGGAGGCATTCAGTCTGAAGGTTATTACTTTTTAAGGTGGTTTAACTGTATTACCAGACACAAAGCTGCAAAGGTCACAAGATGCATTCACACACCTAAGCCCACTGACATGCAGGACCCCCCCAACATATCTTACTTTGCATATGTGGTTGAGAACAGATGCACACAAGAGACAAACATTTCCACAGGAAGTCTTTTGTTTTGAAAGGGAAAGAAATCCAGCCCCAATAGTTCACCCTTGGACTCAATAAAATGGAAATATGTGCTGACAAGGGATGACTCTCACCAGGAAGTTTCCAGGAGCACTCAACTTAACCAGAACTTTTTTTTAATGTATTTTTTAATTCCTCTTTAATGTCCTGTAACCTAGAACAGTCAATCTGAAGCTTAGATCTTTATAATCTAACAAAAGTGTATGGAATATGATGGTACGCTTGTTTTGTTTTTGTTTTTTGGTTTTTAAGTCTGAGATGTTCTCCATTAATCTGGGAGCATAAAATTGAGGTTTTGATCAGGAAACAGCAATAAATTATAAAAACGTTGAAACTTCATACAGACAGATTGATTCAGAGATTCATTCAGCTTCTTCTTCTGATTTTAAAAGGTTCAAAGCAGAGGGTTAAATGTGTCACCATGCTTGTATATGTCACCTAGTAAGTCACTTGGATTTTAAAAGTAGGTTACTTTCAAGCTCATTTCCTGTAAAAGAAAATATTCAGGTAATGATACACAGAGGTTTTCCTTGAACTCTTGGATGTAGCCATCTTTAAATAACTTTCTTTAATGTTATGTGCTACAGGCAATGTTGGGAAAGCATCATAGAATGAAATGCAAAGGTCCCTAAATTTCAGCTGACCAGGAAGCTTTTGGGAATTTCTCTAGAAATACTGCTGGTACATTTGGGGGCATTCCTTAAGATTTACCTAAATAATATTAGATATCTTTGAAGAATCTCTAAGGGATGTACTATTTGATTGTTATTAAACTGGTAATATGACTCTTTGCCCAGGGTAATAGAGTATGAGCTGTGGGGAAGCCCAGGAGGGCAAAAGAAAGGAAAAGCAATTTCCATCAGGCCCTAATCTAGTGTTCTTTTGCTAATTTGCAATCTGGTAATAAGCATCTGTCTAAACAATCATTAACTAACCATTCAGAGAAAGGATGTACCATGTATCACATTTCATATTCCTAAAAGGGCTCAAGTTCAGATTGGCTGCAGTTTATATTCAGTTTTTAAGTCTTTATACGGCAAGTTACATATTTTGATCAAGCCCCCCATCCCTCATATTCAGCCATTCAGCAAAGTTACTGCTTCGTGGCTGTACATGTTATTTTGGCATTTGACCAATTAGATGAGCCTTTGAATGATATATTATCTACTGTATATGAAGTTGGAAAAAAGTCAAGAAAAAAAGTTAAAAAGCTCATTGAAAGGTTAAAAGGTAAAGTTAAAAAGTTATTATGTTAAGTCAAAAAGTAAAATATGTAAGTGTCTGTATCAGCACTAATACGGTTATGTTCTAACCAAAAAAAAAAAAAGTTTATTTCACTCTGTGAGCAATTTTTGTTCATAGATTACAGCAAGTGGTCGTTTCCTGGTATTACATTGACCTTAAATAATATACATACTTTTAGAGTGTTACAATAATAATAAGGTCTTATCCTGTCCTGACCGGACTTTGACTGGGCTATTTTTATTTCCTTTGTGTTTTAATTTAAACTCTTGTATTGTAGGTCTGGTTTTACAATTAGGGCTGCCATCCTCTGCCCAGTCCTTTGCAGCTTCTGATAGGTTTTCTTCCAGGACTGAATGGTATTGAGCTCCTTCCACTCCCTATAAACTCTGACTACCTCTGCTGAAGTAAAGCGTCCCCCAGCATGATGCTACCACCACCAGTTTTAGAATAAGGATAGGTAACATGCAGTGACTGCTTCCACAGTGTTTTGTATTTTTCAAACAAAAATTAAAATTGTAGTTACCTAAATCAAAGCAATTCCTTCTACATGTTAGCTGCATGCCCTATATAACCTGCCCCAAACTACAAAGAGAACCTACTGTGAATTTATTTTTGATTTTTATCATTTGGCATCATCTAACAAACATTTGATGGCTTGATAGAGGGGTTAATTATACAGAGGTTAAATCAAACGCATGAAGGCTGAAATATTGTTATTCCTCAGGGGATTTGGGTTGGCAGTGAAACAATGTCCTGATTTGACTATATAACCTCACAGTCCATTTTCTTCTAAAGTGATGCAATGCAAATAATCATCAGAGACTCGCTATTATTGGTCGGCATTGCTTATAAAAAATTACCCATGTATTTCGGAGAGAGTAAATTGCAAATCTGTACGCAAAGCAGGGCTATAATGTCCAGCTGTTCTAGTTAAACAATTCAACTAAAACATATTTTCTTTAGTCCAACTGTTTTTAATATTCTTTTTTGTTTCTGCATTTTTTATTTTATTTTATTTTTTTTCCTACTTGCATTGATTCTGTTTTATTATCCTGTATTTTAATCATTTAAAGCACTTTGCATTGTCTTTGTACTGAATTGTGCTATACAATTAAATTTGCCTTGCCTTGCCTTGCCTAGCTGTCTGAGGTTCTCTATTTGCACCGGAGCCTTGAGAGCACCTGTATTTTCACACTTGTAATTTCACATTTACATTTAAAAGACACGAAAGCTGATTTATTTAAGGATATTAGAAGTTTTTCCATCACTGATTAGACTCATCATTATTAACTTTATTGCTTCATACAAAACAAAATCACAATAATAGCTATGGTAGGCATCATATTGTAACTTCCTTTTAAAAAAAAAAAATCAATAAATCTAAACTGTTCTTAATAAAGTTGATACAAGAACTATTAGTGGTACTAGAACCACAAAAAAGAACAATGGCTAAAAGCAAAATTAGCAAGAACCTTGAAAAAAAAGACTTTCAATTCAGCTTATCTTTATGATTATGTTTATATATTCAGCAGATACTTTTATCCATCGGCGTCGCCAGACCCCATTTACTGGGGCACGTGCCCCAGTATAAATGAACTGTGCCCCAGTATAAATCTAATGAATATTTGCAACAGTGATAAATTTTTTTTAATGCATCAATTTAGATAATTCCAACGGGAGGAGACGTATATTTCTACTCAAGTGCGCAGCAAGTGTGTTGTTAACTCCAAATTGAGGATGTATTAGCGCCCCCACGTCAGCGCATGTCACTGCATGAACTGCAAGTAAATCAACGCGCTGCTCTCAACTGAGTTGGATGGGACACTGTGCGGCTGCAACGTATTTTTTTTTTTTAATTGACAGGTAAGAAACGTTCTGATAACGTTTCTTACCTGTCAATTTTATTATTTTCCCAGTGAAACCACATGCTTTATAGGCTACTAACTGAAAATGACTGCATTGGTTTGTAGATGGATATCAGGAAATTCCTCACACGAAGCAGAGACAGGGAAGCAGTAAAACAAGATGAGAGAGGGAGGTAAGGTCCCGTGGTGAATTAGTGATTTAAGCTAAGCAGTTACATTAGGGACGTTATTAGCCATATGATAGATATTTACATAATTATAAATTAACGTTTTTTAATGTTTGCTGTAGAGAATGAGAATGAAGGTGCTGGAGTAGGAAAGGGAGGAGGAGGAGAGACTGACAGGCAAGAGACAGGTGAGAGACAGGAGAGACAGGACCATGAAGGTGATGAGGAAGCAACAACCAGCGTCCACAAACAAGAAGGGGACATTAGTGACTTAGGGGGAAAGCATGATGGTCCTAAACAAGTGAAGTTGTCCCACTATCCCCAGGACAAATTTGGAGTGAAAAAAAAAACTTTCATTTAATTCAAAATGGTTTGAAAGCTTTTTATGGTTGAAAAAGAAAGCCTTGTCATCAAGGATATGCAGTGTGTTTTCAACTTGCTTGATAACACCATGTTCCCCACACTAACGCAGGTCATCCAGATCTCCCTCACCATCCCAGTCAACAGCTGGAGTTGTGAAAGGTCATTCAGTGTGTTGAGAAGTCTCCACACTTGGCCGAGGTGCACAATGGGACAAGACAGGCTCCATCATCTTGCTATTTTATCAGTTGAAAAGGAAGAACTTTCTAAGCTGAGTCACAAGTGATTGACCACTTTGCAAAAATGAAAAATAGGAGGTACACTTTAATGCTCAAAAAATAGAAGAAAAACTTAGTTCAGGTTTAGTTAAACTTTCCCCTGAACTAAAACTCTGAAACCTATGAATTAATGATTACTTCAGAATGTGTATAAGGAAACTTTTTTTTTTTTTTAAGTTTGTACTGTCTTATTTTTTATAGCTGCAATGTTGAAAATGTTCATGTTTGTTAAAACAAATATGCTCTTACACTCATTAATATCTCAACTGGTAATTTTGGTAGGAATGTATCAGGGTGGGGCAGTGTGCTTGTCTGTATTTGTGTATGGCAGGAGGGGCACATGCGGTAGGGGGCCAGTGCCCCAGTAAAGCTTTGTGCCTAGCAACGCCCCTGCTTTTATCCAAAGCGACTTACAAACTAGACACAGTGTTACAGTTATCAATTATCCAAATAATCAGTAAGTTTTGGAGACGGATTCCTACAAACTATTGAAGGAAACATTTTAGCCTTTCCAGGATCAGTGTTTTTAGGATCCTCAGTCCTTTATGTTCATTTTAAAAATTAGTGACATGTGTTTTTATAATCGGCAGGCTGTAACAAATACAAGGGAATAATGGCCTCTGTCATGGTGAACCCTGAGTTGCACTGCAGCTTTGTGACCGACTCCAAAATATTTTCTCCACATCATGTCTCTTAAATCAAAAGCTGTTAAAATGTATGTTTCTATTCTTTGCAGTTCTCATTTGTAAAAATCTGTCTCTGCAAATGCAGCAAAATCTAAACAGTCGATACTATGATCATTTGAAAAGGTGAACACATTCAGCACTTTTTCCTAAATAACAGGTTAAGTTCACCGTTGGTACTTAATGGAGCACATGTGAGCTGCTGTGTTGAGGCAGGAGAGACACCCACACTCCAGTTTTACTGACAATAGCAGAAAAGCTGCTGGTGCCACCCCCTCATACTCTAAAAGCACACGACTTCCAGGAAACCTGTGCTTGCTATATTTCCCCCAAACAGCTTAACATGTGGCTCATACTTTCAAGACTACTTTGCTCTTTATATATTTATACTTTGCTTTTTCAGATTTCTCTAAGTGAAGTCAAAAGATAAGATCCAATTTTTTTTACCAGTACATAAAAGTGGAAATAACCAGTCACACAGGGAAACATATAGACATATATTAAGAACTAAACACAAACTGCTTTTCACCTGCTATAATGAACCTGGAATTGAACAGAGCCATGCATGTATGTATAAATACCAAATCTGAATGTGACACCAGAAAGTATTCACACCCTTCTATTTTTGCTTATGCGCATTAGAACATTGGTCTAAATTGAGATTTCTTTTCAAAAACGTTTAAGAAATACTCAAAATATAGCACAGTGAGAAAAGGGTAGGTTGAGAATAATACCCCAAGTACTAAAAAGTCAAGATTTAACATAATTGTAATAAATAACACAAAATAAATAGGCTTAAGTCCAATTGTGTTGACCAGCTGTTTCTCTGTGTGATTTGGAGGCTGCAGCGCCTCCGACTGGAAGATTGTGAGAAGAATTGTGAGGACAGCAGAGAGGAACATGGGGCCCCATTTCCCTCCATAAAAGAGATTTTATCCCTGCGCTGCGTGTCCCGAGCCTGTAACATAAATGATCTCTCACATCCCCACCATGGTCTGTTCTCCCTGCTGCCTTTTGGTAAGAGACTTCATTGCATGCACTGCAGGATCCAGCAGATTCTGTAACAACTTTTCCCCCGCTGCCATCAGACTGCTGAACTGGACTCTGCATCACACTAAACTTTGCTTGTAGGGAAATGGGGAGCGCATTCAAAGACTGCTGCAACCTAGATCGGCAAAGCATCGCCTTCACAGATCATGCCGCCCAGCTGTGCTTGGACTTTAAAATCTTCACTGCTTGCAAAAGGCCTAAGTGTGTATACGATCAAGCTGTAAGTTGGATAACTTCTCTGATCAAGACTTGCTTTTTAAAATCATGAAAACCATGATTTTAACAGTTTCTAATGTGCTATTTCATGTGTTAATGATTTTTTGAATTTTTCTCGTTTTCTATCAACTTGCATATTTTTCTTTCACATCCAGTTCATTCTTTTCCCCTTCTGGATTTTATCATATTGGTCTGTTTTATAACTGAATTTCCCCTCTGTGGAGCAGTAAAGGGCAGCTTTTGGATTGCCCTGCTGCATAAATAATCATTGGCAGTAAATTATAAACAAAATTGTCTAACCGAACAAAGGAGGATCTTAAAGGAATAGTACACCCAAAACATGATTAGCCTTCATTTTCTACTCACCTCCATGCTGAACAACACTCTGGAGTACTTTTTTGATATCTCAAATGCATCTGGAGATCTGGGAGACTTCTTGCTGTCTGCTGACATTCAAATAATGGAGGTCTATGGCGCCCGAGACAGAAAGGTCCACAAAAGTCCACAAAAACTTGTCAATATTCCTCCATACTGCTCGTCCAATGTAATCCAAGTGTCCTGAGTGGGTAGCATCCAGAATTTACTCGAAACGAAGTCATTTAGAACGTTTTAGAGCCTAAACAGTAGTGTATAGGATTTCCTAATAGCGCCCCCATGCGCGCTCACGATTCTACGGAAGCCGGCAGACCAAACCAGCGCATTCAGCTCGGCAAAGAACTCATGCTCTTCCTCAACACTGAAGTCCTCAGACATTTTTCTTTCGTTGTTTCTTTCTTTGCACAGGTAAACAGCACATTTCTTCTTCTACGCTTGCATTATCGGCAGACCAGACGCTGAATGCGCACTTCCTTCCGGTTTGGTCTGCCGGCTTCCGTAGAATCGTGAGCGCGCATGGGGGCGCTATTAGGAAATCCTATACACTACTGTTTATGCTCTAAAAACATTCTAAATTACTTCGTTTCGAGTAAATTCTGGATGCTACCCACTCAGGACACTTGGATTACATTGGACGAGCAGTATGGAGGAATATTGACACGTTTTTGTGGACTTTTATGGACCTTTCTGTCTCGGGCGCCATGGACCTCCATTATTTGAATGTCAGCAGACAGCAAGAAGCCTCCCAGATCTCCAGATGCATTTGAGATATCAAAAAAGTACTCCAGAGTGTTGTTCAGCATGGAGGTGAGTAGAAAATGAAGGCTAATCATGTTTTGGGTGTACTATTCCTTTAAGTCTGTCTATTCAGGATGTAAAACCAAATATGGAATGCCTTACTGCCATTAAATTTGTCCACTTTAAGTCTGCTGGATTGTTCTATTGTAAAAAAAAAACAGCCATTGAGTTCATTCCAAACAATTTGCCATTTCTGGATTATGACTTAGTAGCCAAGGTTAGAACAGTTTTCCAAGTCTGTGTCCAGAGTGCAAATAACCAGAAAAAAAATATATGAAAGATCAACTCTGAATTATAGTCCAAAAAACAATTAGGAAACATTGTTTCACTTTCTTGGGCTTAATTTCTCCAACTTGTCACATTTACTTTGTGCAGATGAATCTTAGACTTGTCTTGTTTAAAGTATAAAACAAAAGGAAAGTTTGGAACAGCTCTCTGGACATTTATCTTTAAAGTGCAGCCTTGCAAAATAGTAAAAAATGCAATATATATAAAGAATCTACAGAGGGTCCTCCAGTCAAAATGCTAATTGCAGCAAGAAATTTCCATCCAGGTGCACATTTGGTCCAAGTTTCAGAAATTGTTCCATTTAATTGCCTTTCAAACCTTTGCTCTCCTTTAGACCAACAGGCCTTTTGCAAAAAAAAAAAAAAGAAAAAAAAAAACCTTCTGTATAGCTTTGCAGTAGACTATGTTGTCAGGTTCTAGCATCAGTTACATGAAACTACTCCCCACCCACCTCAACTTGTTTAAAAGTTCAGTTCAACTTTAGTTTCAAAAACTCAATTCAGTGAACAGATTTTAGGTAATTGACAGTTCTGTTTGCCCGCTCTCTTTAACTAAGTTCTTGTTTATCCAGGCAGGCTCTCTGAAATTAACATTAAAATATGTACCACTTTCAGGGTTTATACAGGAATGATTAACTCAAATTTAATGCTTTTTAATACTCTTCGAATTTTTTTGTTTTAAATGCCACACTAAACACATTTAATGAATTTTAATGCCAATTAAGGCCCTCATTTTAAAAAACTTTGACTTTAAATGACCTGCAGAAACCCTGTTTCTAAGTGTTGCTACTATTCTATATAGAAGTTTTAGTTCAGTTCCATTTGTACTTGTATAGCAGGTGAACAGCCCATTTAGTTAATGTCAGGGATGCATGTCCAACAACTGCAGCTCCCTCTAGTGGAGAGATGTGGCTTCTGCAAAACAGACCAAAATCCAAATAGATTCTTTCAGGGTAGAGAAAGTAAATAAGGAGGCAGAGATACAAAACAAGGTATTACCATCTTTATTTTTTTGCAAAAAAACAAGACTTCGAATACAGTTTAACCTGAACTCGGGTAAAGATTCAGACAGTCCTCTCCTCTCCATGCAGCATTGCACATAACATTACCCCCCAAAGAAACTGGACTTTGATAATGGAATGCATCAGTCCCATATTAGAACATTTACAGATAACATTAAGGTTGGAACGTTACTTTAAAATAAAGGTCACCTTAAACTTTCACAGCAAAAAGAAAACTGCTTTTCTTTAAAGGTCTTGCAGTGGAAGGCCCCAGTGACACTGGGTCTCCACACTACAGGAATGTTTATCATTTGCAGTTACTGGAATTTTAAAAGAATGTACTACGGCAATGTGGGGTTAAAGTGTTTGGAATCAAAGTGTAGGGTCAGTTTAATCAACTTCCTCCATGCGTGAAGCATCGTCGTCACCTTCTAGGGGCGGCATCTCTTCTGGGACAGTTGTGGTGGTTGGCTCCTCTGTGGGAATATCCTCATCATCGATGCCTGGAAAACACATTTATTAATTCGCTGCACCCGACAGACACAAAGGTTAAGCCAACTCAAATGGAGGTCACCCTTACCCAGGCCAAGTTTGATCATTCTGTAGATTCTGTTGGAGTGGGTCTGTGGGTCGTCCAAAGAGAACCCTGAGGACAGCAGGGCAGTTTCAAAAAGTAGAACCACCAGGTCCTTTACAGCTTTGTCGTTCTTGTCAGCCTCGGCCTTCTGCCTCAGGGTCTCCATGATGGGGTGGTCAGGGTTGATCTCCAAATGCTTCTTGGCCATCATGTAGCCCATGGTGGAGTTGTCCCTTAGCGCCTGGGCCTTCATGATCCTCTCCATGTTAGCCGTCCAGCCGTAGGTGCTTGTGACAATGCAGCAGGGGGACGACACCAGTCTGTTGGAGACAGTGACCTTCAGAAAAGAGGGCGACAGGTTAGGGCATGCAGTAAAAAAAAAAAAAAAAAAAAAAAGTAATTCCAGCCAAATCCCTTTGAGTCACCAACCTTCTCCACTTTCTTGTCCAGGATCTCCTTCATGAGCTTACAGAGGTTCTCATATTTGGCCTTGTCCTCCTCCATCTTTTTCTTCTCCTCCTCATCCTCTGGCAGCTCCAGACCCTCTTTGGTGACAGAAAGGAGGGTCTTTCCATCAAACTCCTTCAGCTGCTGCACACAGTATTCGTCGATGGGCTCAGTCATGTAGAGCACCTCGAAGCCACGCTTACGGACACGCTCAACGAAAGCAGAGTTCGCCACCTGGTCTTTGCTCTCACCTGGAAGAGGGGGAAAAGAAAACCTAAAATTTTCATTTTTTCCAAACAAATGCTACAGATTAAAAATTATTTGTCAAAGCTTACCAGTAATGTAGTAGATGGACTTTTGGTTCTCCTTCATGCGGGTGAGGTATTCTGTCAGGGAGGTCATCTCATCTCCAGACTGGGAGCTGTGGTAGCGCAGCAGCTCAGAAAGCTTCTTGCGGTTCTGAGAGTCTTCGTGGATGCCCAGCTGCAGACAGAGTTAAAGATAGAAAAGATTCTTTCAGGTTGATCAAATAGTCCACTTGGTTCATTCCAATCTTTTTACAACTTTAAATGTATTCTCATTTTCAGAACTACCCAAATCTGAAAGTGAAATATATTCATGACTGTTTAAGCAGCATCTCTTTGGTAGCAGATCCAGCATAGATACCTTGATGTTCTTAGAGAAACCCTCATAGAACTTTTTGTAGTTTTCTTTGTCCTCTGCCAGCTCTGCAAACAGCTCCAGACATTTCTTCACAATGTTTTTACGGATGACTTTCAGGATCTTGCTCTGCTGCAGCATTTCTCTGGAGATGTTTAGAGGCAGGTCCTCAGAGTCCACAACACCACGGACAAAGTCTAGAAGGATAAAGGTGCAAAGTTTTACCGTGTTGCTTTGGTTTACACCTTGGACTTTATTTCAGGGTAGGAGTGCGGCTGAACTTACTCAGGTATTCTGGGATGAGCTCCTCACAGTTGTCCATGATGAAGACTCTTCTCACATACAGTTTGATGTTATTCTTCTTCTTCTTGTTCTCAAAGAGGTCAAAAGGTGCCCGGCGGGGAATGAAGAGCAGTGCCCGGAACTCTAGCTGGCCTTCAACTGAGAAGTGCTGAATGAGAAGAGCCAAAGTTAATCAGCCACATTTAGCTACTGTATCTGAATCCATCTTCAAGAGGTCTTACATACCTTGACAGCTAGGTGATCCTCCCAATCGTTGGTCAGACTCTTGTAGAATTCACCATATTCCTCATTTGTGATGTCATCAGGGTTCCTGGTCCAGATGGGCTTGGTCTTGTTCAGCTCCTCCTGATCGATGTACTTCTCCTTGATCTTCTTTTTCTTCTTCTTGTCCTTATCTTTGGAGTCTTCCTCATCATCTGAGCCAACATCCTCAATCTTGGGTTTGTCCTCACCTTCCTCTTTCTCCTCCTCCTTCTCTGCCTTTTCCTCCTCTGCCTCGTCATCACTGATCTCCTTGTCACGCTCCTTCTCAACCTGAAGAGAGCAAAGCCAGTTTAAAATTGTGTCCAGTAACAGTTTTAATAAATGACATGGGTGATCAATGTTTGGCTCTTACAAACAGGGTGATGGGGTAGCCAATGAACTGCGAGTGCTTCTTGACGATCTCCTTGACCCGCTTTTCCTCGATGTACTCAGTCTGGTCTTCCTTCAGGTGCAGAATAATCTTAGTTCCACGGCCAATGGGCTCACCTGTTAAAATGAGGATTCTATTAGAAAAGAAAATAGGAAGGCAAACTGATGTTTTTCAAAAGCAGAACACACCCACCATTGTCAACCTTGACTGTGAAGGATCCTCCAGCAGATGACTCCCAGGCGTACTGTTCGTCATCATTGTGCTTTGTAATGACCACCACCTTCTCAGCAACAAGGTAGGCGGAGTAGAAACCCACACCAAACTGACCGATCATGGAGATGTCAGCACCAGCCTAGAAGAAAACAAGGTCCATTAATACTTATCCAAATCCACAAAGTTAACAAAATGCAACAAGTCCAACTGTGTTCAACTAGTCTCATTGGTACCTGGAGGGCCTCCATGAAGGCCTTGGTTCCAGACTTTGCAATCGTTCCCAGATTGTTAATGAGGTCGGCCTTGGTCATGCCAATCCCTGTGTCGATCAGAGTCAGGGTGCGGTCTGCTTTGTTTGGGATGATGTCGATCTTCAGATCCTTGCCACTGTCCAGCTTTGAAGGGTCGGTCAAACTTTCGTAGCGGATTTTGTCCAGAGCCTAAAGACGCAGGAAGTCAGATCATCAACGACTCAAACCGTGAAAAGTTCATACTGAGGCTTTCCTAAACATAAAGACTTTGTGTACACTTACATCAGATGAGTTTGAGATCAATTCCCTGAGGAAGATCTCCTTGTTGGAATAAAAGGTGTTGATGATCAGGGACATGAGCTGAGCGATCTCTGCCTGGAAGGCAAAGGTCTCCACCTCCTCCTCTTGGTGCATTTCTTCAGGCATCTGGACAGAAGAATCAGAAACATTTAAAAGGACAGTTACAGACATTAAGTGAAGGTTACCCATGGTAAACAAAATGCTGGGCTTTGTCCTAAACCTTAAATATATTGATAACATTAAGGTCATACATTTATTGTATTGGATGAGCACAACATTAAGTCGTATAGATATGAAACAGTGTTGTTTCAATGAGACTAAATAAAATAAATGAACATGGTGCGACAAAACCTTCAAAGCAAAGATGAATATATGCATTTATGATATAGGGGTAAAAATATGAAATTTCCAGTAAACGGTTAATTTCAAAGAACTGATTGTTATCATCTAGTAAAATAAGATTCTTCTAAAAAGACAAATAAAGCTACATTATACAACTTCAACAAATATAGAAAAAGTGTAAAAAAAAAAAAAAAAAAAAAAAAGCAATTTAGTTTCATAAAATGGAAAGTCTATGTTGGACCAGTTGCAGATCTTGAGTGTTTTTCCAGGTTGGGACAGTTTCTAGAATCTACCACACATGAGCGGAAGGAAGTGTCTCTCAAACATGGCGTCTTTGCCCATACAATGAAACCGAAAACACGTGCTTAGGAGCGGCAAACGGCGAAATTACACCATTTATCTAAATTTTAACTTATTCGGGAATGCCTACAAGCGAAAGTTTGTTAAACTAAGCCCAGGATGACAAACTAGCATCATTAGGCTCAGGCCCGGCTACGGCCGTAGCAAAATCCCGACGCTTTGCGTCATTTTTCGACAGTTGGATAAAGGGGCATTTCAAAAAAAGTTGGTAGAATACACTTTAATGTGGTCTACTTCAAAAAGTAGAGTCTTTAGACAGTCGCCCCCCCCCCCCCAACATCATAATAAAAGGCAATATCTACATTTAGTTTTAGTCGTTTAACAGTCGTTAATCAGGTTTAAAACATCTCACTCGATTACGTAAGAGATCGTTACCACAATTATTTCCCCTCCAATTATGATACTCATACATTTCCACAGCTCTGCAACCAGATCCAATAAACATAAACACAATAGGTTGAGTTTAAACAAACTCATCTTGATGGACCATCGATTCAGCTGCGTAACCTCTACCCCACCTGCCTGACATCACAGTGCAGCAGTGCCGCATTCAAGCTGCTCGGCATCAGTTACTACGCACGTTCACAGGGCAAAACAGTTTTTCAGCGAATCGCACATCAATTACAAACTCCGTAGATGTGCAGGTATTTAAACGTAGGCCTATAACCGCTTTAAATGAAGGACAACTCTAAACGGTTGACATGACTCATGAGCTCTTAATCAGCGACATTTTTTCTCAATTTCTAGGTAGCTTGATTAAAAAAATCAAAACGTAAATATCAAGTGATATGTGATGTTTTAAAAATCGGCACTGCACGTACGTACCTTGTTATCGAGTGGATTTTTCTTGAATAAAATGCAACAAAAGCGTTGTCCCCTGTGCTCACTGATGGGAGAAAAAGGAAAGGAACTTAATGTTGCAGCACAGGGAGTCTATATACACGTGGGTCCTGGTGTATCCCTCCGCGTCACCTCGTTTATTGCAACCAGATTAAGTGAAATCAAATGTAGATAAAACTGGCGCTTTAGTCGTATATTAATAATAATAATGAAAAAATTGTAATAGAAATAAAGGGCAATACAATTCTAATAAAATCTATGGATGATTTCACAACCTCATATGAAATTATATATTTATATTTTACGCAGTATAAAAATTGCCAGTTTAATTATCGGCAAAGTTTTAATTGTTCTGTGTCAATTGACAAAGAAGTAAACATCCAAATATTTTATTAAATCCATATTATACTTTAATGACAATAATGTCGCCTCGCTATTTCAAGCTTCCTGTTGTCTCCATCTTGTGGCAGTTCGAGGAAGCGCAGAAGGTATTAAATTGACGAAACGTTCAAACATAACAGGTTAGGTTTAAAATGTTGGTGCAATGCAACTGCATACGACTTAAAGGTCAAATGATAAAAATACATAGATAAAAAAAACTGGCTAACCTCCTGGTAATTTCACAAACAATAGCGATCTTTTTAATGTGATGGAGGAATATTTCGTACAGAGGAGGGCGTGCTTCGTTTGTTCTAGCATGTTCCATGAAAATCCCGCCCAAGCCTGACGTCACAAACTTGAAAAGAACTGTGAATCTCGCGATACTTCAGCAACAACCGAACTATAGGCTCTGTTCGTAAACCTAGGACGGGTCCTCCAAGGACGCGGTCTACCTAGACTGGATCCTTCGAAGTCCTTGAAAATAAGGAGACCGGAAGAGTTTTGGCTGTGAATTCGACCAGGTCTACCTTTTGGCGGGGTTTACCGCCGTATGCTCTGTTGCTTAGCAACCGTGAACGTTGACACACAAAGCAGGAAAAGAATGAATACAGAAGTTTTCAAAACTGTTTATTTATTTCTTTTTTATTGTGAAGTGAACAAAGACTACACTCACAAGAATCCAGAGTGGAATAAAGGTTCCAACCACTGGGAGCAGGAACAAATAAAATCAAATGTAATGATGCACATCTCTGATGTTGCTGCTATTTTCAAATATCCATGACTGGAAAAATGTCCATAGTTGCATATTGGTTATTTATTCCCCAGTTTTATATTGTTAAAACACTTTACAGTATTTTATTGTTTATATTTTAACTCTTCCTATTATGTTATTCTTATACATTTTTCTAAGGTCCACATTTGTGTGACCATTTTCAATAATCTTTCTGCTGCTGTAAATTTGCCCATTGTGGGAAAATAAAGAGATTTTCTATTCTATTCTATAAAAGGGGTAGAAAGATTTAAGTAAATCTAAACAATATATGTATAAAAAATATATCTGCAAAATCTCTAATATTCAACAACAAAAAATAGGAAGTTAAGCATATTGTGCAAAATAGCTATAAAAAGATGAAAATCCTATCAGATTTATAGTCCCCACCCTGCAAATATATTAGAATCTGTCCTTAAATTACAGCCAAACCCATTTACACAGTAACAGATTAAAACCTTTAGATAAACCAAACATTACCGCCACATATCTGACTCAATAACCATTAAAACAACTGTTTTCATTCATTTCAGACGGAACTATTCAAAGAGTTGTATTATATTTAACTGAACTTCCAATTTTCACCACTGTTCGGCGCCAAGTAACCTTTACTCTGATCACAGCTTGCTTGGTCTCGCAATGAATCCTGGGATATCCAAGAATACCGAGGATACATCAGACCCGTCCTTCAAATCGGGCAAAAAGAAGGACGCATTTTAAGACCGCATAACGAGGACTCTTGGAATCCGACCAGACCTCGGCGCCGCGCTATGACGTAATCGGCCTTCGAATCCGGTCTTCTAAGGATGCGTCCTAGGTTTTCGAACAGAGCCATAGAACTATTATTATTATTATTATTATTATTATTATTATTATTATTATTATTATTATTATTATTATTATTATTATTGTCACTAGCATCTTTAAGTAAGTTGAGAATTTATCTGTTAATTTTTTTTATTAAAGACGCCAATGACACAATTTAAGTTGACGTCCAAACGTTGATATCTAAATCTAAAAGAAGTTTTGTTTGTTAATAAGGGACACTTTTGTGCTTAATGGGCTAGAAATTAGAGGTGGGCGGATCGATCCCAGGATCGATACTATCGATACCAACGCTGGTATTTATATTGAACAATATTCGTTTAACAAGATCGATACTTTTTATCCTCTCTCGCGCGTGCTGACTGCTGCGGAGTCACCAGTTTCCCCATATGTGTAACAGCACTTTGCTCCCCCTCCCCTCTCCTACAGTCACATGGCTCAGCGGCGCCAGCCAATCAGCGCGCAGGCTTAGCTTGGCCTGCCCACTCAGCACTACGTCACACAGACAACCGCGCTGCCGGTTGCTGGGTGAGTGCTCACTCAGACTTGGATGGAGAGAGAGACCAAAGACCCGCCTCCAGCCTCAGACAGACATCTTTGACCCAAGCGTTTCAGTCCTCCAGAGAATATCCAGGTAGATAACAGTGGTCATCGTCTGCAGCACTTCATTATACATCATATATTACTCAGAAAGTGTAGTTAAGACCTTGAAAAAACCCAGTACATTTATCCCATTAAAAATTGTTAGCTAAAATAAGCTAACATTAGATAATCTCTTATTTATTCCACGATTGAGAACTTTATAGAAAAAAAGCAACAGGCAAGTGCAGCTTAAATGTAAAAAGTATCGGTATCGATATCGGCGATACTGACCCAGTATTTACTTGGTATCGGATCGATTAAAAAATCCCGGTATCGCCCACCTCTACTAGAAATGGAGCTTATAGATATCCATTTATTTTATAAAAAGTGTAAGGACATAAAAAATGTATTAACAGAGGTATGCACATACGTTTTTATTATTTGCACGCTAGTGCAATAGTGGGACCTTGGATAAGTATTATTATTAATAAGTATTAGTATTAAATATTATGGTACTGTAAATGGATTAGATGTGTTTGGCTCTGACAGTTTTTATTACATTAAAATTGATGCTATTTACTGAACTTGAGAGCAAAATTTCATTTTGTATAAACTGTGTATACTAAATGGGAATAAAAGTTTTCTGCAGAAAAGCTTGCACTAAGGACCAGAAGGTTACGGAGCTGCTTCTTGCTTCTTGAATCTTGCAATGTCATGAGTTGGGAACTGACACTTTAACTGTCTCTCTGTAAATCTTTTTGGTAAATATTAAATACAATTTAAAGCTGGAATGTTTATTTTGACGCGCAGCCTTTTAGGATGACTATTAAGTTGAAAACGACGCGCAGCCTTTTAGGATGACTATTAAGTTGAAAACAATCAGCGATCACGTGCATCTCACTGACGTTTCCATTAGTCCCCGAATGCAGCACAACAAGTCTCGCGAGGGCGTTACGGATGGAGGAGCAGACAGGAGGCGGTGATTGAACTCAACAAACAAAGAAGGCGGTAGGAGCTAATTTGGCGGATCACATAAGCTGTACATTGACTGTAGTAGCATGGCTTCTACATCAGGAGGAAGTAGTGGAAATGAAATGGAGTGGATGTTATCGAGGTCAGCAAGAATGAAAAGAGCAATCAGAAAGAGACATGAAAGGGCAAGAAGTTGGTCGGATGAAAGTGAGCTAGGAGCGGAAGGAAATAAAAGGACAAAAATAAATCAGAGAGGGAGTTCACGGGAACAAGATAACAGTAATAGAGAAGTGGAATACAAAGTTGTGGTGGAATTTCAGCTAGAAAGGGGTTATATTCATCCGATAAAGATAACCAAAGCAATAGAGGAAGAGATAGGGAAAATCAAAACGGCCAGAATCATGAACAACAGAAAAGTGATAATTCAAGCTATCAGTGAGGCACAACGACAGAAGATAATCAAAATGAAAACTCTGATGGGAGAAAGAGTTAAATCACATATACCAGGTTTTATGGCAAGGTTGAGAGGAGTAATCTCAGGAGTTCCACTTGAAATGACAATGGAGGAGGTGAAGAATGAAATCAAAGGAGGGAAAATAACAAATGCCACCAGGAATAAAAGTAGAAGAGAAGGGGAACTCAAAGACACTATGGCTGTGATATTGCAGTTTGAAAATAACATGCCAGAAAATATACAGCTAGGATTTATGAACTATAAAGTTAGAGAGTACATCCCGAAACCGCTCAGATGTTTTACCTGTCAAAGAATGGGACACATTGCAAAAGATTGTAAGGGAAAAATTAGATGTGCAAGATGTGGAGGACCACATGAATTTGGAAAGTGTGACAAAGACGCCAAAATCAAATGCTGTAACTGTGGTGGTGAGCATAGTGCAGCCTATGGTGGATGTATAGTTCAAAGGGAAGCTAGAGAAGCCCAGAAAATAAAGATATCAGAAAGAGTTTCTTACGCAGAAGCATTAAAAAGAATAAAGAAAGATAGTAAAAGAGGAATGAGACTGGGAGAAGCAGATCAAAGTTACACTTCTCAGAACACAAATCAAGGAATGAATGGTCAGAGACAAATACTAATGCCAACAACAAATACAAATAATACATGTTTGCATAAATGTAAAATAGAGGAAAATACAATGATGGTGAAAAAAGAAAACTTTGTAGCATTTATATGTCATGTTATTAATGTTACAGTCCAAATGAAGAAGAAAAGTGATAAAATAAAAGAAATAGTAACAGCAGCAGGGAGGTTCCTAGATATGAAAGAAATTCAAGCAGATCAAATACATACCATTTTGAGTGCCACTGAAATAACAGAAAATGGTCAGGATTAGGATACAAGCTTTATTGATGGTCATTCATATTCTACAATGGAATGCCAGAAGTATAATAGCTAATGGACAAGAATTTAAAAAGTATATTTATGAATTAGAAGTAATACCAGATGTAATATGTATACAAGAAACATGGTTAAACTCAAACTTGGATTTTAAAATACCTGGATATAATATAGAAAGACAGGATAGAAGTAATGGTAGTGGCGGAGGATGTGCCACCTTAATTAAGGAAGGAATTGCTTACAAGAAAAACTCATTAAATAAAAAAATAGAATGTGTGAATATAGAAATATTTAATTTAAGGACATGGAAATATTAAAATCATTAATTATTATAATCCGTGTAAAAATCTAGATAATGAAATATTTAAGGAAATAGGGAAAATACATAGAAGAGAAGTTTGGTGTGGAGATTTTAATGCTCACAACAGTCTATGGGGTAGCAAGAAAACGGATCATAATGGTGAAATAGTGGAAGAATTAATGGATGAAAGGTCATTAGTTTGTCTTAATAATGGAAAAGGTACAAGAATAAATATACATAAAAATTCAATCTCATGTCTAGATATTACATTAGTTTCTGACTGTCTTGTTAGTGCATGTGAATGGGATGTAAATGGGGAATCTACACTAGGGAGTGATCACTTTCCAGTGAGTACAATAATTAATGATAATATAAATAGACAAGAAGAGTTTACATTAATAAGATGGTGCTTTAATAAAGCTGATTGGTTTAAATTTAAAACAAAATGTGAGGAAACAAGACATATAGTAACATTAAAAGGTAATATTGAAGAGTGTACAAATCAAATAGTAGAACATATTCTAAATGCTGCAAATTACAGCATACCAAAAATAAAAGTGAAAGGTCAGAAGAAAGTAGTTCCTTGGTGGAATAATGAATGCAGTAAAACTATTAAAGATCGTAATAAAGCTTTTAAAATACTACAGAAAAATCTAACAATCGAAAACCTTATTGATTATAAAAGGAAAAGAGCAAAAGCTTGGAAAACTATAAAGGATGCAAAAAGAAAACGTGGAGAGACTATTGTTCATCAATAGGTTCAGAAGTTAATTTACAGAATGTGTGGTCAATGTTTAGAAAAATGACGGGGAAAAAGAACAATGTTAATATTCCATCCTTAGTCAGAGGACAGGAGGTATTGGTTTTAAATAAAGATAAGGCAGAGTTATTAGGAGAGACATTTGCGGCAGTTCATAGTGGTGATCACTTGACAAATACCCACAGAAGGCAGATGATTCAAAAACTTGGAAATCATAAAAACTTACTAGAAAAATGTCAAAAATATATGTCAACATTGGATATGAATATAACCATGAAAGAAATAAAAACAGTATTGAAAGGGACAGGATATTCAGCTCCAGGGGAGGACCAATTATGTTACGCTATGTTTCGACAGATTCCGGAAGTAACACTGAAATTAATATTAGAATTATTTAATAAAATATGGAAAGAAGGAACAATACCAAATAGTTGGAAAAGGGCAATAATTTTACCATTTAATAAGCCAGGTAAAGATCCTTCCTATCCAAATAATTACAGACCAATTGCTCTTACTTCCCATTTAAGTAAATGGATGGAGAAAATAATGGTTAATAGATTAGGATACTATCTTGAGAAGAATAATCTAATTAATGGATATCAATGTGGATTTAGAACTGGAAGATCAACAATAGATGCTCTAACTAGAGTCAGTAATGACATAGAGAAAGCTTTAAAAATGAAGGAAATAATGATTATAGTATTTTTTGACATAGAAAAAGCATATGACTCATTGTGGAAAGAAGGATTACTTATAAAAATGAAACAGATGGGAATAGGTGGGAGAATGTATAATTGGATAGCAAATTTTCTACTAAATAGAAAAATAAGAGTAAAAATTGGGAATGACTATTCAAATGAATATAATGTTGAAAATGGAATACCACAAGGTAGTGTAATTAGTCCAATTTTATTTAATATTATGATCAATGATATATTCTATGAAACTGATAAATGTATAAAATCTGCACTATATGCAGATGATGGGGCCATATGGATGAAAGGGAAAATATTAAACATGTTGTAGAAAATATTAAAAAAGCAATTAGTAAAGTTGAAAAATGGTCTTATGAATGGGGTTTCAAATTATCAGCAACCAAGTCTTGCTATATGGTTGTCACAAAGAAGAGAAATATTAATATAGAAACAATAACATTATATGGACAGACTTTAGAAAGAGTAACAGAATATAAATATCTAGGTTTATGGTTGGACAGTTCTTACTCATGGAAAACACATATAGATAACTTAGAAACCAAATGTAAAAAAGTTATTAATATATTAAAGGCTGTGGCTGGAAACAATTGGGGGGCAGATAGACAGTCATTATTAAGCATATACAGGGCTCTAATGAGAGCAATAATAGATTATGGCAGCATTATATATGGAGCAGCAGCTAAAACATCATTACAAAAAATAGAAAGATTACAGTGTAGGGCTTTACGAATATGTACAGGAGCAATAAAAACAACACCTATTAATGCTCTATTAATTGAAAGTGGGGAAACTCCACTTGAAATGAGGAGAATTAAATTAGCTTTAGCCTATTGGATGAAAATTAAAAGTAATATAGATGATCATGTGAATTCAACTATTCTGCAAAATTGTTGGGAATATGTGAAGTTCCAAAGTAATGGATTTGGATGGATGGTTAGGAAATGGATTAAAAAGTATAGATTAGAAGACAAGGAAATAGCTCAATTTAACCCAATTAGCGTTATTCCTCCATGGCTAATACCTGAGGTTAATGTAGATTTGCAAATCAATACAATGAAAAATGATTGGAATATAAATGAAATAGGGATAAAAACTGATATTTATTTAAGAACTACATATAATAATTACCTTAAAATTTATACAGATGGTTCTAAGAATCTAAAAGGTTATGTGGGTTTAAGAATATATATCCCAGAGTTTAAAAAATGTATTCATAAAAGAATATCAGATCAATTGTCGGTTTTTACAGCAGAAATGGTGGCAGTTATATTAGGCTTGCAATGGGTGGAGGAGATTCGACCAATCAGGGTGGTGGTGTGCACAGATTCTAAAGCAGTAGTGGAAAGTATTAAGGGAGAAGGAAATAATAGAAAAGATTTGGTATTAGAAATTCATCATATTTTATTTAGATTATATAGGGGTGGCATTGATGTTTGGTTTTGTTGGGTGCCAGCACATGAAGGAGTAAAAGGCAATGAAAAGGCAGATAAATGAGCTAAAAGGGCTTTAGAGGGGGAAATAACGATTTCAATTCCTTTTGGAAAAGGGGAAGGGAAATCACTTATTAAAAGTAAAGAAATGGAGGAATGGCAAAAAATATGGAACGAAGATAGGAAAGGAAGAAGATTATATGAAGTGCAAAAGTCAGTTCGAATTCGAAACATTAATGAAAGAAACAGAAGAGAAGAAATAATAGTTAGTAGATTAAGAATAGGTCATACCTACTTAAATGACATGCTTTATTTAATAGGGAGGAAAAATAGTGATAAATGTGAGAAATGTGGTGAAAAAGAAAATGTAGAACACATACTGATGAACTGTAAGTTATATGAACACGAAAGGGAAAAATTAAAGAGAATAGTTAGAAGTATAGGGCATGAATGGAATCTTAAAGGAATATTAGGAAATGAAGGAAACATAACAGATATTCATAAACTAAGGAAAGCATTGTTTATGTATCTTAAGAATTCAAAATTAAAAAATAGAATCTAATAGATGTGAAGTAACGCTGCTACACACTCATGTACAGTAGGTGGCGGTATGCACCTTAAAGTTGCTTGTGATCCGCCATAATAGAAGAGAAGAAGAAGAAAACAATCAGCCCATCATTTCTCTGTTACTGAGCATGATTCTCGCCGCCCAAACAGCCACAGCCTGATACACAAAACAAACGCACTTATCCGGATCCTTGAAGCGCATGCGCACGAGTGTTTTTTGAAGGCCGTGGCTAGCAACTGTGCTAATCTATCGTCCTATACTATAGCGACTTTTTCACCACAAATACTTTCTATATAATCGATTTTATCCAACTGTGCGCCACTGCATTTTGTGGTAAGTATACATGAACATTTTCGCATTTTTGAAAATACATTTTAAACGGCTAAAAGCCCAAAGTGTATACATTGTCTAACGGCGAGTCAGGCTAATGTCAGGTTAGCATAATTTAGTTGTGCCGGGTATAGGAACGTGCTTGGTGTTAGCTTTAGCTAACTTAGCTAATTGTTTTTGGTTGTCACACTCAAAGTTAGTAAAGAGTTATTGTAGTTTGAATTCAACGAAGTTAAATTAGCTGAAACCCTCTCGAAAGACCTAGCTAACCTTATATAACATTCCACCAGAGTCGTATAAAAGTCATTGGCGATTTGTGTTTAAATATTGTGATATAGCAGGAAGTGAATCTTTTTGTGTGCCCAAGCCGTTAAGATATTGTTTGCAGAGGCCTTGTACGGTATTATAAGTATATTTAAATTCCTTCAATGATTAACCTGATTAACTTTGTCAACCATGTGTTCATTAGGTCCGATCCACATTCAGGATGTCCTTCCCCCCTCATTTAAACCGGCCGCTGTTGCCCCCTCCTGGGATCCCTCATCAGTATCCTGGCTTCCCTGCAGGTAAGCGCCCTCCTCCTTTATAGAGTTATAGACTTACATTACTGCAAAGTGTAAAAATTGCAATTATCTTGCAATCTGATTGCGTTTATTAAGCCAGTTCCTCCCATGTTTCCGCAGAGTACAGTTCACAAATGTACATCCCTATTTGTCAATATGCAAATTATATATAAATAACAAATACATCTGTAACTACAAACAACTACAAAAAAAACAAACTATGTGACTATATGGTACTTTTGAAACCTTATTTTTCCACGATATTCTGTAATTCTTTCCTTGGTTTGTCCAGTCAACTTTACTTTTAAGATATGCTAAGTTGTGACCTTTTTTTCCCTCCAATATATTTTATTGAATTTTCGCTTTTTTGATACAACAAAACTTACAGAGAACAAACTTGAGCTTTTAACATGTACTTATACACACTGACATTCACTCATGCATTCATCATTTAAACCTGCATTTGTCTAGTTCCAAAAATATACAAAACCCTTTAGGTTAATGCAGAGACTTAAAAAAGGAAGAAAAAAAGGGGGCGATATATGAATAAAAACTGTAGTCAAGTCATCCATTAAAAACTGCCATCAATCAGCACCACTTTTAGTCCCTATAATCCTCATATTTGGCTCCCATAGATTCTCAAAGTCCCGTTGTTTGCCTTCTGCAATGTATCTTAGTTTGTCCAGTTCGAGTGAGCTTGCAACTTCTTTCCGACAGAACCACATGGAGGGGGCTTCCATGCTCCTCCAGCATAGTGCAATCGATCTCCTGGTCTGAAGAAGTCATTAGTTTATCAATGTAGTTGTCTTCCGAGATTGTTTGAATTCTATTGGATATATTCCTAGAATACAGATTTTAACCTCTAATGGGACTTTTACTTTAAGCAATTCTGATAGACACCTACTAACATACTTCCAAAACTTGTGGACTTTAGGACATTCCCACAAACAATGGAGAAGAGTTCCTTTTTAAGTTGTGACCTTTTAATCCGAAACAACTGCATGTAACGTCTTCACACATTGTGAGGGAGTTCTTAGAGTGATTGTATGTAAACTAGAAAAAAATTACTCTACCTTTAGTTGAGGACTTTGAGTATGGGTATAGATTTCGACATACTTTACATCCCTGGCAGAGGGTCTGAACAAGTCTAGTATGAATTGACCCAAAATATCTAAATAGGAAATATAAAGGAACAAAATGTTCAGTTGCCCATACCTTATCGGAAAGGTATCAAGTTAAAATTCAGAATATGGCTCTAACAAGTCATTGCATGTCAGGTAAGGGAATGCGATGCTATCCACCCATATCCTGATTAAAAAATCTCCTGCACACCTTTAATGGAATTGTATAAGGTCAATAAACATGGTGATTAGTTTCAGTTATGTTAAATGCTTTGTACACTAAGAATAATTAAAGGAATGAAACTGTAAAGAAAAAATCTTCAAAATCAAGTAACAATAAGCACTTTGTGCATAGCTACTCACACACTAAAGATATGCAGCCATCAGTTTGAAATTCAACTTTGCTATAATGATTAAGGTTTTTGTAAGCAATGTTTGATCTTATAATAGTTTTATTGCTTTACCTGATAGTATCACACTTGTCTCCTATGACATAAGCATGTTCTCGTGATTCGTTTATTCTTGCAGTTTTCTTTTCTACTAACTGTATGCATTTCCTCTGTTTCAGGAGCTCCAATGATCCCAGTTCACATGGGCATCATGGCCCCAGGGCCTGCAGTTATGGTTCCTTCTGTCCCGGTTGTCAGTAAACCTCCTGTTCCAAAGAAAGACCTTTCTATTATGCGAGCAAAGGACGATGAGAGCAGCGGGCCCACAACCACAGTGTTTGTGGGGAACATATCAGAGAAAGCTTCAGACATGCTGATCAGGCAGCTTCTAGCGGTAAGATGGAGACATCGGTTACATTTTTGGATGAGCTTAGCTGTCCTAAATTTAATCTCTTCTGTACCAAGGAATAATATATATATATATATATATATATATATATATATATATATATATATATATATATATATATATATATATAGCTAACTTTTTCTTGTATCATTACAGAAATGCGGTATTGTTTTGAGTTGGAAAAGAGTTCAAGGAGCCTCTGGGAAGCTTCAAGGTAATTTAAACATCAATATACATTAAAAATAATGCATTTCTTTTTGTTTCATGGTCAAGCCTTATTTTATTTTACTCTATTGAACTGAATAATGACATAGGATACATAAATTCTTTCACACATCTACCAAGCGCAATTTTTTTTATTAAATAGGCTGAAACTAGACACTTGCAGAATTGTTTGCCCGTACTCCAGTAGGAGGATTCTAGTTTGTCAATGAGCAATGTAAATAAGGAGGAAAACGGTTCTGGTGTTAACTCAGTTCCTACGCAGTCTGGAAAATGATTGGATTGCATTTGACCGTTTCTCTGGAAATATTTTAAGAGTGTAGGGTGGGAAACGCTTAAATTAACATGTTGTTCAACCTGTGTTGCAGCGTTTGGGTTCTGTGAATACAAGGAGCCAGAGTCTACTTTGCGAGCTCTGCGGTTGCTTCATGACCTGCAGATTGGAGACAAAAACCTGCTGGTGAAGGTCGATGCAAAAACAAAAGCTCAGCTGGATGAGTGGAAGGCCAAGAAGAACACAACAAATGGGGTATGAATACGTTTTTGTTTGATGCTTGTTGCTTCACGACTAACTTTGTTTAATAACTGAATACAAACTTACCGTATTTTCACGACCATAAGGCGCACCGCACTAAAAGGCGCACTCTCAGTTATGTGTGCCATTTCTGTATTTAACACACACATAAGGCGCACCGGACTATAGGGCGCATTTTTTATATACAGGTACATGTCCTCTACTACCTTTAAATACCTCTACTGCGTATTTAAAAATACAGCGGGCCCAAAACTGAGTATGACTGTGCTTTATTCATGTATTTATTACAAAGTATTAATCAAACCTGCGAGCTGGCCATGAGACAGACACATCGCAGATGACACAGCGCTGTGGTCACTCCTAAATTAACTTAAAATCCTGAAACCTGCCGACGGAATGTGTTCGCTTTTATTGCCGGTATCCTGGTGCCTGCAGTTTAAATTATTTAGATGAAAAACACCTGCCAGCCACCGCGGTGAACCCGGAGGCTGCCCAGCCTAGAGGCTGCTGATGAAGGGATTTCTACTGTCGGTGCACCGCTGGTATGTGGGGGTCTGAGCGCCTCCGACAGAAATAGATAATCTGGATGAACTGACTGCAATTAAGTTTTCAGGTGGACTTTCTCACTTAAAAACATATTAAAACTACTTTATTCCCACTGATCACAGCAAATATAGCTGCAAGATTTAGATTATTTAGATGAAAAAACACCTGCCAGCCACCGCGGTGAAGAGGAGGAGACCCGGCCCAGAGGCTGCTGTGGAATTAAGTTTTCAGGTAGAAAAATAGAGCGGGAGCAAAACTGAGTATGTTTGTGCTTTATTCATGTATTTATTACAAAGTATTAATCAAACCCATCAAAGTCATCATCCTCTGTTTCTGAATTAAACAGCTGCGCTAAATCAGACATGCCAGTTTCCCATTCTTCGCTGTCAGAGTCACTTTCCGTGCAGCGCGGCTCCTCAGAAATAATGCCGGCTTTTGCGAAAGCTTGAACAACAGAGCCAGCAGACACATTAGTCCAAGCATCAACAATCCATCCGCAAACGGTGGCGTAACTTGCCCGGCGCTGCCTTCCACTTATCCTGAAACTGTGGTCTCCGTCTGTCATCCATCGCTCGCAGCCTTACTTTGAACGGCCGCTTCACACCGATGTCGAGCGGTTGAAATTCCTTTGTCAGACCCCCGGGATAACGGCGAGCACAGCGTTCATTTGATTCACCTTTTTTTTTCACATCGGCTGTGAGATGGGCACGCAGCGATGGTGATGCGTGGAAAAAACCACCTGGTCTCCTCACATACACCTGCCTTTCATCATCTCCTCATCCATCCAGCCTTTTTCATTTAATATCATATGTCATCAGAGCGCTGTGTCTGTCTCGCTGTCAGCTCCCAGATCAGCTTCTCTGATTGGTTGATGCGGCGCGTCCAGCAGCAAAACTTCAATTTTTCCATCTTGAGCAGCAGCAGCGCGTTGGCGGTGCGTCAGATACTTAAACGCTCCCGAGGCGCTGCGGCTGCTTCTCAAAACGCGCTGTGGGACCTTTTGCTGCGCCTATACGCGCGTCAACCATTGACTTTGCATGTAAACTCGCTGCTTCTGCTGCACCTGCTGGGTCCGGTTCACACCGATGTCGAGCGGTTGAACAGCGAGCACAGCGTTAATTTGTTTCCCCATGTTTTTCACATCAGCTGTGAGATGGGCACGCATGGAGTCACATATTAACAGCGATGGTGATGAGTGGAAAAAAAACACCTGGTCTCCTTACATTCAGCCACTCTTTCATCATCTCCTCAATGAGGTGGTCTCAAAAGTCGCAGTTACAACACACGTAAGGCGCACCGCACCATAGGGCGCACCGCACATTTTGAGGGAAAAAAAAGACGTTTAAGTGCGCCTTATAGTCGTGAAAATACGGTAGGCTAAAGTGTTAAAAAAAAAGTATCTCAATCGGAAGGTGACTGATTTGAGTATTTGTGTATTAGCAAAATAAGACGTCAGATGACGGAGGAGCTGATGAGGAGGAGGTCCTTGATGAGGAGACAAAGAAGAGAGATCAAATGGTCAAAGATGCCATCGATGGCCTGATGCGTGAATATGCTGCAGAGCTTAATGCGCCTTCTCAGGATGATGACGCCCAGAGACGAAAGAGAAAAAAGGAAAAGAAAGAAGAGGTAAAGAATGGCTTTTTTTCACAAGTGTTTTAGTTGTCATGAACTGTAAAACTAGATTTTATTTTATTTTTTAAATAAAAACTGAGATACTTGTTCCCTTTTTCCGTACAGGATGACATCAACACTATTGACATTGAGGAGGACAAGCGGGACCTGATTTCCAGAGAGATTAGTAAATTTCGCGACACTCACAAGGTAAAGTGGCTTCATTTATTTTACACTTGACATTACAGGTTTTGGCCAGCAGTTTCTCACTAGTTCACTTCTAGAGTTGAAAAATTTTGATTAGAACTGATGTCTGTATCCTGCATCCACAAATTGGCCGTCCCAAACATTTACACTGTATGCATTACTGCAGCCTTTAATCTAGAAAACATTTTACCACAACAGATGACTGGTATTTAAATCACAACTCTTAGGGCCTGATTTGAAACCTGTGAGCTCCATAGTGAAATTATTTAGTGTGCCCTTTAGAGATCCATTTCTTCATTCATCACACAAAAATGCATGGAGACGATGTAAAGATACTTTAAAGCTAATCTATTCATTAAACCCCACCATTATGATAGTGATCATATGGTGACTAAAGCAAGATGAATCTCAGAGCTTTGGAAAAAGTTGCCAGGATAGGATGTAAGTATCAGCCTTCTTTTCCTTTATACATATACTGGGCGCCCCCCTCTTGAGGACTTGCATCGGGGCAACTGCACAGTTCTTTTAAGACCAGGGTCCAAGTTGTGTGTAATTCAGCCTACCTTGTGGCATTACAGATGACGTATGAAACACATCCCTAATCATAAACGGCATCAGCAGGTCCCTGGAAGTCGGAAGTGTCAGTGAACCTGTGCAAGTTCTCCATAAATGACGGTCTGTCTTAATGGTGTTCATGTTGAAGCACAAGGACTCAGTAACCACTGCAGTGACTTTTGCTGTAACCTTTATTATGCTCGTGTGAAGTGGGGGCGCCCTCTCCACAGCAGTACGATGATCTGAAGACTGACAAGGTACGTGCTCTGTGTCTGAATGTGTGTGTCATGATATCTTTCCTTCCTCCTACTCAAATAATCTGTTTTCTTTCCTTGCACAAAATGATTGTTAGTTATGAGAGGATGACTAAAAGAGGCACATGCTTCTTAATGGAAAACTAGTGTAATAAAAGCCAAGCTGTTTGATATTCCTGATTTAATCTAAATAGACAGAGCCAAAATTTACTGAACTAAAATTAACACAAAAAAGAAGACAGCAATGTACTCATTAATTCCTGATTTATTTCATTACAGAGGTAAGTAAGAACAATATGCTCGGTAAGCCTTCATGTCAAAGGGAAATAACAGTAATAAGTTATAGAATTAAAGCAATACTGTGTAACTTTTAACCACTAGGGGTTATAGACATGTAACTTCTAGGTTTGGCACTCCGGAAAGCAACTGTGTACAAGGCATGATAACATGAAACAGTCTTCCTCCTCGGTATGGAATCTGATAGCAGACCACTTAAGATCAGCTGAGAAGAAGGCAAGCGCACATTCAGCTCTTAGATTCAATCCTACATCAATTCTGAAAACGTGCCCGATCAGGTAAGTACCAGTATCAGTTTTGTTACCCACAACAACTTTAGTTTAGTTTGCTCTCCTGTTTAATGGGATCTCAGATTCCTGTACAGTTGGATCTAGCGACTCGTTCAGTGACAGATCCAACCCTCTCAGATCCCCTTCTTTGAGAAGGTCAGCCCGCATGGAGCACCGATATCCACCAAGTACTTTATATTGACCTGAAAAATCATTAATATATCTCAAACTAAGCTCATACTTGTGTTAAAAGTTATATGGTGTTGCTTTAAAAAAACTCTTAAACACTGTGGTGTGCTTTTTAATAATAACCACATTTGACAAAGTTGTCTGTGTAAACTGTTCTGTTAATTTTTAAAAATCTTGTTCTTGCTCCATATACCGGAAGTTATTTATTAGGTGAGTAATGGTAGTATTAGCTATTACAGATTTCAGCGAATCGAATTAACCAGCTATTCATGACCACAGAGATGCGGATCAGATATTCTCTCGTTAAATTTCAGATTACTTGTTCTGTAAGGTCTGATTGTCTGATTCTAATTTCTCTAAATTACATCAAAATACTACATTTAGTTTCCGGATCATTTCAACTATCCTAAAATATAAATTTTTTATTTTTTTTTTTTTTTTATTTTTAAATAAAGATAACCCAAAATGTACAGAGCTGCATCCATTCAAATATTGGGCAGAGGCAACTACAAATAACAACAAACTGTTAAGAACTACAACTAATCTGTTACTCATTTAGCTCAGTAATAGTAGTCAATGACAAAATATAGACAAGAGCATTCCTTTTGCTAAAATGAAAAGTACAGCTTGAAATGCAGTAGTTTAGCTTAAAACAACACTTTGACCTTAGGTCTATTGTTGTTATCCCTGTTAATCCTTTTCCTATCTCGCGTTACACCCAAGGCTTTTCATTAGTCTCTTTTTTTTTTAAAGTAATATGCAGTTTTACTTTTTTTAACACCTCAAAGAAAAATAAGTTGCATGTAAAGTCAGGTTGTTTCTTGCATGTACACATTAGAGGAATTAAAGCCTTGTGTGTAATGCTGCGTAATTGTATGGGTGGATCTGTGTGAGTGTGTGATTAGACAAGAAGAGCTGCTGAAGACATCTGCAGGGGTAAGACTGCTTCTACAATTTCATATATCTGTGCAGAAATGTAACTAATGTTCATCATTTTCATTTCTTTATGTAGAGTTACTCCAATGCAGTGTTTCCCACTAAATTAAAGGCTATTGTTGATGATTATGTTGATTGCTTAAGAAAAACAAAAAACCCCATAATGTTTTTCCTTTATATACCGTGTGACCTGCTTTCCTCCCAGGCCTAACTTAAAAGGCTTGTAGGGGCAGCGAAGGGCTGAGTCCGTAGTTCAACACCTGTAAGTCACAAACAACTAGTTCAACCAAAGACTGATGCCTGTTTCTGTTTTTGTTTTTCTTTTGTTTCTGGAAAGAAGGGATCTTAAGGAAGAAAAAGTATTTTTCATTTGCTGCATTTTCTTATGAATGCCACATATCAACTGTGCTCCACAGATCTATTTGAGTGGTTTCCAGTTACATTCATGCTAAAATGTAGTGTTCCCTCACTTTTGAAGCAACAAAGTGCCTCATGTTGCTTTAGTCTCTCTGTGAGTGGGAGTCTTCCGCTAGGATTGTGGCTTCCTAGTTTTTAGGCTATGTTCCTTGAAAACTTTTCAAAATCTGGAAACCACTTGATCTGTGTACCCATGTCGGCTTATTGCAAACGGTTATTGGATGTCAAATGGCAAGCGCTGAACCCATCTGTGTTTTGCTCTGCAGAAACTAGAAGAGGAGAAAGACAAGCGAGAGAAAGAACGGCTGGAGTTTGAGCGCGAAAGGAGGGAACGTGAAAAAGAGCGAGAGCGTGAAAGAGAACGCCGGGACCGGGAAAGAGAGAAGGAGCGTGAAAGGGAGAGGAAAAGGGAACGGGAACAAGAGCGGGAAAGAGACAGAGACAAAGAACGTGACCGCAGGACCAGAGAGAGTGAGCCACAGAGAGACTGGGATAGAGATCGGAGCGGCGAGCGCAGCCGATCCAGGTGAACGGATGTTAACCTTTTATTCTTTTACAGTAAAAGAAAGATTTGTGACAGAAAACATTTTGCAGATGTTAAGGCATTTATTTAATAATGGAATGCAAAAATATCAATCCTGATTTTAAATGCTTGGTTGCATCAAAAGCGTGATAAGTTATAAACTTCATTACACAAAATGAATTTCAGAATTTTATACACCAATACTACCTGAGGTAAATATTTATGACTCAATTATGGAATTTATAAATGAAACACACGCTCTTTCTTCAGGTGTAGAAATAAATCTTATGTCTCCCCTGAAACTTCTCTGCATGAATGTTATCGACCATCTGGAGAGAATATTATTCATATAACTTTCTTAACTGGACCTCAGTTCTCTACCAGAACAGTTTAAATTATGCCTTAATTGTTTCTCAGGCCCTTTACTAGTCTCCCCAGAAGGCCCTTCCAATGTTAATTAATTACCTCTTTTTTTTTCTTTTCTTTTTTTTTAGGGCTGGAAATCATTTAATATTGGTAGTAATTTGAATGGAATTCAAATGCCTTAAAGGAATAGTACACCCAAAACATGATTAGCCTTCATTTTCTACTCACCCCCATGCTGAACAACACTCTGGAGTACTTTTTTGATATCTCAAATGCATCTGGAGATCTGGGAGGCTTCTTGCTGTCTGCTGACATTCAAATAATGGAGGTCTATGGTGACCGAGACAGAAAGGTCCATAAAAGTTCACAAAAAACGTGTCAATATTCCTCCATACTGCTCGTCCAATGTATTCCAAGTGTCCTGAGTGGGTAGCATCCAGAATTTACTCGAAAGGAAGTCATTTAGAATGTTTTTAGAGCATAAACAGTAGTGTATAGGATTTCCTGAAAGCGCGCACATGCGCGTTCACGACGCTACGGAAGCCGGCAGACCAAACCAGATGAAAGTGCGCATTCAGCGTCTGCTCTGCCAATAATGCAAGCGTAGAAGAAGAAATGTGCTGTTTACCTGTGCAAAGAAAGAAACAACGAAAGAAAAATGTCTGAGGACTTCAGTGTTGAGGAAGAGCATGAGTTCTTTGCCGAGCTGAATGCGCTGGTTTGGTCTGCCGGCTTCCGTAGCGTCGTGATCGCGCAGGTGCGCGCTTTCAGGAAATCCTATAGTGAGTTTAAGTTGTGTCACACTGGACGTCTGAGTTTTCTCAGCAAGTTTTGTGAAACAGCCCTGAAACTATGCTTAAGTGTTCCTGATTTCATTTGTTGTCAGTTCTTATTATAATGATTGGGGGGATCATTACATTCAGTACATTATTGTAATCGTTTTTTTGTTTAATGATACAAAGATGCACATTCAACCCATTTTTAAGTATTTGCACGAATCAAACTACAAATTTTAACACATTTAATAGAAAACAATAGATTTTCACTTTGTCTTTTACATAATTCAACCTTTTTTTTTTACACTTCGAGCTAATCTTATCTGATCATAAACACTAACTGCAGATTTTTTCCCTCCTGACCATAACATTAACCTTCAAGATAAACTGTCTTTTTTCCGCCTCTGAATAACAGTACATGCTCTTTTTTTTGTGTAGCAACCACTCTTTTATTGTATACATTTGTCTAAGAGGATGTATTCTTTTTTTTTTTTTTATGTATCATTAACGTTTTTTATAGGGAACTGAGCCGAGACAGAGAAAGGGAAAGAGGAAGGGACAAGAAGCGGGACCAAGAAGATGAAGAGGACGCCTATGAACGCAGGAAACTGGAACGAAAACTCAGAGATAAGGAGGCAGCATATCAAGAGGTAGAAAAACCTTCAAAAGGATTTCCCTTTCCTACATTGATTATTACTAGTGGAGTAAAATTAATTGGCACATTTGTTTCTTAAATAATTCAAATTTCTTTTAAGAACATGACATTTTTTAGCTTATGGAATTCTGTGTCTTAACTTGAGCCCAATGGTCTATGTCACAGCGTCTAAAAAACTGGGAGCTGAGGGAACGGAAAAGGGCTCGAGATTATGCCAAGGAGGCAGAAAGGGACGATGAGCGCAGACGAGAAATGGTGGGAGCATGTTACATGGGCATAACTCCCACGCTCATTTTTCAGGGATTAACATTCACTATCTACTATATTTTACTTAGACTTTGCTGCAAATATTTGTTATAAACATAGTAACTATTTTCTTTTATTAGGTAAAAGAAGGCAAACGACTGAAGGAATTTCTTGAAGACTATGATGATGACAGAGATGATCCCAAATATTACAGGTGAGAAAGAACAATAGAACAAGGCTGCAGTTGTGTGTACATAACTTAGAGTATAGCGCAATGATTGGGCAAATGTCCATCCATCCATTATCTGACACGATTTTCCCGAGTGGGATCGCGAGGGGTGCTGGTGCTTATCTCCAGCTGTCTATGGACGAGAGGCGGGGTACACCCTGGACAGGTCGCCAGTCCATCACAGGGCAACACAGAGACAAACAGGACAAACAACCACTCATGCACACAGTCACACCTGAGGGGAATTTGGAGAAGCCACTTAACCTAACAGTCATGTTTTTGGACTGTGGGAGGAAGTCGGAGTACCCGGAGAACATGCAAACTCCATGCAGAAAGACCCCGGGCCGGGAATCAAACCTAGAATCTTCTTGCTGCAAGGCAGCAGTGCTACCCACTGCTCCACTGAGCAGCTCGATTCGGCAAATATTAGTCTGCAAATGCACTAAATATGTACATAATTGAGGCCAAAGCACCAACTCGTTATAGAAATGGCTGCATTTGTTACCAAAGTTTTTTTTTTGCTATTTTATACATTTCAGAAAACTGTAAAACATTTGTAGGTTTCTACGGTCTGAGTAATTATAGAATAAAGGGGAATAGAAAATATTCGTATTTCAAGACTTCATTTACTGTCCAGTTGTCTAGTAGGTGTGTCTCCACCCTCCCTCTATATGTTCTCCTTTCCAAGGCTTTTTACATCAATTTTCCTTTTTGCTTTCTTTCCACACGGTGTCCTAATGTCTTTCATTTCCTCAATTTAATTCTTCATTCATTGTGTCCTTCCCCCTCATTTTGTCTCTCCTCCTCTTTTCTATTCTGTCTTAGCTGCCTTTTTTCCCTGAACATAACATAGCAGATATGTTAATTGTTTCAAAGGCTGATGTTCTCACTATGACCCCTAGGGGCAGTGCGCTGCAGAAGCGTCTCAGAGACAGAGAGAAGGAGATGGAGGCGGACGAGCGTGACAGGAAGAGAGAGAAGGAGGAGCTGGAGGAGATCCGACAGAGGCTGTTAGAAGAGGGACATCCAGACCCAGACACAGAGCTACGAAGGGTATATTTGTTTCTTTATAAAAGGTTCTCTGTGTTCTTTGTTTCATTTGCTGAGGAGGCATGCTGTCTGTTGTTGAAGGTCATTTTCCCCTCTGAGTCTCTCTATCTGCTTTAATGTGTTTGCTTTCCTCTTACCTGCTCGTTATTGGTCCAGATGGAAGAAGAGGAGGAGGAGCGTCTGAGACAGCCACCCATCATTCAAGAGCCTCCACCTGAGGAGCAACGTGAACGCCACAGGAGTTCTAGAGACCACAGAGAACGGAGACAGGAGCCCGAGAAGACAAAACCCATCTCCCGGCCTCATCACTCTGACGATGAGGTGGAGGAGGGTGAGGAGGCGGATTATGATAATGAAGAAGACAACAACCTTGAAGTAAAACCACAGGTGAAGCCAATGATGCGGCCAATCACAGCCGCTCCTTCAGTATCGTCTGCAAGTGGCAATGTTTCCCCTAACACGCCTGGAGAGGAGTCGCCCTGCGGGATCATCATCCCTCATGAAAACTCCCCGCCTGACGCTCTGCCGCAGGATGAAAATCGCCCTAAGATCGGCCTCAGCCTGAAACTGGGTGAGAGGACCTTTTTTTTTCCTTTTATTAGATGAGCTTTGCTCATATGCTTGACTTGGTGACAAAATATGGGGGGAAAATAACGTTATAAAGTAAGTGGGTAAGAAAGGAGAACAAACATGTTGAATTGATATTAAATGCAGAGTTGTTGTAGATTTAGAAGTTGAACAGATCAGATAGCCACTGTAGGATGATTCCCAACCAGGGCACAGGCCTGCTTAAAAAAAACAAACCAACCACTTTAAGAAATATCTAGAGGTTCTTAAGAGTAATTTGCTCAGATGACCTCTTAAGAAAAAAAAAAAACATGAAATGGTTTCAAATGTCAAGATTATCCCAAATTAACAATATATTTGCTGGGAAAAAGTCATGTGATTCACTTGTGTCCTCATCAGTTGCTACTGGAAGCCCAAGCCAGCCTAACGCAGGCAAGAGGAAGAAGCTTCCAGTGGACAGCGTTTTCAAAAAGCTCGATGAAGAGGAGGCAGACGAACAGCCACGCAAGAGGAAGTTGGTGCCCCTGGATTACGACGATGACAAGAGCCTTGGTGTGGATGGTGCAGGACTCTCTAGCATAAAAGGAGCCAACACTGAAGAGAAACGCAAACACATCAAGAGCCTGATAGAAAAGATTCCAACCGCAAAACCAGAGCTGTTCTCCTACCCTCTGGACTGGACAATGGTGGACTCGGTTAGAACCCCTTTTTTTATTTTCTTACATTCTCTATTTAATGACCAGGTTGACATGGTTTCCTCTTGTCTATTCACATCTTAACAAATTTCCTGTGTTGTGATCTTGTTTCTCAGACGTTAATGGAACGACGTGTTAGACCCTGGATCAATAAAAAAATCATTGAGTACATCGGTGAGGAAGAGCCGACATTAGTCGACTTTGTGTGCTCCAAGGTAATGATCATATTAAAATGTGTTGATTTGGAGAAAAACTGAAGACATGCTGACATTTTTTGTTTGCTCTCAGGTGATGGCTCACAGTATGCCCCAAAGTATCTTGGATGATGTTGCCATGGTGAGCAAATTTTATTTACATCAATGTTACCTGGCTGAGTGCCCTAATCCTTTATTACTGCAGATACCTCCCATTTGTTAACTAGTGAAAAGAGTTTAAGATTTACCTTTTAAAATGTTTCAATTCACTTAACTAGCCTCTTTTTGTTTAACATTAAAAATAATCTTTGTTTCCTGCTCAGGTACTCGATGAAGAAGCAGAGGTCTTCATTGTAAAGATGTGGCGGTTGCTCATCTATGAAACCGAGGCAAAGAAAATTGGACTGGTGAAATAAGCAAAACACGGAAATAAAGAAGCCCCTCCGCCAAAGTGTTTATACAAGTGTCGTAAAATTACATCATCCTGAACAGACTGTACCGTTGACAGCAGATGCATTTTTTTTATGTAACACACTCAGGCTCCATGCACTTCCCCTCTGGTTGCAGGTGGTGACTGCATACATCTTGCTTCTGTAAATATGCGTCATTAAAATAAGGAAGGATTCCTGTTTAGACATCTAGAATTATAGTTTCCATCAGACCCATGCTTTTATTTCTATACCTGCAGTAATTGCAGTTGGTCAACAAGCTTTCCTGAAATGGTTTTGAGGTAATTGGCTTCCAGCTTAATCTGCACTTTGTATGCTTAACTCAGTACTTCTTTCCCGTTTTTACAGGGGTATTTATTAGGGGTTTGACATAATTCGCTCTGTTAACCACATTCCTGATAATTAGACACGTCTTTTTGTCAAACCAACTGCAGAACAGATTTATGGGTGGCAACATCCTTGAAAGGAAAAAAAAATGAAATGGAACTATGAACAGGAAAGTTGTCTTTCTGGGGTTGTGAAAATGTTTTTTTTGTAATGGTGAACATTTGATTAAAGCATTTTTTTTAAAAGTGTGAAGCTTTTTTCCTCTTAACCAAGTTACCATCAGATTGCAGTATAAAGATTCATAATTAATGTTTAAAAGCCTTTAATGCTGCAGGTTTTAATTAGCAATTCAAAATGTAAAGTATATATTTCAAATGATTCTTTACGGCTAATCTTTGGTCTGCTAAAATCTTTAAACAAGACACAGAGAAATGAAAATTTCCAGAACTTTATTGATTTTTACGTGAGCTACACATGGAGTAGGTCTTGCTTGTAAAATACTGGAGCTAGAAGAAAACCTTGTGGTTGGATGTAGATAGATGAGCGTCTTAAATCAGTCACCAGTTGAAGAAACATGGATGCTGAAGCAGAAGGTAAGTAAAGGCCACTGTTTGAGCAGCTATTGTTTATTCAGATACTACTGGTGTGAAACCTCTTTAGCCACCTGTGGGTTCATGTAGGGTTAAGGAGATCCTTTTACCAATCAATAAAATAACTGCTTGCATCCTGCAAGTTAAACTGACTCTACCCAGGCTCGTCCACGTCTTCTTTTATTCTTCAGTCCTCAGTTTTGGCCTCCATCTCTTCAGCGTCGTCATCCCCGTCTACCTCGGCGTTCTCCCTTTCTAACCTCTCCAGCTGCCGGGCCAGCTCGGTCTCATCGGTGTCTGTCACCACCTTGGGCTGCCAGGGGACAATTCAGACTTTCATTTGCGTGCACGCATGTGATTTTGGTTTATTTCAACAAAATTGAAATCACAAATTACTTGTTAGCAGCTAATATTACAACTAGCATATTCCACTGTTCTTCAAACCCACATGTGAGATTTTTATACTTATATTATAAGTTTAATTTGTCTTCAGTGCAAACATAAAATTTAACAGCTTATCTGCAATGCAGAGCTACATGTTAGAAATGCGCCAATGTAATGCATACTCGTAAGAGTTAATGGTTTTCTCCCAGCAGTCTTTTTTTAAATGTAGGCATTTTTTTTTCCCAAACAGGGCTTGAGTGAATTTCATACATACAGGCGCACAAAAAAAACAATTTCTAAAATGGAAAGGAGTTTTATTTATTTAAGGGAAGAAAGAGCAGCCCATAGCGTTCAGATTAAAGGGGCCAGAATGATTCTATAGGGTATTTGGTGCTGGTCCTTAAGGACTCTGTATAGGGTGTGTAACATTGGTTGGGCTCAAAATGGCATATTCGCTGTTCTATGAGCCCTAATGCAAGCCTGGTTAAAAGCCCTAGAATGAAACGACAGGTTGTTCTTTTTATGGTATGCTCATGAATAATTTAGATTAGCTGCGCTCTGATTGGTTGGTTTACAACGAGCGAAGCTGCTGAGCAAAGACATAGCAACAAGCAATCACTCACTGAAACATCAAATTGTTCACGTACTACTTTTCATACCTTAAAAAAAAAAAAAAAATGTACGAGGGAATTTCAAAATCGTCCGGAATTTTGGTCGAATACAGTGCAGCATGTAGTCGAAACACACCCGGTAATTGAACCGAGTCGTCAGCTCCGGGAAACCCGGCGGACGGGGGCAGGGAGCCAGCAGGGGACAGAGCAACCGAACCCCACCCCGTGAAGGTAGCCTGGACACCAATGGCCCCGTGCTTCCCCACGCCTGCCTTACCGGCCCCCTACCTCCGACTGAGGACGGCAGCTCATGGCCCTCTGCTGGGGTCAGGTCCGAAAAAATAATCAATAGATTAGCCGATTGCAAAATAATCGTTAGATGCAACTCAAGTTAAGCTACATTGGAAAAACACAATGGAAAAAAAATATATGAAATACAGTGAGTCTTAAGATGTTCAGAGATATAGACATGCAAACTAGGGCGGCAACGGAAGATTATTTTGCATATCGATTTATATGTAAATAATTTTCCAATTAATTGATTAATCTGATAGTCAAAGGTTCCTTCAAGAAGATATTTTATGAAATTAAAACAAGTAGAACAAAAAATGTTCCTCTTGAGTTCTAGATAAAGCATAATGACAGACTAAAAAGTTTTTGATCTTAAATGCAAAACATAATTTTTTTTTTTTTACAATTTTGATATAATTACTGCTCTAAGTGGATCGCTCTGTCAGCTAAAGGCATCTGGACATAATTTCAATAATCGATTAATCGATTGTTTCAGCCCTATTTAAACTTACAGCTATGATGGCAACATGTAAGGATGTTGAAAACGGAAAGCACACCTGAATCTGACTTTGAGGGAACTAATTTAGTATTAACCTCGATGGAAAAAATCATTTGCTTTACATTGGTTAAAAAAACAGCAATTTATAACTTCAACTATTTAGCCTTTTTGGTAAAAATTTTTGGAACGCCAAGTTGCTTTTATAAATACTGTAACATACCGTATACTGAAGTTAAAATTTGGTTCTAAAGGCAAATAAATCCTTCACCTCCATCTGGATATTGAAGACGCCTCTCTTCTCCTCTATCTTCTCCTTGATAGCAGCCATGGCCTGATTGAGGACAGACAGACCCTCTGTCCGCTCCAGGGTGGTTGTGGTCATCACGTAGCGAGGGGGAGCGATTAGGTTGATCTAAAATAAACAAAGCCACAATATTTAACCACAGTGGCAGCATTCAAACAACCACATCACAGGTGGAGGTTTGTTGACATGAGGCATCACCTTGATGGGCATGACCTCTGTGGAGCAGCCGAGTCCTGCTCTCAGAGCTTCCTTAACGGCATCGATGCCCTCATACCCATAGCATGCAACTTCAATGTCTGCAAGACAAAGAGGGAAACTACCCATCATTGGAACATCCTAACTTTAGGAGACTCATCCAAGCACCTCAGAACAAACCTGCTCTGATTTTGACCGCCTGTGGCGTTAGCCGCCTGTTGATGTTATCAATCAGCACGTTCCTCTCCTCTTCTGTTAAATCTAGGCCGTCCAGAATGGCGGGGTCTCTGTTTAAAATGGAGTGTTTGCTGTAAAAAACTGACATTAGGAGCTGATCGACTTAATTCCTGGTGAACTTACGACACAGCCTGTTTGAAGACGTCGTAGGCTCCGTATCCCGGCCGCTTGTATTTCTCATCAAAGACCCAGGCGGTGCGCTGGTACAGGCTTTCTAGCTGCTCGTCCTTCGTGTACTCTAACACCTCTGCCACGTGTCGCAGGATACTGTACACCTGCAGGCACAACACTCAGTCAGCACATCAACATATCTCCACTAACTTTTACTCTATGTTATGCTTTAATCATTGAAGAGGAAAAAAAAAAACCCGACAGGTTATAGAACTTACAGTTTTAGATTTAGTAAACTTGTCTTCACACTTGATGGCCTCCTCTGGTGAAACTCTTCTTTTTGATAAATCAATGTATCCTGGAGGAATAAAGAGAGTGAAATGCAGTACAAGCTGTTTCAATAGAAAAAGTCTGATAAAATGTAAATAAAATGTCACAGAAACATAATCAAAATGATTAATTAATTTACATAAACATTTATCTTGCAAAAGTCTGTGTGAAAGATGGGGTGGTATGTGGAGAACCTGGTTTGGGGTTCCACGTTCCAAACTTTAAAAGCAACCGAAAAGGCTTGTGTATATTAACCTCCCTTTCATGGATCAGTAGGTCACTACTGATATATTATTAAAGAGTAGTGGTTGCATCACTTGTTTGCAGTAAATCAATTACTTCTAGAAATACAATGCTCTAAACTTCATTCCTCAGTGCCCACCTTTCTCTTTATCGACTCGGATGACGACCACGCATTCGTTGCGGCCGATTCGGATGAGCTTGTTGATGGAGCGGATACGTCGGCGAGACAACTCGCTCAGGAGGATCATCCCCTCGATGTTGTTGTACTCCAGGAGGCTTACGTAGGCCCCCATTTCTGCGATAGACCTCACGTTCACCATCACCACATCGTCCACCTCTGGGAACCGGTGCTGGTAAAACCTACAGCTGAGTCCCGGCATCGCTGCAAGGAAACAAATGATGGAAATAGTAACGACCAACAGGTTCTCTTCAAAAGATCTTTGTTTTTTAACAGGAAAATAATAAAGATTTATCTTGGATGGAAGGACTGAATGGAACAATGAAAACCTACAGCACTCGTATTGATATTAAAATCAAAAGCTCCATCATTAATTTGTTTGTTCAAGCTTTCAAAGTGATGGGAATTCAACTCTTTGAAATAGAAGTTTATCGAGTGAAAAGGCACCAATGCTTCTTATCGGAGATGAACACAAAAAAAATTTTGGAAAAGACAAATTGTTAATAAAACTTATCTGGAGAGAGAGAAAAGATATTGACGTTGATGATATCAAGCACTGCAGCTGTAAAATAGGTTTTAATGTCGATTTAGAGAAGTACCTGAGGTTTAGCTGAGGCTACATCCTCAATGATAAATTCTTTTGCTTAAGGCCATTCTTAAAGGTCTTTTGTTGTCTGCCACTACATTGTTAGCTTTAAAATCTAATACTGCAAACAGCTAGCAGGGAAATTACATAGAAATACTGGGATCTTAAATTGTTTCAACAGGTTATTCATATCAGTAATTTGGACAAAACTTGTGATATTTGATTGTTCTTTAAAATGTTGGATCTTAGCTCAGTGTTTGTGACAAGCTTTTCATCAAAGGGTTTTGATTTACCAACAACTCATTTGGATCACTCCTAATCTTTGCATAAAGGTTTTCGAGGAACCCAAATGTCTTAAAAATGCACCTTCAAATCTTTTAACTAAAAATTTGCTTTAAGTGATGATCACACTTGTGTGACTTCAGCATACTGACAAAAGACCATTGGCTGAATGGTCTTGGCAGTACCCGTGGACTTATCTACCCATTTAGTTAGTAAACTTTCTTTATTTTACTATTATATGTAATAATTAATAATAATAATTATTGAACGTTATTGATCTCACTTTGGAGAAATTTACCTCTGCATTTAACCTTTCCCCTTGGGGAGCAGTGGGCTGCCATCGTGGGGCGACCAGGGAGCAATCCAGAGTGGGATTCGAACTAACAACATCAGGATTCCAAGCTCTATGCCCTAAACACTAGGCCACCACTCCTCTGTTTGAATGTTTACACCCAGTTTGTAAAAAGGAGTGCTACCGCAGGTCATTCATCCCTGCTGCAACCAGACTCTACAAAGGCAATACCTTGTGCAATGTATAATGTGCAATTACTATTTGATACCCTGTGCACTAACTGTTTCTCTATATTAGACACCCAGTGCACCCATATGTGGATTAACTGTATTAGCTGTATATATCCCATGCAACATTTTCTTCCTTTGACACATTCTTCTTCTTTAACTATTTGAGCTGATGTAACGTGTAAATTTCTCCACTTTGAGATCAATAAAGTCAATAAATCAATTTTAATTGTTATTACTACTGGACATATTATTAACGAGTTGGCATTTCCTAATGACGACTGATTTTGCTTTTGTTTTTGCAATCAACTATTGCTTAAAACATAATAAATAAATAAACATTTTTCTTTCAGAGTTTTTTTTTTAATACTTAATATTTATAACTGGCGTTTACAGCAAAACCCACATACACAATTTGCTTTCTTTACTATCAAACATTTATTTCGTCCCTAAAACAGGAGTATCCACCCCGTAAAAAAATAAAATAACTTGGTACATATGTTAAGCATTATTTGTGGCATGCCTCATCAGGTGCAGAAGACAGACTTGTAACTGCAATCTAAAGTAGACACAAACGCAAACATCTAACAGTCGTGTGGTAGTATAAACAAATAAATAAATCGTAAAAGTTGCAATTAGTCCTGATTTTATGCATGTGTTTCAATATTTTTTTATAAATACTTTTACGTTTGAATGGGATGACGCAACGCTAGCAAATCTGCTTTTCTTTTAAAACTATGTCGAACTCTGACATAAACAAATATTGAGACAATGCAGGGTTGAAACGTTCATATCAATTAACGAGCGGGTTAAAATAAGTCAGAAGTTGTAGTAAAAGAGGTGCGAGAAGAAGAATGTTTGTTTTAACAAAATAGCTAATAAAATAAAATAGCTAATAAAATGTTAGCTTCGAGGCTAACAACCCGGTTCCCCAATCACACGCGCCTCCTTCTAAGCTAGCTGCTAGCATCACCAGTCTCCTCCTAACTGCCCGGAACATCTCATCATTTGATTAAAACTTACCTGTGTCATGTGGTTACACGACGATAGACAGGGAATTTCTTCACTAGGCGTGTTTAAATGTATCTCTAACGATTCTTTATTGAGTTATCAAGAAACAAAACCCGTCCCGCTATCTCACGTTTATTGGTGTGCTAAGATTGTTCGACCCGGAAAGAATTAATCGGGCCCAACGGTCTGCGCATGCGCAGAGCGAGTTCTGTCTAGGTCACATGACTACAGGCCAGCTGATCATCACGGACGAGGACAAGATCACGGCCATTAGCTTTATCTGTGCCGTTTCTTCTAAATGAAAGCATCTTTAATCATAATCTGTAAATAGGAACTAGAACTGATTTGACGGGATCGAGTTTAGAGAGAGAACGTAAAAAGAAGATAGCTGTAGTCGACTTAAAGACGACAAAATGTCTGGAAAGGAAAGGATTGACGTATTCCCCTCCAGAATGTAAGATACTCGTTTTTTTTCTTCTTCAGCTTGAATTTGTTTTTGCTTCCCAATTTCGATATTGATGTTTATTTGCATGTCTATCCTAAACGGGGGGACATTTTGTTTTGCATCGTGACTTAGTCACTGGGTCATGGTGCCAGATATTTATGAAAGAGGAAGGATCCTTTCTGGAATCATGTGATGTTTCTAACATCGCATTTAAGTGTGAGGTATATCTCCAAGACGAAGGGTATCTGGACTGCATTGTCACCTTACAGCCACAGATAGCAATATATTGTATTTAAATTTTAAGTTTTGGGGCAACACAAATTGGTGCATCATTTTTTTTTCCTTAGAAGCTAAACCTCTGCCTTAGTCTGGTAATTGTTTTTCACTTTTAAAAAATATTTTAGTTTCTATCCATCTTTCCATTACTTTTGACCAGCTTCCCTCTTGCTGATGAAAACAATTAAGTTCATTTAAATAGCACCGATTCACAATACATATTGACAATTAAATCAGATCATACAATCAAATTAATTCAAACTTTTCTATCTAAGGAAAACCAGTTGATTGCATCGACTCATTGAATCGAAGGCAATCCCACACACCAAGCATGCTTGTAGCGACGGTAGAGAGGAAAAACTCCCTTTTAACAGGAAGAAACCTCCAGCAGAAGCAGGCTCAGCCTGAGCTGCCATCTGCCGAGTCTCACTGGGGTTCAAGGAGAAAGAAGCAGAGATACAAAAGCCAGCTCTAAAGGCGGCCCTGTCCAGGAAACACACAGCCTGGCAGACAAGCTCCAAGCCAGCTCCCATGTCAGAGGATGAAAGAGAGCACATACAGTTAAGGACTGGTTATACTCCCGCAGCAGTGTGTCGCAGTGAGCTTGTCGCAGATATTCTTGATTTATTCCCAATATTGAAGCGTGGTTTGCCCTATGTTATTCCACGCCACAATGCAAGAGGGACAATCTCAAACTAGCTGTGGGTCTGGATATGGCGAAAGCGGCGAGGAAGTGAGGGCAAGTCTGTGCAACAATGGAGGGACATGGTGGCGAAAAAGAGTAGGGATCCAGGTGGAAAAAGGGTCCCAGCGTTCTCGCGCACCTTGATCTTCTAGCTGGTCCATCTTTACGAGTCGTTTTCCACAATGGGGGTCAAGTAAACAAAACAAGCCGGTAAGGTACTGAAAAGGGAAATATGGATAGTGTAGAGCGGATGTACATTTGACCAATCAGAGGCCTCCTGTCACTGTCTGCAATCACCTACAATTTTGGAGAGGTTCACCAGAGTGTCTGTGGAAGGGGCATATCTCTGTTAACTGCGACACACACGTAGACAACCTGGTTTCTGAGTATAAATCAGCCTTTAGTCACAGTCAGAGAAACAGTTCTACACTGAAAAACAGTCCATTTTGGCTCAAACAACAATGGATGGTGCCATCTGAACCTGATAATCTTTAGACGTTTTTCAGGGTTCTTTTGTTAGCATTTATATTATCCATCATTGTATTTGTTCCTCCTGTAGCCGTGTCCAGGGAGGTTAAGAAGTGTCCTATGGATCTTACATTTCTGAATAATATGTTCAACTGTAGTCACAGGATCATCAAGCTGCTTAAAGATGGCCCTATAGACATCATGTTTAACATATTTGTCTGGTTTTCTTTCCTTAATTTCCTCTGATCCATGTTTAGTGTAGTACACACCATGCCATCAAACAGCACAGTAGCTGCGTTTCCATACAAATGTTGGCAAAGCCAATATTCTGCTAGTTTTGAAATGCAAAGATTCAAAATGGTGATATTTCCAGGAAATAACAAATAGGATTAAAATTGCAAACTAATGCATTTGTTCAAGACATTACTCTGAAAAAAAACATGGTGGCGAAGGATGTAATGGTATGACATATAAATCCATATATTCACCGCTCTAGTGGGCCACCATCATCCTGCAAGTACTCCTGGTCTTCTCCTTCATCTTTTTGTTAAAAAAAAAACCCTCCTTTAATAAAAAAGGAGTTTTTTTCCATGAAATTTATTTTGTGATAGTTGATGGAAACGCAGCTAGCAGCGACTACCTGTAGCCCTATATAAAGGCTCTCTGACTGATTACAGGATTGCAGACCCCTGTGATGCTAATTAGTGGACGCCTTGATTTAACATGTGCCTATGCTCACATTATTTTCAGTCGTTTCTGGGGTTACCATTGTTTTCTTCCCGGCTTGTTTTATGAGTTTTCTTTTTATTCCTTTTTTTTTTTTTGAAGCCATTCTGTTTGAAGCATAGATGAGAATCCATGTCTGACTTTCATTTTTTCATTTTCATAGAATTTATATTTTTTATTAATGTTTTCAGATTAGAATCTTTACATTGTCTTTAGATAGATAGATAGATAGATAGATAGATAGATAGATAGATAGATAGATACCTGAGTTGCGGAGCACCAAGCTTCATAGTTACCTAGGGCCTTTTGTCTGCGTCTGATTAATGCTCTTCCTGCTCAACTTATTAATTTGTTTATTACTTGTTATTAATCTGCTTACCAATGTAGTTATTTTATTTTATTTAACCTTTATTCAAATGGAAAAATCATTTTTAAATAAAAACCCTTTTTCCAAGTCAGTCCTGGCCAAGAGGCAACAAAGTTACACATTGAACAAAATTGCATTTACATTACATTAAAATGACAGGTACATAAAGAAAGCATAGCAAGTTTATAACTAACTATAATTCAGGCTGTCTCAAGTTTCAAAATAAAAGCATTTAAGGGTAAAAAGTTTGTAGAAAATTCTACGCATAAGGAGCTGCGCAGATAAATCCTTTCTTCTCTAGCTCTGTGTGGGCAAAAGAAACAGTGAGCAGCAGTTGGTCATTGGATCTCAGGGCTTAAGAGGCCATGCTTCTGTGTAAGTAATGTTCAAATGTAAGAGGGCAGTAATCTAAGCCTTGACACCGCCAAGGCTTAGAGAGGGAAGGAGAGGGAAGGCCATCCCACCCGAGAGTACAGGTCAGTGATGAGCTTCAACAAAGGCAGGTAAACAAAAGTCCAATATTTTCAAAAGAGGTAGCATTTATATAAAAAAAGTCCCCATAATCTAAGATAGATTTTTTTTTAAAATGCAAGAGACGAGGCGGTTTTTCACTTAAAAAATATATCTATATACAGGTGCTGGTCATAAAATTAGAATATCATGAAAAAGTAGATTGATTTCAGTAATTCCATTTAAAAAGTGAAACTTGTATATTATATTCATACATTACATACAAACTCATATATTTCAGATGTTTATTTTGTTTAATTTTGATGATTACAAATGACAACAAATGAAAATCTCAAATTCATCATATCAGAAAATTTGAATATTGTGAAAAGGTTCAAAATTGATGGCCCCTGGTGCCACACTCTAATCAGCTAATTAACTCAAACCACCTGCAAAAGCCTTTAAATGGTCTTTCAGTCTAGTTCTATAGGCTACACAATCATGGGGAAGACTGCTGACTTGACAGTTGTCCGAAAGACGACCATCGACACCTTGCACAAGGAGGGCAAGACACAAAAGGTCATCGCTAAAGAGGCTGGCTGTTCACAGAGCTCAGTGTCCAAGCACATTAATAGAGAGGCGAAGGGAAGGAAAAGATGTGGTCGAAAAAAGTGTACAAGCAAGAGAGATAACCGCACCCTGGAGAGGATTGTGAAACAAAACCCATTCAAAAATGTGGGGGAGATTCACAAAGAGTGGACTGCAGCTGGAGTGAGTGCTTCAAGAACCACCACACACAGACGTATGAAAGACATGGGTTTCTGCTGTCGCATTCCTTGTGTCAAGCCACTCTTGAACCACAGACAGCGTCAGAAGCGTCTTGCCTGGGCTAAAGAGAAACAGGACTGGACTGCTGGTGAGTGGTCCAAAGTCATGTTCTCTGATGAAAGTAAATTTTGCATTTCCTTTGGAAATCAAGGTCCCAGAGTCTGGAGGAAAAGAAGAGAGGCACTTCATCCACGTTGCTTGAAGTCCAGTGTAAAGTTTCCACAGTCAGTGATGGTTTGGGGTGCCATGTCATCTGCTGGTGTTGGTCCATTGTGTTTTCTGAGGTCCAGGGTCAACGCAGCCACATACCAGGAAGTTTTAGAGCACTTCATGCTTCCTGCAGCTGACCAACTTTTTGGAGATGCAGATTTCATTTTCCAACAGGACTTGGCACCTGCACACAGTGCCAAAGCTACCAGTACCTGGTTGAAGGACCATGGTATCCCTGTTCTTAATTGGCGAGCAAACTCTCCTGACCTTAACCCCATAGAAAATCTATGGGGTATTGTGAAGAAGAAGATGCAATACACCAGACCCAACAATTCAGAAGAGCTAAAAGCCACTATTAGAGCAACCTGGGCTATCATAACACCTGAGCAGTGCCACAGACTGATCGACTCCATGCCACGCCGCATTGCTGCAGTAATACAGGCCAAAGGAGGCCCAACTAAATACTGAGTGCTGTACATGCTCATACTTTTCATGTTCATACTTTTCAGTTGGCCAACATTTCTATAAATCCTTTGTTTTTATTGGTCTTCAGTAATATTCTAATTTTCTGATATGATGAATTTGAGATTTTCATTTGTTGTCATTTGTAATCATCAAAATTAAACAAAATAAACATCTGAAATATATGAGTTTGTATGTAATGTATGAATATAATATACAAGTTTCACTTTTTAAATGGAATTACTGAAATCAATCTACTTTTTCATGATATTCTAATTTTATGACCAGCACCTGTATATATAACGAAAGAATAAACCCAATGTAAGATTTAATTTCTTCACAAGCTTAGCAATAAAAGGTTTAAAAGTGAGTCATCAATTACTATTGAAAGGTATTTATATTCAGTTTTGTAATTCACTGTTTATTTTCAGATGATAGAAGAATTTAAAATAATGTTTTATTATCCAACCCTGCTTAAACTTCTACTGGGTTTGATCCCTGACCAGTCTGCCTTGGTTTTAATGATATAGCTGCTTCTGTAGGCATAATTGAGATACTCAAATGTATGGTCAGGCTAACTTTTTTTGTTTAAATTCAGAGTCGTGTAGCTTTTGCATTCATTTTGCTGTTTTTATCTTGTTAATGAAGGAAGAAAAAACAATATTGGCCTCCAGAATGGTCCCCACAAAATTTGGCAGCACATATTGGGAATTAGTGAGATTGGTTAATAATTAGCAATGGCATCAGTTTTAATAAACCTGTATTAGTTGATCTCTGAAGCAAAGCTTAAAGCGCTTCATTGTTTTTAATGCCTTTCTTTCCATTTCCCTGTTTTATGCTTGTCTGTCCCAGAATTTTTTCAAAATAATGTAATATGACAAAATGTGGAAAATTCAAAAGTAAAGCACTTCAGCAAGACACTGTAACACCATGACTAGATGGAAACAGCTGGTGCTACTTCATGTCCTTTTAGGAATAAACTTGCTCCCCTCCTGTTAAGCACAGGTCTGTTAGTTCTGATGAGGGCAAACTTCCCTTAAAGTCTTTTCAGGTTGGAAGAAAAATATAAAATTTTAAACCCATGGAAAAGGTTTTTTCTTAATTCTTGGATGGATGGTCATTAAAGTTGCTGCAAGGACATACAGATGTCCATGTTTGTTGTTCTCTGTAGATATGGACCTAATCCATTACTAAGGGAAATGGACGTAAAGGCAGCTATAGTCCATATTAACTCTGGGTGTGTGCCTTCTTTGTCCTTCCAGGGCTCAGACCATTATGAAGGCTCGGCTGAAGGGAGCGCAGACCGGCCGTAGCCTGCTCAAGAAGAAATCTGACGCCCTTTCAATGCGTTTCCGTCAGATCCTTCGCAAAATTATCGAAGTCCGTAAAATCACTAATTCCATTCATTCTTTTGGCTTTGCTTTAGCTGTCAACACCCCTAAAATGTGCTCCCTTTGGCTGATTCTTTAGACCAAAACCAAGATGGGAGAGGTGATGAGAGAGGCAGCTTTCTCTTTGGCTGAAGCCAAGTTTACTGCTGGAGATTTCAGGTAAGAATCGCTACCAGATCTGGCTGATGTTGCCGCTCAGTTAAGAGCTGATGCATCGAGCAATTTTCTCTTTTTTTTCGCAGCACGACTGTCATCCAGAACGTCAACAAAGCCCAGGTTAAGGTCCGAGCCAAAAAGGACAATGTAGCAGGTTAGCTTCAGAAATGTTTAACTGAAATCACCCATGTGGAGGCTGGGGACACACTCATGCATTCTGAATGTATTATTCCAGGTGTGACCCTTCCAGTTTTTGAACACTACCAAGAAGGCGGGGACAGTAAGTTCAGCCCAGTTACTCTCTTCCGGTGCATCACCAACCTTTCTAATGGGCATTGATCCTACCTGTTTGTCTTCGTCAGGTTATGAACTCACTGGTCTGGCCAGAGGAGGAGAGCAGCTCTCCAGGCTGAAGAGGAACTATGCCAGAGCTGTGGAGCTGCTTGTAGAATTAGCATCTTTACAGGTAGCTAACCCTGCAGTATTTTGGGGAAAAAAGACTTGGATAGATATTTCTGTTGTCACATGCTCACATTTGTGTTTGCAGACATCTTTTGTCACTCTGGATGAAGCCATAAAGATTACCAACCGGCGTGTTAACGCCATCGAGCACGGTAAACTCCAACTTAGGAACTGCGGTAAATTATCTTCTTTGAAAGATTATTTCTTGTTTGAATGACCTTTTTCTCTTTTCTTCACCGCTGCAGTGATCATTCCAAGAATTGACCGCACTCTGACTTATATCGTCACAGAGCTAGATGAGCGAGAAAGAGAGGAGTTCTACAGGTGAAGACCACGTCATACTGCCACACTAATTTTTGTTTGTTTATAAACATTAATTAAAACCAAGTCCATACAATCCAATAAAGTTGGACTATTGGAGTAATATCTACAAAGTTCAAGAGACGTGAATAACTTTTAAAGGAATTTTCCAACTAAGTGTTTCTAAGATACACCTCCTGTAATGATTTCTTTTTTTTTCCGGACAGGCTGAAGAAAATCCAAGAGAAGAAGAAGCAGCTTCGGGAGAGGACAGAGCTGGAGATCGCTGCCAGGCTGGCTGCCCTGGGACCCATTGCTGAGCCCGCCAACATGCTGACGGAGGAGACGGACGAGGACCTGCTATTTGAGTGAAGCCCTCTGCAGTTTGACCCTCATCATGTTATTTATTCTGTGCATCTCTGGCCATGTTTGTTTTCTCATACAAGCAATGAAAGTAATGTTTGTGTTTTATGTTTGAGATTATTCATTTTGATGTTTTTGTGTTGAAAAATCAGAGAAATGTCCAAGTGTGTCACTGTTCAGGAAGCTGAGTGTTCCCTCAAAAACTCCTTTTCCACCAGAGAATCTAACAAGCAAACATCATTGTTTACATGGGGTTGCAAGTGAAATAAACAATAAAAAAAAACATTCCATGTGACTTGATCAGCTGTAGATATTCAAGTTTGTTCATAATATCTGGAGCCATTGCATGCTGTAAATCTTGATGTGGTTAAAGTTTTCAAAGAGCGTAAGAGTCTGTGATTTGGAAATCTGTTAATCTCCTGACTCTTATCTTGGGGTTGACCTCACGGGAGGGTGTTTGCCATCACATGGATTCTCTGTACTGTGTCACTGTAAAATGTGTGAGAGTCAATAAAGCCAGGCACTTCATAGAAATAAAGATGTTCTAAATAGTCACACATTGTTCTCGTTGGTATTTGCAAAAATGTTTGATTTAACATAGAAAAACAGATTAATATGTAAACAAGATGAAGGGAATACACCATCTTTGCACATCTGAATTTATTAACACTTTTACAAAGTGAGCAACACACAACAATACAAAGGTAATATAGCAAACAACCTCAAGTTGTTGTTGAAGAATACATTACCAGGCAAAGGCATGTTTACTCCTGAAACTTTTCACATTTTATCACAATCTTTGTATTTTATTGGGTTTTTATTTATTGTAATATGAAGCAATGTTTTAGGTTTGCTAGAAAGCTTCCGAAGATTGAATGTCTCTTGTCAGATTAGACCAGAATGCCTGTCATTGTGGAAAGCTAACATTACATAGCGCCATAAACCCACCATCCCTATGGCAAACTATGGCAGCATCATGCTGTGGATGGGAAAGTGGCTCTAGATGCAGATGCAACCACATTTACTAATTATGTGTCCTTTTTCTTCAGTTTGATAGTTATTAAATCATTGTTATTGATCTATGAAAGAAAATGCAAATAATTCACTTTTTTTGGTTGTAATGTGACAAAATTGTAAAAAGCTCAAAGTGTAAATACTTTGCAAGGCGTATGAGACACAATACTGATATTGAGAGAGCTACAGCAGGTTTTTTACTCTGAAAGGAAGACTGCTCTAAAATCTATTGAATCTACTTCTAAGACCTTTTAAGATGTTTTGGCTTTCAGTTTCATCAGAACGCTTTTTAAGAACTCGTCAAATGTGCCGTTTCTGGTGTGGCACACCCACCTGTGACAAAAAAAAATATTTAAACTCTGTCTAAAAATGTATATTTACAATTATAAATAACTATAAGAAATATAATAGAAATATATCTATATGAAAAAACACATTATTTTGCATAAAACTAAGACCAAACAATTATCGAAAGGAGAATCATCAGCAAAGACCAACACTTATGTCCGCCTGAGTAACAATTAAGCTCCAAAAAAGAGAGAATGTGCAAGGGAAAATCCAGTGTGAGCATAATACTGTCCGTCTCTTTTCCTTTACCTTCTCATTCCCTGAGACTCTGAGTTGACACACAGCCCCCTCTAGCAGAGCCAAGATGTCGGCACCCACTGCGGTTCAGTGTCCAGTTTATCTATTAATCTTTGCAGCTCCTGGAACGTTTGGTCTGGATCAAAGTTTACGATGGTTGCATCAAAAAAATGGCTGTAATTTAGCTCCATCTCACGGGCTTTTTCAATGACCTCCCTCAGCTCCTCCGGCTGTGGGCAGAAATCAAAATAGACTTAAAAAAAAAAAAATGACCCAGACTATAAAAAGTGAGACTGAGAAAAGGCAAGCAGACAAGTTTCCACTATTTCTACTCTGATATTGTAGCTACTTAAGAGAAGCATGGGGGATGCCTCTGACATTAACTTGTGTTTTTTAATGTTTGAAGGTCAGCATACCTTTAGTGTTTTCCCCTCTGTGGCCAGTAGAGTGCGTAGTTGTTCTTGAGAAGGAGGAGCAATGAAGATGACATATGGTTTGAGGTTGGAGGACCTTAGCACTGGCAGGGACTAGGAGGTAAAAATGAAGCTCATGAGAAAACAAAAAACAAGAGAGAAATAAAATCACAATAATAAAAATGTAATAAAAACAACTCAAGAGTTTAGCTTCATTTTGTGGTGACTTTGAAATCTAACGAGCTATTGGGACCTTTAGACACCAGTAAAAGCATCAAGAGAAACAAAAATGTACCCTCGTGTGAAGGCAGAGCAAACAGACGCGACCAGAGTTGACGACTTGTCGGACACATTCTATGCTTGTGCCATAAAGGTTTTTCCCATACTCCCCAGATTCAATGAACTTCCCTGCAGCCAAGTCTGTCTCAAAGGTGGAGCGACTGACAAAATGGTATTCACGTCCATTTCGCTCATGTATCCTCGGGTTTCTGGTTGTGTCTAAGGATTAAACAGAGAGACACATTTTTAGATGTTTCCAAGTTTAACTTTTCAGCTCTCAGTCCTTAAGTGTAGGAGGTTAGATTATATCAGAGACCATTGGTGGGATATGAATATGTAACTTGGAAAGACAAACAACTTAAAAGGAATGAAGGATGGAAGGGATGAAAGAAAGAAGCAGAAAAAGAACTAAGGAAAGAGGGCCACTAGAACAGAAAGGAAATCTTAACAAAGGTCACAAATAAGAAAGAAAATAAGAAAGGAAGGACATGATGAAAGAAAAGACAAAACATAAGACAAAATAAAGAAAGAAGCAATGATGGAAAGGATGGAGGCAGTATAAAGAGAAATAAATGAAGAAAGTAGGCAGGAAGGATGGACAGAAGCACAAAGACAGAAATATGAAACGCAAAATGGGTAAAAGGAAGAAAGGACAGATTAAAGTAAAGAAAAAAAGTGGGACAGAGGTAGAAAGGTGACAAGGAAAGAAGAACAGAAGATGCATTATTCACAAGGAAGGAAGAAATGACACAATGCAGAACAGAGGTAAGTAGAGAAGGAGAAAGATAGAGGGAGGGTAAAAGGAAAGGAAGGTACATAAGGAAGGACCACCATGGTGCTAAAGACTAAGGGCCTGATCTATTTAAGGTCTGCATACAGGTGCTGGTCATAAAATTAGAATATCATGAAAAAGTAGATTGATTTCAGTAATTCCATTTAAAAAGTGAAACTTGTATATTATATTCATACATTAGATACAAACTCATATATTTCAGATGTTTATTTTGTTTAATTTTGATGATTACAAATGACAACAAATGAAAATCTCAAATTCATCATATCAGAAAATTAGAATATTGTGAAAAGGTTCAAAATTGATGGCCCCTGGTGCCACACTCTAATCAGCTAATTAACTCAAACCACCTGCAAAAGCCTTTAAATGGTCTTTCAGTCTAGTTCTATAGGCTACACAATCATGGGGAAGACTGCTGACTTGACAGTTGTCCAAAAGACGACCATCGACACCTTGCACAAGGAGGGCAAGACACAAAAGGTCATCGCTAAAGAGGCTGGCTGTTCACAGAGCTCAGTGTCCAAGCACATTAATAGAGAGGCGAAGGGAAGGAAAAGATGTGGTCGAAAAAAGTGTACAAGCAAGAGAGATAACCGCACCCTGGAGAGGATTGTGAAACAAAACCCATTCAAAAATGTGGGGGAGATTCACAAAGAGTGGACTGCAGCTGGAGTGAGTGCTTCAAGAACCACCACACACAGACGTATGAAAGACATGGGTTTCTGCTGTCGCATTCCTTGTGTCAAGCCACTCTTGAACCACAGACAGCGTCAGAAGCGTCTTGCCTGGGCTAAAGAGAAACAGGACTGGACTGCTGGTGAGTGGTCCAAAGTCATGTTCTCTGATGAAAGTAAATTTTGCATTTCCTTTGGAAATCAAGGTCCCAGAGTCTGGAGGAAAAGAAGAGAGGCACTTCATCCACGTTGCTTGAAGTCCAGTGTAAAGTTTCCACAGTCAGTGATGGTTTGGGGTGCCATGTCATCTGCTGGTGTTGGTCCATTGTGTTTTCTGAGGTCCAGGGTCAACGCAGCCACATACCAGGAAGTTTTAGAGCACTTCATGCTTCCTGCAGCTGACCAACTTTTTGGAGATGCAGATTTCATTTTCCAACAGGACTTGGCACCTGCACACAGTGCCAAAGCTACCAGTACCTGGTTGAAGGACCATGGTATCCCTGTTCTTAATTGGCCAGCAAACTCTCCTGACCTTAACCCCATAGAAAATCTATGGGGTATTGTGAAGAAGAAGATGCAATACACCAGACCCAACAATTCAGAAGAGCTAAAAGCCACTATTAGAGCAACCTGGGCTATCATAACACCTGAGCAGTGCCACAGACTGATCGACTCCATGCCACGCCGCATTGCTGCAGTAATACAGGCCAAAGGAGGCCCAACTAAATACTGAGTGCTGTACATGCTCATACTTTTCATGTTCATACTTTTCAGTTGGCCAACATTTCTATAAATCCTTTGTTTTTATTGGTCTTCAGTAATATTCTAATTTTCTGATATGATGAATTTGAGATTTTCATTTGTTGTCATTTGTAATCATCAAAATTAAACAAAATAAACATCTGAAATATATGAGTTTGTATGTAATGTATGAATATAATATACAAGTTTCACTTTTTAAATGGAATTACTGAAATCAATCTACTTTTTCATGATATTCTAATTTTATGACCAGCACCTGTATATAAAAGCACATGCAAACTTGATAGCATGGGGAGAGTAAATCTGCAAAGTAGTTGCATCAAGGTTTGTATCTGTATAATGAAAACAGCAGGTCTGTTCATTAATATGCAGAATACATGCTGACCATCAAAACAAACAAAATACTGGGAGGACGAAATGCAAATGTACATGGTAGAGACATTTTGTCAATCAAGCAGCTATTTTTTTAAACTGCTAGATTAACTAAGGGCTGTGACTTGGAGCCACTAACAAATAGAAGCCATCCATATCTCCTAAGGAAAGACTCTTTACAACAATACATAATCTGAATGTATAATTCCAGCACACAATCACAGTTACTCTCACATAGTAGTTTTTCTGGTGTGCTGTTCTCTGTTAATCAGTGGCTAAATGGATTATTATATTTTATAAGTAGCTTCTCTCTGTATGTCACTATCTTGTCACAGCTGTTCACACATCTGTGAGACGTTCACTTGCTTTTAAGTGATGTATTAGGAGAGAATGTCTTTTTTATCACTATGCAGTTTTTTAACTACTTTTTGAAGAAGAATTAAACTTTAATTTCATAAACTACACTTTGCAATATCTTTGATAAAAGAAATGGAAGAAAAAAAAATAAGTTTTCCATTCATGAAAAAAAAGTATTGTCTTTATGATAAGACGATATGATAGGGAGATTATTATCATCATAACTTCGACAGAATAATCAAGACGGCAGAAGCTACTTTGCCAGATTAGGTCCTTTTTTTCTCCCCCGTGCTTGCATCCTTTCTAGATAGCGATCATACCTGACAACCATGTGCAGGGTTGTTGCAAATTTCAACTGCCTTTTGGAAACACAATATAAACTCATTCTGCTCTCAGAAACTCTCCATGATGATAGCTAACATTACAAGGAAAACCCTAATTTAAAACTGACTGTCTGCCCCTCTTTTGGACCCGTTATGTATCAGCTCACTGGCAACACACCTTTAAACTGCAGCTGAAATGTTTTATATGCAACAAGTAAAATTTAGTGCTCCTTATTTGGGACCTTAATAGATTGTGACCTAAGGGGGAGGAAAACAAGGGCTGAAAAACATAAAGAAAGATAAAAGGACAGATGGAAGGAGTGAACTAGGAAACAAATTTAAGGGAGAAAAAAATAGGAAAAAAATAGGAAATAAAAAAAATCCTTGCCAATCCCCCCACCCCAGAAAACAAAACACCGTTAGCTGTTTTTAATATACTGTTGCTTAAACTGAGTGAGGACTTACGTGGAACAGCTACGGCAAACTTCTCTGGCTCTATGGACAAAAGTCTACGCCGCAACTCATCATGGCCGCTGTTCGCCGGACCAACCAGAGCTACGGGTCGTTTACGATTAGCAGGCTGGTGGTAGAGTGACATTTCCTCATAGGTCAAGATGTCATCGTAGTCTGAGGAGACAGTTTAGGACAGCTTAAAGAAACGCCACTGACCATAAAAGCACTTTGTGCATTTGACCTTCTGCTAAACATATTATAGTTTTGACAAAACTTTCCCAAGGTTTAGCAATTGTTAGTCTCTGACCAGCTTGACTTTGCCTACATGGGGGTCTGTGTATGTTGTAAAGTTGTCTCTACTGTATATGTGGACCATAGAACCAAATGTCTCCTGAAGCCATATAAGCTCCAGCTGATCCGGTCTTTGAAGGCAAGTCTAATCTGACTTGTGACACAACAAGTCAGGACAAGCTGCTGTAAGAAAGGCGAGGTGTGTCAACTTCCGCTTCTGCGTAGGCGTAACCCTAACAGTGGCCTGGGTTAATGAAATAAAATAAGTTTTACCAGTGTTTCTGTTCAATGCTGATGTGTTCCTTCTTCTTAGTTTCCTGCTTTTCTTTGAACACCAAATCTTCCCTGTGAGCATGAAAAAAATGTTTTAAAGGGTACATTTTTATTTGAAATTGTTAAATTGCTTAAATGTTTACATTTTCAAATCGTACCTTGCTGCTCCCGACTTCTGTCTGGTACAGTTTTCTTTAGGCTCTCTCTCTGTTGTTGGAAACTTTTACCTGAAGTAGGAAAAAATAGAAAACCACAAACTTTAAGATCCAACCAGTGTAGATGCATCTAAATAAAAAAAGTAAAAATTTTCCTAATATTTTAACAGCCAATAAAAACCTCATGGCATTTTTTTAGGCCACTATAGAGCAGTGAACAATTGTTATTATTTTTGACATAAAAAAACAACAAAAACTGATTCTGATTCTGCAAAAAAGCTGAAGCTCAGGCAGACTGAAATAATATGCTCATTGTGTTTTCAATTATTGGAAAAGATTTTCAATTGGATTTCCATTCAGATTCAGACTGGTTTACTTTGCTGCTGAAACTACATTCTCTATCAGGTTTTCTTATATGACGGCCAACTACACCCGAGGACCATCTTATATGTTTAGACAAAACAAAATGATGCTGCCACCACCTTGTTTAACCAAGGTCTTGGTGCTGTCAGGGTATGTGCAGTATTAGCTTTACCAAATGCAGCAGTAAAACTAGGGCTGTGTTATAAACATAGCTTTTCCTATTCTGAATCAATTCTCACATTAATTTCTAAAGATGGATTCATATAACCAATAATTGATTTTGGAGAAAACAAAAAAACAAAAAAACAAAAACACAAATTTTTACTGTCCTCACAACTGCCATTAACTAGCTTTACTTTACCAATTTGCAGCTGAATGCTAATTCATTTCTAGTTTCAAAATGTTCCATAACCACAGAGTCATGTAATGCAGGTAACAGCATAGAACTTTTATTACGAGCAATCCAATTTGAGATCGGGCCAGATTGGATCAGAGGCTGCAGTGGAGCAGTGGGTAGCAAGAAGGTTCCGGGTTCGATTCCTGGCTTGGGGTATTTCTGCATGTTCTCCCTGAGCATGCATGGGTTCTCTCTGGGTACTCCAGCTTTCTTCACACCAAAAACATGACTGTTAGGTTAATTGGCTTTTCTAAATTCTCCCTGTGGGTATGTGAATGGTTGTCTATCCTGTTTAGCTCTGTGTTGCCCTGTGATAGACTGACAACCTGTCCAGGGTGTACCCCCTCCTCTTGCCTGTAGACAGCTGGAGATAGGCACCAGCACCCCTTGTGACCCTGCTTGGCTTAGACTTGATGAAAAATGGATGGATAAAAAAAATTGTAATGATTTTTACTCCCTAAGTCATTTTCTATTAAGTTCCATTACAAGTACCAAGCGGAACCTTATAGCAACAGCCATATTGGTTTGCTTTTTAAAGCAAAGCTGTTGGGCTATCATCTAGCTCTGAGACATCTATTCCCAGAGCCAAAAAAATTTAACTGATTCAAAACCTTGAATGTAGACCAGAAAAAATTAGAGTTTGGGTGAACAGGGCCCCTTCTTCCCATAAGTGACTTTCGGTGCACTGTGGTAAACTGACACAGATTTTGTAAGGTTTTCTTTTTACATGTCATTCATAAAACCTAGATTTGGGGAACATTACCACAAGCCTTTTGGCTTCTTCTTTAATTTATCCTAGCCTGGCCCGTTGGTTACCTTGGTCACCCTGTCTTGGTTAGTTTGCATTACTGTAGTCATTTTATTTTTTTGAACCACTCCATAACTTTTATCCCTTAGCTGTCTGCTGTGTTCATTGGGCTCTATGATTGTTCAGCATTTTTAAAAAGATTCTGCGACTTTCCGAGACCAGCTTGATTTATACGGACATTAAACCACAGATTCTAATTACGGGTTAGGTGACTTGGAATACAATTAGATTAACTCGATTTTATTTTAGGGGAATTAGAATAAAGTTTGGGTGAATACAATGTCATGATTTACATTCTAAAGTGTTTGTTATTTACTTTTCATAATTTTTTATGTATCACAAAAATATTTATTATCCCAATAAAATCCATTGAAGTTTGTGGTTATAAAAAGTCAAAATTTGAAAAAAAAAAAAGTTCAAGGGATTAGAATACTACTGGGAAAAATACTGTGAAGTGAAAAATAACTGACATTTAAAGTTGTTTTGTACTTTTTTAGACATCTGAGTAAAAGATCAAAAGGCAGCGTACTTTCCATTTTAAGCACTTAACTTTGTTTACTAAGACCCCCTATAGAGTCTAGGTCAGAGTGCAGTTACAAATACTTCCAAGGTGTTTGTTTTAATCTGCTGGATGTAACAGATGGTTGACAAATCTCACCAGGAAAGCAGACCTAAGTAAGCCATTTGTCTCTTCAAACTCATTTTTAACTCAGTTTTAAAAAACAAATGGAGTTGCAGTTAATAATTAAGACATCCTAATAATCACTCCTCCGTATATGCATCCATATAAAATATAATATCTGTCTTTATCATATGTATTTTCTTTAAGTAAGAAGTTGCTTTGATACTTTGAATTATTTGTCATTATTTGTTTTTCATCCTTCAGAAATGGCCTAAGGATTTATAGTGTTTTTAATAGGCAGGTTTTCTCTGCTGACCATCATCCTTAATTTGTACAAACTGCCCTAATGTATTCAAGAGAGACAAAGTGGCTTTACAAGAAACCAAAGACCAGTTTTCACTTAACACCTTACCTTGCGTTGCTAAAGGTAATGTTAACACTTGTCTTAGCACGCCTACAGACAGTGAGATTTCCACTATCCTATTAGGTTCGCAGTAAGCCACCTGTGCAACACTGATCTAATAAATGCTAATCATGTTTCAAGCATTTCTTTTTCCAAAACAAACTCTGATAAATTCCCTTTGTTTTCCCTTCTATGTTTTATAGGCATATTTATACCAGCCTGAGAATAAATAAAAAATACCAAAAAAGGGAAAGGTGTTTACTATCAAATAGAGCCTTTTTAATCTATGTTTTACAATGGAAGAGTCCAATGTACATCTCTTTTTGTCTTACCTTACCTTAACTAATCTTCTTTGAAACTTTTTACTGGGCTGGTTAGATGATAGAGGTCAAAGCAGGAGTTGTGCACCCAGATGGTCATTAGAATGTAGTCCAAGGCTAATATTAGTTCACAACTACAACAGCCATCTTTGACACTCCAAAGCACTGTGACTGAGGCTACCATTTTAGAGAAAATGCAGCAGGAACTTGCATTAATTTATTGGGAATTTATTTCTGTTGAAAATACTTGAGAAAGTGTGAGACAGTACTAAAATACACAATGCTTACTAAAGTATAAAAATTACACGTGAGTTTTTACAGCAATCTGTATTAAAGTAAAAGCCAGCGAAACTCATTAAAATGACATTTGAAAAAAAGCTAAACAGACAAAAAAGAAAAACCAAAATGTTTATAAAGAGCTGAACCATGAGATTACCAGGAATGAGGCCAGCCAGAGGCTGGTTGTCCTCGTCTCCATCTCTGTAGGCCTGCCACCAGTTGGGGTCATCCTGGCTAATAACATGGAGTATATCTCCTTTGTGGAAGGAAAGACCCAGCTCCCTACACGGCACGAAGGGGTCATCAGAGGGATCATAGTCAAAGTAAGCTCGCACATGCATCTGAGGAGAGGGTTTACAGCAGCAGATTTAGTGCTTGTTTGCATGCCATCAAGAGTTCTCATGCACTCTCACACCATATTAGACTTACCACACTTTGCCTGTGAGGAGCAGGTTTATTATGAGAGCTCGGTATGAGGAGGAAGGTTAGAGTTCCTTGCATTTCTTGCTGTTAAATACATAAGAAAACAGTACGTAACATACAACTTATATAGATTCTGTCGAAATGTTCACAACACCTGGAACTTTTTTTTACATTTGTTTAGGGCAAATTTCAGCACATTTTCTTGAGACTTGATGTGACAGACCAACACAAATCTGCGGTGACTGAAAATAAAGAAATTATTTACAAATGCAAAAAAAGTTATATTCACACCATTTTTATCTAATCAAACAAAATTCAGGAACACAAACTTCTTTAAGAACATATCTACTCGTAGTTAAATGTAATATCAGCACACCTTAAATACTGACTGTGTACAACTTGGAGGTTTAATAATAATATCTAGTTTACCTTCCAGTAGGATATTAACGTAAATATACAAGCAGAGCTACAATGTGGCTGAGACCAAAGCAGTCGTGCATTAGAAGGCTCCAGTCCCAAATACAATTGAAAATCTGCTGTTCACAGATGCTCTTAATCAACCCTAATTTCAATCTTTGTTTAATCTTTCAGTTGTACATAACAATTAGTACACATTTTTCCTCTGCATTCAACCTATCCTTAAAGAAGCAGTGAGCAGCCTGTAGTGCTCAGATCTCAGTAAGCTTAAGCCATTCGGCAAAGAAGAATGGGCAAAATTTACACTTTAGATGTGGAATGTTAGTAGAAACTTAGCCCAAAGGTCCTGCAGCCATTGCCACAGTATTCATTCAGGGACTGACTATAAATGCATGCTTCACTTTAAGTTTTAATTATCAAAAAAACTTTAAAACCATGTCACATTTTATTCCACCCTTTGACATGGGCTTAACATGTATTTGTCTATCAAATTCACCTCGATACAATAACCTCAAGGTTAATTGTTGTAAAGCACTGCGTGTTTATAAGTGCATTGAAAAATGTTCTTTTTATAGTATTATGCAATAATGTGGGTGAAAAGTGGTTAAAATTTTGGAAGAGTTTGGAAATAAAAAAATCAGAACTCCATATTAAAGGACATCAATCTAACAGTTATGGTTACCATTAAATCGTGAACTTCGTTTATGTGTTTTCCACGAATAGGAATCCCGTTGATTTCCAGGATCTCATCTCCCTCACTGAGGAGTCCGCTCCGTTCTGCCGCGCCGCCTTTCACCACACGACTCACCACCACATTGTCCATGTCATTACGCACTGTTGCACCCTGATAGCAAGACACCCAAGAAGGAAGATCACAAAAGTTTTGTTAACAGTCTTTAAACAGTTACTCCAATCCAAGGAGAAACACATGTCATATACAGTAAAGGGAGAATTAGGGCAATCGGGAAAGCAAGCAAAGTCGTTAAGACAGTTTTGAAAGTGGGTGATGATACATACAGACAGTAGGAGTAACTCAAAGTTCATATCTCACCAGAGGGGTGTCTCTGGCCTTCTGAAGCCGCACTAATTTAACCGTCTCTCCGAGGTACTGGGTCACACTTTCCTCTGGGATTTCCTGTACGGCTACACTGTCATGAGCCTGCATCAGTGCCTGCCATAGAAACACACATTGTTAAACTTATATTAAGACAAACATTTAGAAATTTGAAACCACAGATATTGATATAAGGTAGCTTTGAAATTCATAAAAAACAAAAGCAGTAGTGTCTTTTATTATCCAAAGCTATCCAAGCACAGAGGCCACTCCCTTAGCTAAGTCAATGGGACACCTTTTTGCCCAAAAAGCCATTAACATCACACTAAGTAATGCCTTTCCTATAAGAGAGCAGACCTAAGCTTAGCTCCTGTGTGCACACAACCTGTTTAAATCTCCCTCAGCGCCAAGGAGCCAGAATTAACACCACACATCAATAAATGCTGATTACATGTCTTTATGAATCAAGGTGTTAAAGTAGAAACCAAACGAAAGGTGAATGTTGGTCTCACAAGGACAGGCTTAATTCCATTCATGCCAGAAATGCTTTGCACCATGACAACACAATAGTTGGCAGCAGTGTGTTTCAGCTTCCAAAGATACCGTATTTTCACGACTATAAGGCGCACTTAAACGTCTTTTTTTCCCCTCAAAATGTGCGGTGCGCCCTATGGTGCGGTGCGCCCTATGTGTGTTGTAACTGCGACTTTTGAGACCACCTCATTGAGGAGATGATGAAAGAGTGGCTGAATGTAAGGAGACCAGGTGTTTTTTTTCCACTCATCACCATTAATCTGTAACTCCATGCGTACCCATCTCACAGCTGATGTGAAAAACATGGGGAAACAAATTAACCCTGTGCTCGCTGTTCAACCGCTCAACATCGGTGTGAACCGGACCCAGCAGGTGCAGCAGAAGCAGCGAGTTTACATGCAAAGTCAATGGTTGACGCGCATATAGGTGCAGCAAAAGGTCATGCAGCGCGTTTTGAGCCGCAGGTGCAGCACGTCACGCTGCTGCTGCTCAAGATGGAAAAATTGAAGTTTTGCTGCTGGACGCGCCGCATCAACCAATCAGAGAAGCTGATCTGGGAGCTGACAGCGAGACAGACAGCGCTCTGGTGAAAGAGGAGATGATGAAAGCGTGGCTGAGGGAGGTGTAGCCTATGTGAGGAGACAAGGTGTTTTTTTCCACGCATCACCATCGCTGCGTGCCCATCTCACAGCCGATGTGAAAAAAAAGATGAATCAAATGAACGCTGTGCTCGCCGTTATCCCTGGGGGGTCTGACAAAGGAACTTCAACCGCTCGACATCGGTGTGAAGCGCCCGTTCAAAGTAAGGCTGCGAGCGGCGTGGGAGCGATGGATGACCGACGGAGACCACAGTTTCAGGATAAGTTGAAGGCAGCGCCGGGCAAGTTACGCCACCGTTTGCGGATGGATTGTAGATGCTTGGACTAACGTGTCTGCTGGCTCTGTTCTTCAAGCTTTTGCAAAAGCCGGCATTATTTCTGAGGAGCTGCGCTGCACGGAAAGTGACTCTGACAGCGCAGAAGGGGAAACTGGCATGTCTGATTTAGCGCAGCTGTTTTTCAGAAACAGAGGATGATGACTTTGATGGGTTTGATTAATACTTTGTAATAAATACATGAATAAAGCACAGTCATACTCAGTTTTGCTCCCGCTCTATTTTTCTACCTGAAAGCTTAATTCAACAGCAGCGTCTCCTCCTCTTCAGCGCGGTGGCTGGCAGGTGTTTTTTCATCTAAATAATCTAAATCTTGCAGCTATATTTGCTGTGATCAGTTGGAATAAAGTAGTTTTAATATGTTTTTAAGTGAGAAAGTCCACCTGAAAACTTAATAATTGCAGTCAGTTCATCCAGATTATCTATTTCTGTCGGAGGCGCTCAGACCCCCACATACCAGCGGTGCACCGACAGCAGAAATCCTTTCGTTCACCGCGGCTGCTGGCAGGTGTTTTTCATCTAAATAATTGAAACTGCAGGCACCAGGATACCGGTAATAAAAGCGAACATATTCTGTCGGCAGGTTTCAGGATTTTAAGTTAATTTAGGAGTAATCACAGCGCTGTGTCATCTGCGATGTCTCTGTCTCACGGCCAGCTGCCAGGTTTGATTAATACTTTGTAATAAATACATGAATAAAGCACAGTCATACTCAGTTATGCCCCCGCTGTATTTTTAAATACGCAGTAGAAGTATTTAAAGGTAGTAGAGGACATGTACCTGTATATAAAAAACGCGCGCTATAGTCCGGTGCGCCTTATGTGTGTGTTAAATACAGAAATGGCACACATAACTGAGAGTGCGCCTTTTAGTACGGTGCGCCTTATGGTCGTGAAAATACGGTAAATTAATATAATGTGTTTTAAGTTGATTGTACTTTACATGGTCAGATAACTTTATATATCTTCCTGCCCCCCATCCATCTTTGTTCAGCTAGAATTAAAAACAATTCAATTAAAGCCTCTTTCTAGTTCTTAACCAGCTGACACAAAATAGCTTCCAACGTTGGGTGAAAATAATTTCCAAATAACTGAAATCAATTTTTAATAGCATTTCTGAAGAAGTTAAATTAAGCATTGGGGAACTTTACAGAGAATCTCTGAAAAAATAATGTAACTGTATTATTATGGTGCAAAAAAAGCAGTAATGTGTGAGTATTTTTGTTTCTTTATCCAAGCTATAACTCTTAGTAATATTTGCACCATTAACATATAAATCCATTATTTCAAGAACTGGAGTTTTGACATCTTGAAAGGGTTCAAATAATTTGCAACCTGCCATTTTAAAAAAAAAAAGCCAATTAAAACAGATATTTTCTTCCTTTTTAATTTTTTTGCAGCAAGAGCATTTAAATTTTTTAAGCTTTAAAAGTACTCAGGAAACAGGAAATAGGAAATGTGGCAGGAACTTAGGCCTCCAATAAAATACTTTAATAAAAAAAACTAATAGCACTCTAGGGCTGTATTATATTGCCATTAAGAGTCTCTTTTATGTAAATCTGAGAGATGTATATAAAAAAGTTTTGGCTTAACAATTAAAAAAGGGTTTTTAACCTTGTTATAAATTATAAAAAGGAGTTTAAGACAGAAGACAAGGAAAACACTCACCTGAATGAGTTAATGCATAAAAAACAAGCTTGAGATTTCATCATGCCAGACAATCAGACAATGATGAAGCCATCACACCAAACAAGCTAAAGCTCACATCACCCCATAATTATGCTTTACTGAATTGTTATTTAGCAAATGATGATACATGATGAATCCGCAAGGAAAAAAGTGTTACCTTGAAAACACATTTTATCTTAAGATAAGGGCATGAAGGTTTCATATTATCATAATAAAACAAGGGTGAGTACAACAAAATGTTGTTTGTTAGCATAACTAATTTCAGTCATTTATATTTAAGATTTCTTGGTTAATTAACAGTTTATGTTAATAATAGTGCAAAAACATGCTCTCATAAGTGAAATCTAGTTGTTTTCATATGACTATGTTTGTGTTGAAGTTCCTGGCTGGAAACCCACAGAAAGACCCATAGATGAATACAGTTTTCTGTTAACAATAAGTGGCTTAGGTTTAGGAGATAAAATATGTTGTTGTGTTGGAAAGTTAAATGCTAGGAAAACACAAATATGAAACAATGAATACTATAAAGAATTTCAGCAAATTAAAAAGAGATAGTTGGCAGGAAATGCTCTGGAAAATTGTGACTTCTAAAACAGAAAAAGTACTTTAAACAAAGTTTTGATTTCAAAGGAGTAAGTTGCATCTAGAATAGAAACTTATATCTGTCCTGTTTTGAAAAAAACATAACTAAACTTTTTTTTTTTTTTTTTGCTGGCTCATCAATGAACAGGTAACATAAAGTTCAACTTCAGGCACGTCCGGACGAGTAGATAAAAAGAAGTAAATCCAGTCCCCAAGCAGATAACAGCACAAACATGACGACAGCCAGGGATGGGGAGTTTGGTAAGAGACACTGTATTTTGATGAAAGTAGCAGTAGTATTCAAACTCTGACACAAACTTTTCCGCTGCCTTTCAGACAGCAAGATGTTAATTTGTTAAACTCTGAACTTTGACTTCCCAGTGTAAGATGCTGGAGAAACAATTACCCTTTTGGAGGCAGTCGTGTATAACATTAATTATATTTCCAGCAGTTTAATTGCCTGAATTCTAACTCATTAAACGAGCGGATGAATAAGGCTCTGCGGATTTGTGAGAAAAAAAACATATAATCATATTAAAGGTCAAGCAAAGGTCTCAGCCGGAAAGCTGGTCTCTGACCTGGAGATGGGGATTGGTGAGCAGCGCGCTGAGCTCCAAACCCTCCTTTTGTTGGCTTGTCTGGAGGATCCTCTGAACCTGAACAAAGACAGATTACGGTTCCATAAATCTGACACCAAGACATCAAAACCTGCAGATCAGAAAAAATAATAAACTAGTTTTTCTAAATAAATCCTACTGGTAATTTCTTAAACCTTACTAAAAGTATTTGACCCTATACCTAAAACTTCTATTTTTTACAGACATGTTTAAGCTTCCAACGGCATAAAACAGTAAAAAAATTTTGTTGTTTTTTTTAAATAGATGAAAGCTATCCAAAAGAGCAATAAATAAAACAAAAAAAGCTTGCCTAGGATGATGACTGTTTTAGGCTACTTTTATCTCTGCACAACTTGACATAAATATGTTTTTTCACCTACTATTGAACATCCCTCCCTCCATCATTATCTCTCATTCACAGAATTTAAAACAGTTGGGATTTAGGGAAAATAGGTCTGTATTCCCGCCTTTCAGTTATAGCATGTGCAGAGCCCAATATTATTCACTTGGCTACCCTCAAACTAAAAATACCAGAGGCTCGAGACGTGGCTCTTACTCTTTTAAGAAACACAGAATAAAGATATATTGTTATCTGCTGTACAGATATAAATGTTAACATTGCATTAACATTTTAAAGCCTATTCACTGTCCAGTGGGTTTCTATTTTAGATCCTATGGGTCTTGTGTTGTCAGGCCAATTCATCTGCCCTTCGGCCTCTTCACCTCTTGTTCAGAGCTTAGTTCATCCATTACATTAATCAAAGCTCTCACTAACAAGGTGACACACTCGCCCCTCCCCCATAAGCAGAGCTGCACCTCAGCCCATGCTGCTATAAGCTGCTGGAGTTTCTTTTTCTGGATGTGCAGATCCTGGCCCTCGTCCTGCGGTGTGCTGCTAGCGCAGGGGGCTGCTAGGAGATTAGTTTACATAATGGTCAGTGTGAGTATCACACAGCACAGGCGTTTAGTTTAGTCTTACTGCAAAGGTAACACTGTGTCTGGTGCATGAAAGAATACACAGTCTGTGCGTGAGCATGTGTGAGCATGTATAAAGCAAGTATCGACTACCGCAGCCAGCCTGTTTATCTCAGAATCAGTCCTGCGATAACTGGAGTAACTGTCCTTTTAGAATGTTGCCTGCAGTTTATGGGCTGTTAGGTCAAAAGCATTACAAGTCAATTGTAAAGTTGTAACACAAATTAAGGAGAGTAGATATTACCAAGGGCCATCCATGTTTTTCATTCTAAAATCCATGCTTTCTCCCAAACTTACAAAGAAATCAGTGTTTTTACCAATTTCACAGTTATTAGCAACATTTACGCTTCTTTTAGAAGCTTTAGACGTCAGACATTGATTAAAGGGCCTGTGAAAAGCTAAGACTGGATAGAAGATAAAATAAATGGATGGATGGATGGATGGATGGATGGATGGATGGATGGATGGATGGATGGATGGTTCCATTATCCCTAACAAGTCTCATCACAAAATCTGTCTTTCTCCAATGACTGAACAAGTTGTTTTTGAATATTTCACACACAGCATAGATCACATCATGTATCGACGGTTTGGTTCAGCATTAAATCTGCAGACTCAATGAAAATCCTCAAACGACAGACTTTTTACTGTTTTCCAGATAGTTGCTTTTTCAAATGTTTGCCATTATTTTGTAATTTGACAACAAAATAAAACAACTTTTTTAGCAGGAGTCACAGAGAAACATATCCTCATTGTTATTTCACAATTCCAATTCTCTTTGTGCACCATTTTTTGGCCAGTAATTACATCCACATACGAATTTCAGTATTAAATTCAAACTAACTGAACCCAGATTAGATGTAAAACTGGTTCCTCTGCAGAGATTCTTGGTTAAAATATCATGTTTTGTGACTCAATATTCCAGACCCTGTCAATCCGTTTTTTTTTTTTTTTGGACTGAGAGTATTCTTAAAGTGTAAACCTGTAACATGAATAGACAAATACCTCCTGGCACAGATCCTGTGCTTGTACTGTTAGAGGCGAGGTGGGACTGACTCTGTTCATCTGCTGGGACAGAGCGCTGTAGATAGTGTAGGCGTTCCTGAATTCTTCCCTGGCAAGGAGTTGCAATACGGCTTCGACGTCCTGCTGACTCTGAGAATCATTCAAGCAGTTCTGAACCCACTTCAGAACCTGCAGCAGTTCCTCCAGTTCTGACAGACATAGAGAGAGAAACCAGATAAGGTTTTGGAGAACATGTAGGTTACTCATCCGAGCAAATTTTGACTCTCAGCATCAAATTCTTCTGCTGGGGTCAGAGGGAAAAATAACTTATTGCATTTATGTCAATATCTGTAAATCTGCTGCTGCCTCCTTGAACCCCAGTCAGCCTCTGCAGATGGTCGCTTACACTGAACTTGGTTCTGCTGGAGGTTTCTTCCTGTTAAAAGGGAGTTTTCTGCTCCACTGCATGCCGTGTAAGGGATTGCAGAGACAATGAGTCGATGCAATCAGCTGGTTTCCCTCAGATAGAAATATTTTGACCAATGTGACTGTGTTACCTGTATAAATAAATTGAATTGAAGAAAACTTTTCTAATTGCAGCTTTTCTCTGTGTGAGTCTCTCCAGGTTGAAATAGAATCTGGTCCTCAAATTTAATTGTATCTGAATAATCACCACTTTTAGGAATAACATTTTTTGTTATTTTAAGTGTAACTAAACCCAGTGTCAAAGCATTGCCCCACCACCAGACAATGTTTGAAAAAATGCCACCAAAATTGGCAGTTCAGAGGTACTGAACATTTTCCTCTAATTATTTGATTGGAAAAGCAGATTCAGAACTTATGAATGCAATGGCTGGATTAGAAACCTAAATTTCACTTTATTCCACTTTTGAAAGTTAAAGGAAGCTCTTTTCTGCGTACCGCCATCAACAACTATAATACCTGGTTAAAAATAACACCATTAATTACTGCAACATTTTATTTCCCTTTGGGATTAATTAAGTATTTTTTTATTGAATTGACAGTAAAATGACAGTACCGAAATTGAAATGTGTGTTTTATTCTACTTCTTTTTACAGACCCTTTTCCCTGCTGTTTTTCATTACTATATTAGTGTTGTCTTGTTTATTTTGCTCTGTACAGCACTTTGTTGAATTTTACTGTTTTTTGAAGGTTTTCATAAATGAAATTGCATTTAATTTCAGTTTAGAAAGATTATATTCTGATCATTTATTCTGCTTCTTTTCTAATCATTCGTCATAAAACCGTAGCAAGCCATGTTTTTTAAATCTGTCAGTTTTATCCTGGAATATACAGGATGTACTCTATCCATCAGTCAAAGATTTATTAAAATAAAATAAAAATTTGTTTTTTATTAAAACCCAGAGCCTTCTTGCTGCAAGGCAGCAGTGCTACCCACTGCTTCACGGAGCAGTGGATAGCACTGGGTTCTGGGTTTGATTCCCGGCCCGGGATCTTTCTGCACGGAGTTTGCATGTTCTCCCTGAGCATGCATGGGTTCTCTCCGAGTACTCCGGCTTCCTCTCAAAGTCCAAAAACATGACTGTTAGTTTGATTTGCTTCTCCAAATTCTCCTTAGATGTGTGTGAATAGTTATCTGTTCTGTTTGTCTCTGTGTTGCCCTATGATGGACTGGTGACCTGTCCAGGGTGTATCCCGCCTCTCGCCCGTAGACAGCTGGAGATAAGCACCGGCACCCCTCACGACCCCAGATGGCATAAAGCATCTAGTTATCTGGTTTAGGACAGCCAGCAGATGTTAGAGCTCAAAATAGGAGTGTGAATCTAAGACAGCCAATAAAAGACAAAACACGTTCTCTGCCCTATCCCTTAACTGGTTACTGTTTTGACTCCTTTTGTTCTCACAGATTGTTTTATTGTAAAACGTCATGACCCTCCATTCTTCCCTGGCCTGCATAGCTCTTTTCCTTTCAAGCCCTCCTTTCCCTTTTCAAGCTCATCAACCATTATAAAGACATCTCACCAATCACTGCCACCTTCTACTTTACTCACCAACAACAGGAAGCAGGCAGGTCACTTCTTTGGTGGTCTTCTCCTTCCCCACAAAGGTGGGATTGTCAATGCCAATCTTTGGGTTCTGAGACAGCTTCTTAAGTCTCAGTGAAGTATTTGCATCAATATTATGCTTCCCCTTGCTGTCCTCCTCCCTACGCTTTCTCAGCTCTTCCTGGTAATGCTGGATTCTCTCCATTTTGGTGCTGCAGTGTGGGGATTTCAGGGGGCTACCTTCCTGCCCTGGGCAGTCCACAGCCCTCTCCCTGCTCCTCACAGCCGGAGCTGAGGCGTCTTGTACATAACCATTTGTACGGTAGGTAATCATTCCTGTTGCAGCAGGGTACGGTGCAAACCACACCGGTGTTTCCTGAGGCCTGCTGTACTTAATGGTCAAAAGACCATATCTACGATGATGTCCGTTGTGCTGTTCCTGGAATAAAGACAGAAAATTTGCTTTAAGTATTACATAAAACACAATTTACTGGGTAGGGATTTTTCATGCTTATAGTTACACAAAACACATTCAGATCAAAAGCAAAGGAGTTAATTAGGTAAGAAGGTATGCAAGGCGTATATAAGATTGGTGCAAGGTTTCCTGATTTCTTTGTGCTATCTTAAGCACATTTCTGTGGTATACATAATGTAAAAACCAGCTTTATTAAAGGTTTTGTCTTGATCAAGAAAAGACATCGGTTGGTTGCCACAAATGTCTCTGTGTGCTATTTCTATTTGGTTAAAAGTACTCCAGGACGGCTTATTTAGAAAAAGTTCCATGACAGGATGTTTACAAAAGAAAAGCCTAACTTTGAAATGTCACTTTCTGGATTATTTAATCTTTTCTGATCTCAATGAAACTGCTGACTGTTTTTAAAGAAGAAAAATTACTCACTAGTCAAAAAGAAATACTTGAGAACTTTACGCAAAGCTCTACTGCAGGGGTTCCCAAACCTTCACTTTCTGACCCACAAAACAGTAAGAGAAACTCCTGATCCTGACTAGTGGTCCAGTAAACAACCAAGTCACCTTAAAGAGGTTAAACTGACACCAACAATAGTATCAGCATTAAAATAAACTTTAAGTTCTTTCAATATGTAAGAAAAGATGATTTACAGACTTACAGAGACACTTTAGTTCTAATGCTGCACTACAGCTGTGGTGATGCTAGCCAAAAAACATGATGGTAAGACTTATACTTAACACCTTACCTAAAACTTTTTTACCATCTCTGTCAAAGATCTCTACCATCTTTCCCACAGAATGTGAGCATTATCAATAGTATTAGTCTATTCAATTTACCAGATATACTATTGCATAAACAGAATACCAATGCCTGCAACTTAAAATGTAATATTCTACCAAATATTGCATCCAAGCAGTCATTAGTAATTAAGATATTCATTAAGTTAATGCGAAATCCATTATGTTGACATTGCCCATTGTTACAGTTAAACAGAAATGGAAAAACTCTGCAACCCTCAACTGTGAAGTTTGAGATTGGGAGCATCATGTTAAGTTGTAGTGCAGGAGGGTTTTTGTAAGGGATCTGAAATTTAAGCCTGGATGTCAAAGCTGGGGAAAATATATTTGTTTTTTTCCTAATAAACAAAAGGCACAGAATTTAACCAGTTAGAGGCTTAAAGACCAAAAAGTCAGCATTTTGGAGAAGGGATCGCAAAGATATATGCTTCCCTTAAGAGGAAATGCTGTATTTATGTATTTTTTTCAGTTTGCAAATACAAATTTTGATGTTCCCAAACAGCCTGAAACAGGAAAAAATATATTTTTAAAATAAAATTCATTAAATATGTTTCTAATCCTTAGAAAAACACAACACGGCTATATTAATGTTGACCATTAGAATTGTGGCATTTGTGGTTTTCAGCCAAATTTCTATCCCTACTCCTTTTCTCTGGCCTTATTATGACGTCCCCTCCACTATCCCTGAGCTTTAGTGTCATGATGATTAGAGCCTTAACTCCTGTCTGCTCTCGTCTGTCCACAAGTCTAGCTAACAACAAAGAGCGCTTTCTGACCTCCATCACCTTTGATTCTCTCCAGTTCAGCTTCATCCAGCCATTTACTTCACAACACCTGTTCCCAACTGTGCAACAAACACTGTAATTATTACAACTTGACTCACGGGTCATGTGACCATTGTAGATTAGGGCCTATTTTTAGGGATACTACACGTAAATCTGGATTTGTGAGGCTGACAGAGAGGTGTTGGGCATGAGGCTCTTTTTAGGTCACTTTGTGCAAAAAAATTAAATAAATCTTATAGCTGATTGTCTCGTTTCTACCAAACTGATTGTCAATCCATAAAGTTAATTGGGTCCATTTTATACCAAGTCCTCAGAGCTAATGACGTCTGATAAGTCTATCACTGTGTCTGCTAAACCCCTCCCCTACAGAGGCATTTAGCAGTATTTAGTGTGGCCAGGCACTGCTGACAAACAGCAGAGGCTGCCAGGAGACCATCTGTTCTCATGGGCTTAATTAAGCTTGGGATCTCGTTGGCTGCAGAAGGACTGGGAGGGATGCTGAGAAGAGAGAACTGCCGAGGTAGAAAGGCAGGAATGCCTGGATGTGCATAATAGCAGACATGGCAATGCAAAATGTTGGACAACAAATGTCAGAAATTATTAAATATGTTGGTGAGATAAGATCAGAAAAATCAGAATCAAATATGCACAAATTGAAATGAAAAAAACCTAATAAAAAATGTAAATCAAATCTAAATTGCCCATCCAAAACTGTATCCCTTAAGCAATCCTTAAACTTCCAAATAAAACCACCATTAGGCTAACATTTTTAAATATTTAGTCTTACCGGTAAATGTTTTTACTGTAAACAAGGAAACCTCATACTTTTAAAAACACTGCAATATTGATGTTCTTCACAGCAGTTTAAGATAGACATTTTTTACATAGAAGATACCTCTGTAACCTTTGTAGATGAGGCTGTTTTTAAATATAACTGAAGCAATAGTTGGGTTATACAAAACAACAGGTTTTTTGCATGTTTTTAATAAAATTCCATTTTTAATGTACCTTACATACCTGGACAATCAAGAAATATGTATAGATATTCATGTATTTGAGCTGTTTTTTTCTGTTTTAGAAGTTCTATTTCAGTTATTAACCATTTTAGTATTTAATTTGATTACCGTATACGTTATTTTTTTGTTTTATATTTCTTTGTGTCTTTATGTATTTTTATTCTTATGTTTAGTGTTTTCTTATCAACATACAAAGTTTGATGAGGTCTAGTCTATTTATCATCTTTACACATTCCTTTCACTTCTGTTAACCGCTTTTTGTTTAACGAATGAGTGATTAATTACAGTACAAATTACTGCAGTGCCATCACAAAGAGTAGCTGAAACTAAAATGTAAAAATGGTGGTGAAGGTGTATTAAAAAGAGAATAATCATAATATAATATTCTAATTAATAATGGTATTAATGGTATGGTAAACAATCACAACTGTAGGAGGCGGAGCAAAGCATTGATTACAATAATTATTAACTTTTCATTCACTCATGCATTAATATACATAATTATTACATGCATAAATGTACTCATATATAACCTTTTGACTTCCTACAAATAAATTAGGAAGTTTCCTTTTATTTTTTCATAAAATTAAGATTTAAAAAGTTTCTTTTTTTATTCTCCTTTTTTATTATAACACAAATTCATTAGATGAAGCAAACAGAGTAGTTGTAATAATACTGGACCTTTTTAAAGAAATTTATAAAACATCTCACGGAAGTATTCTAGGTAGAAATGTTTTTTATTTTATAAACCTGCATTTATTGTGCTTATTTGGTATCTGCGCCAACGTGGGACTTAGCTTAGCGGAGGAGACCTAGCTTTGTACCGCTAACTGCTTATAGTGGGACGAAGCTGTCCTGTAAAGTTGAGTAAGGTTACTCACCAAAAAACAGCGAGTCGTTTGAGTTTTCCGTTAAGATGAAGACATTCTGTAGAGTTTCATTCTTGTAGAGAAGAAAGAAGAGAGCGTTTAACTTTTAACCCCGCCTGAACGGGTCCCGTCCGACAGCACCCAGCACAGTCAGGACACTTGTGGCTGCTGCCGCTGGCAGAGCTCTGCCGGTTGTTGTGAACCGTTTCCCTGGCAACAAAGTAGTGCCACAGCGCCGCCTCTGGGTCAATGATGTTATAACCCGATTTTTATTTTATTTTTTGTCAAAACAAGAATATTATTATGGAGGACCAATCCTGCTTTAATTAAAAATAAATACAGAAATAAATAAATGCTCCAAAAATAAAAGCATACAATTAATTGCCCACCAAAAAACAATAAACAAATAAATGTAGATAGAAATTAAATTATACAGTGATACATAAATATATATATATCTTTTATTTAGCTTCTTTGTTTATTTGCCTTTGTAATAATTACCTTATTTATTTATTGTCCGTTATATTCTTCAACTTTATTTATTTATTACTTATTTCTTTAAGCATTTATTTATGTGCATGTCATAATATTTTTGTATGGTTTATTCTTCCTTTGTATTTTTTTACCATATGTAAACGCTATTTATTTCTGCCTGTCATATTTACATTTGTGTATGCATTTCTGCCTCATTATGCAAATGAGGAGGGGTGTGTCTTGAGGGCTCAACTTCTGCCCATTGGTTGGTTAGCAGCCGCCGGCCACAGTCACAAAAAAGATTGCTACCTGCAGATGAGAGCAATGCTAACATTGCAGCATTATAACCCCCCTACTCCAGAAACCCAAATCTGGTCACCCTAATCCAAACAAAAAATAATAGAGTTAATACTTATATTTTATAAGTATATTGTCCATCCAAGCCATCCATCTTCTTCCGCTTATCCGGGGTCGGGTTACAGGGGTAGCAGCTTCAGTAGGGAGGCCCAGATGTCCCTCTCCCCAGCCACTTGGGCCAGCTCCTCTGGGGGAATCCCAAGGCGCTCCCGGGCCAGCCGAGAAACATAGTCCCTCCAGCGTGTCCTAGGCTTCCTCCCAGTGGGACTTGCCTGGAACACATCACCAGGGAGACGTCCAGAAGGCATCCTAATCAGATGCCCGAGCCACCTCAACTGGCTCCTCTCGATGTGGAGGAGCAGCAGCTATACTCTGAGTCCTCTCCGGATGACTGAGCTCCTCAACCTATCTCTAAGGGAGAGCCCAGACACACTATGGAGAAAACTCATTTCAGCCGCTTGTATCCGGGATCTCATACTTTCGGTCATGACCCAAAGCTCATGAGTATAGGTGAGGGTAGGAACGCAGACCGACCGCTAAATGGAGAGCTTTGCTTTTTGGCTCAGCTCTCTCTTCACCTCAACAGACCGGTACAGCGCATGCTTCTCAGCAGAAGCAGCAGCAATTCGCCTATCGATCTCCCGCTCCATCTTCCTCTCATTTGTGAACAAGACCCCAAGATACTTAAGCTCCTCCACTAGGGGAAGTACATCCACCCCAACCTGAGAAGGCAATCTACCCTTTTCCGGCTTAAGACCATGGTCTCGGATTTGGAGGCACTGATCCTCATCCCGGCCGCTTCACGCTCGGCTGCGAACCGTTCCAGTCAGAGCTGTAGATCACGCCCTGATGAAGCAGATAGGACCACATCATCCGCGAATAACAGAGATGCAATCTTAAGGCCAGTAAAACCGATCCCCTCAACACCTTGGCTGTGCCTAGAAATTTTGTCCATAAAAGTTATGATTAGAATTGGTGACAAAGGGCAACCTTGACGAAGTCCAACCCCCACCGGAAACGAGTCCGACTTACTGCCGGCAATGCGGACCAGGCTCTGACACCGGTCGTACAGAGACCTAACAGCCCTTATTAAAGGGCCTGGTACTCCATACTCCCGGAGTATCTCCCACAGGACCCCCCGAGGGACACCTCACGGTCGAATGCCTTCTCCAGATCCACAAAACAGGAGGGTGCATGGGAGTTTTCCCAACCAGTCTATTCCCAACCAGTATATTGTACACTTATTTATTTTTGGAGCATTTATTTATTTCTGTATTTATTCTTAATTATGGCAGGATTGCTCCTCCATATATTACAACACAATGACAAAAAACCTTAATAGTAATAAACCAAAAATGTTAATTATAATGCCAAAACGTAGACAAAGGAATCACCTCATCATATAACCAATGTTGTTTTACTACAACCCTTTTATTTGCAACATATAGTAATCTAAATAAAATTAAAAGAAAAGTTTGAAAAACTTAATTATGTTAACTTAATCTTCTTTTTCAAATGCTAATGTTTTCTGACAAATGTCTTATGTACAAATTCTCATTGAATATTTTGTTTAATGGTTGCAATGATTAAAGCAATTCAGACCAAGCCAACAATACTTCTTTATTTAGGTTTTGGGGAATTTGGTCATAAATCTTTCAAAGCATCAATAGGCATCAAAAGGGATCAGACAAACACAATACATTATTTAAGGTTAATATTCAAAACACAAAGCTAACCTAACAAAAATAAAGCTAACCTAAAATCCAAATTAAACTCAAAGATCCTACTCATATAATTTCATAATATTCCACATAATAGCATAAAAACCCAAGAATTTTAGCCTCTGCTACAAGACTCCCCACTACAAATCATTCCTGCCTTCAGGTATTGGTACTGTATCTACAATAACTAATAAAGAAACTCCAACAAGTTTAAACAATATGTAATTTCCCTTCAGTATTAATCATGTATTTTTGAATTTTAATTGAATATACTTTACTTTTAACTATTAGTAAAATACAGCTATGATCATGAAATACAAATGTGCCTCATAAAAAATAAAACAAAAAAAATTGGTACAACCTCCTATCCCTAAAACCCACCACCTTTTCTTCAGAAAATGTGCATAATGTCACAAAATCTGGATGCTTAGATGCAGAGCTGCAGGATCTGCAATATGTACTGTATAACATTGAAGATTTTTTTTTTTAACCAAATACAGAAAACATCTCATAGCTTGATGGAGATATATTTCAATTTCTCTGTCTTTCTTCAGAGTACTTAGAGGCAACTTTTCATATTTAATTCTTCAGGCCTGCTTTCCCTAATCACATTATCCCATTTATCATTTACCTCTGTTACTCAGCTCTTTTAGGAAATATTGACACAAATGCTTCCCTTTAATATGCTGCATGGTTATATAGGGTAGCACTGATGCCTTGCACCAAGATGGTTCCGGGTTTAATTCCCTGCTTATGGTCTTTCTACATGGAGTTTGCACATTCTCCCCGCGCTTACCTGGGTTCTCTCAGGATACTACGGCTTTCTCCCACTGTCCAAAAACAGGACAGTCAAGTCTATTGGCTTCTCTAATTTGTCTTTAGGAGTGAGTGTGTGTGCATGGGTGTGTGTCTCCGTGTTGCCCAGTGAAAAACTAGTGAACTACCCAAGGCTTACTCCCACAGACTGCTGGAGATAAGCACTGGCCCCCTGATAGCGGGACGAGATGGATGGACGGTTTCCGCTAATACACAAATTTGTTTCACTTCATATTGTAACAAAATTATTTCTATGTATACTCTTTATACATCAACACAAATGTTTACTCTCTTACCATGGCAGTATTAATAGTCTCTACTTCATTGGATCAGCTTTCATTTCATGCAAGGAAGAAGAATCTCAAGCTACATCTTTGACAAAAGCTAAATAACTGGAAGACGTCCCAGTGTCTTAGTTTCTAGTCAGATATTCTAAGAGGTTAATCCATTCTGACAGCTCCACATTGAACCAGTTTTCCTCGTGAGATTCATCTTTTTGCCAGCTCTTAATTGTTAAATCTTTGTTTCCTGAAAGAAAAACTCCTGTGGTTTGGGTCAATTAATTTATATGAAGCTCAAAAATGTAGTTATCCAGAAAAAAAACAACAACATATGTTTGATGGATCATTATAAAAAACAAAGTTTTTAGGTAAGTAAATATAAAAGTAAAATTTACCATAAAAAAATACATGTTGGTTTTACAAAAGTATAATAAACCTTTTCATGTTTTTTCATATTCCTATGTTTTCCTATGTACAAGGCATCTATTTTGATTTAGCACTAAGCATTGAAAGGATAACATGAGAAATTTCTTTAACTCTGTTGCTTCCCCTTGATAAAATTAATTTGTTGGTTTTATAACTTATTGTTAAATAGAGCCCATCCATGTAATTTAAGCTTATTACAACCCTGTTTTCTTTATTTTTCAGAAAGGACTCTTGGCCAGTGTGTCTGTGGATGTACCCCTGAGGTATTATTGAAAAGAACATAAGTGAAACTGTATAGAACAAGTTTTACTGTAAAAGACAACAAATATCAATAAAAACCTTTCTCCTACCCACCCAATTACTTAAAATAGGAAAATGCAGCTGCTTTTACTTATTTTAAATGTAAATTGCCTTATTCCACCAAGAAAAGTGTGTCACTTACCTGATCAATAAAAAAAAAATAGACATGTTAAGATATTGTTTTTGCAGTGTACATAAACAAATTGCTTCATTGTGTATCCATGTCTTTCATGAATTTATTCAATGGCTTTAACAATTGCTAACATCAACTCTTTGCTTTTTTGTATTTCTATAGAGATGGCTTAGACTTTCTTTGTTAACCCGTTTCCCTTTCATGGACAAAACTAAAATACAAGCTTTTACCTTGTACTCTTACCCACTATCCAAAGGTTTAATTTTTATAGTTTTCTTTTCTTTTCCATAAATCCAAGAGCTTCAGTGTGTAAGTATTTCTTCTTTCCTGGATGGAAATACTGTGTGTTAAATCTGTGTTCTCTTTATCATGATTTTCTTTTCAACAGAAAGTCCAACAATTCTAGTGATTATATATACAAGTTAAAACATAAGTAAATATATTTTTACTGGATGGAGTTATTGGGAAATTTATGCCAATGACTTTGTGTTGTCCTTGTTATACTTTTAGTGTTTAGCAGTGTCTTTCTAGATTGGAACAAAATACTTTATTCATAAAACAAACTGACACAAAGTCATTCCTCATTCCTTATTGCAAGGGTTCCTCATATATACACCTTATCAACAGTTCAAATAAATGGCTAATTGAACTTTTGTTGGACCAAAAAAAAAAAAGAAAAAGCTGTCATATGTGGATTCCCTTTAAATAATGTGTATATCCCCAATCAATCAATCAATCAATCAATCAATCAATCAATCAATCAATCAATCAATCAATCAATCAATCAATCAATCAATCAATCAATCAATCAATCAATCAATCAATCAATCAATCAATCAATCAATCAATCAATCAATTCCAGTTATTAATTACTCAAAGTGTGACATCTAAAGAACTTTCAGCATCAATGACAAAAAAAGTCCCGCATTTTCCATAGATACATTTTTATTAAAAAACGAAAGCCAACAAGAACCTTTTTTTTTTACATAATGATCAATGGTTTTTATTATCTTAGTCTCTTTCATCAGTTTCATATCATTACAGAAAATGTTATAGTACAGCGTTGATCAATGTCTCCTCATTGCTTAATAATTTCCTTAGGAGAACTGTTCACATATATCTGTACAATATGGTTATTTCTTCTTTTCTGTACATTTCTTGTGAAGTTGATTAAAAAGGCTGTCAGCACTTAAAGAAGCTGTTTCTTTTTTGTAATCTTTTTTTTTCTTAAATAGTTGATCAAAAGGAAAAAGAAAAACAAAACAGAAATGATAAATTATCCCCTGCTCAGCTGGTCACCTCTGTGAAGTTTGGGGCTGAGTTTTAGTGAATATAAGGAAGCTTCAGGGTCCGGGCCTGACTGGCATGGGTGTGCAACCAAACCCCATCCCCCCCCACCCCCCCAATACCACCTCCAACCTACCCAGGCATTTGGCACTGCGCACATAAACAAGACTCACAAGATAAACAACAAGCAAAGCTCTTTGTGTAGCCAATATGATGCATACTAATGAGGGAAAAAGAGAAGTGTCACCTTGATGGGCCCTCAGAGGAGGAGGTGGCCTTGATACACAGCCTCTTTCCTCAAAACCGAGCACCATATGAAATCTGGAGCCTTCCATGTTTTCTTCACTTAAAAAAAAACATTTTTTTTTTCCACTAAAGATGAGAAAATAATTTCTTTTTTTTTTTGTCCTGGCAGGCACCTACAGCGGTCTATTAAAATGCTACTGCTATAGATAAGGTCTAGCATTAAACACACAAAGCAATTGCAATGAAAGGAACAAAGTTGCCTTAATATAATAATGATAATAAGAATAATAATGATAATAATAATAATAATCATAATAATATATTACAGAATAAATCTCTTTTTATAATTAGATTTTTTTCATTAAAAGTTATATTTTCTTTTTTTTGAAATACTATAATCTTTTTAAATTATTTTTTTTAAATATGTATCTAGGTTGTGATCAAGATGTTGACTATACCTCAACGTTATCCAAATCAATAAAAACTAGCTGTGCCGTTGCATATTACAGAATAGTCAATGATATGTGGACATGCACCGTGAACCACCCATTCCAATGCTCGCTGAGTGATGTCGTCCTGCTCCCCCCTCTGACGACATCATAGCCGCCCAATCACCATGACGTCCACCACCTCTCCCTTGTGCAGCTCCACGTATTGCTCTGTTTTTGGAGGTAGCATCAGGAGCCCGTTGGCACTGCGCATGCTCATCAGTCTGCTGCTCACCTGGTTCCCTGCAGTGAGGAGGAGAGCCAAGCAGACAGTTCAAATTAGAGCCAGTCCTATGCATCAGCTCTTTATGCTGAAAAAAATGCCCCTGTATTCATTTATTCATTCAGTAAAAAATACAGAGCCTTATATTTTTGTCTCTTGACAGACTTTATTTTTTATAAAACTTATTTGCTTTTGATCCTGTTACAAATGCAAATTATGATGTTTTTCAATTAATTTTATATAAAAGGTCAGGAATAAACTCTTACGGTAAGATAGAGTTTTAATAAAATGCAACCTTGTCGAAGCATTGTATAAACTGCCCCCACCCCCAAAAAAAGCATATAAATAAGTGAAAACCTATCAAAAATTGGAATCCACCTAAAGTAAAGGGCTGGACAAGTAAAAACAATCATCCAAGGAATCCATGGTAGCTTTCAAGAATATTTGGTATATTCTCTCATTTGAGTTGTTGAAACTCTACTGGTCCCTATCAGCATACCTAGTCTTTAAAGAAGAATGGCAAGAATAAAGTCATGTTTGAAAAAAGGCCAAAATGTGCCAGCACAACCAACAGACATGGTACGAGACATACAATAAAGTAACACCTTGAAACTATCGCTGAAGTAGTATTATTTAGTCTGACATGTACTCTGTATTACCTGAAGATAAGAATGTGGGCTTTCTGTATGGAAGTGAATCTCTAAGTACCTGGAGCCAAGCACCTGTAATCGTTTGTGTGGGTGCACTTGTGTATGCAAAGTTTATCCAAAGAAAAAATGCTCAATAGTGGTTGTGGAGAGCCGAAGAGGCGCCCGTCCAGAGCACTGAGTCCAGCACCGGGAGACCCAAAGCCCCAGACGCCCAAAGGGCTTCCAAGAGCGAAGGCACCAAGGAGGGGCCAGCCCAGGAAATCCGACCCCCACCAAGGGAGGAGGAAAGACAGCCCTGAGGAAGTCCCCCAGCCACCACAATGCCGGCACCCCGGGGAGCCATGGGGACCAATATTTTTCTCCCACGCTGTTTACATCTGATCACTGCTGCACTTTATGAAATGGAACATTTTACTGTTAAGCTGCTGCTCATTTACTATCTGAGAGCTGTACAAAACGACAAGGGCGTAGGTTTGATTTCAACTTTGGTAGGGACACTATTCTTCAGTTTCATTGGTCCTTTGCAAAAATATGCATGCTCTTTTTTATGGTTAATGTGAGCTTCAGGGCTCATTTTGTTTAAAGAGAACAGCAGCATTTCTTGCTACATTAATACAAATCTTATAAGCAGTACATGCACTAGATGCTTTTTATCAATATTTAAAGCATAACTGGCTCTGATGAATGTGGAATTAGGACTTTTTCCACTTTGAAAAGGATTGCATTTAAATTTACCTGCCACTAAGACAGTGTCTGTTTAACCAAATATAGTCTATAATATGTGGATTTATCCTGTGTTTTCTTCTGAAGATATAGAATTGTGCAGAGGTAAAACACACTCTTATTTGTTTTTATCTAATATGCTCTCTCTGGATCATGCAAAATAATACATTCAAGGGACAGAAAATAAATGTATTGTATTTACATGTGCACTGGAACTAGAAGAGGAACTGACACTGAGCATTTAAAGTATTAATATTAGAAGTTGTACATCTGGGCTGTAGTTACTCTGTGTAGCTAATTTCATGTGTTTTATCTATGGCTGAAACAATTAATCATATTAACAAATTATTTAAATAATCGTGAACTAATTTAGTAATTGATTAATCATAAACTGGAGTATAGGGCCACTAAAACGTGCCTTCAGCCGACAGATCGACCCACTTAGAGCAGGAATTATACCAAGATTGTAAAAAATATGTAAACATTTAGCATTTAAGAAGTAAAAAAAATAGTTTTTGTCTGTCAATATTCTCCATCCAGAACTCCTCCGAAGGAAACGTTTAAACGTTTCTGTTTCACCTGGTTTCATTTCATAAAAGATCTTCTTTAAGGAGCCTTTGGCTATCTGATTAAAAGATAAAATAAAAGAAATCCTAACGTTGTTAACTTACATTTCTCAAGTTCCACAAATCAAAAAACCCTCTCCTGCTTCTTTACAGAACTCCAATCAGAAGCTTCCGCCTGTTTTAGCGTAGATAAGTTTTTTTTAATTTGGACTAGTTTCGTAGCCCAATATTAATTTATTTTAGCGTCTTTTTTTTGCGCTCCAAGCACCCGCGCGCGCGCACATACAGACTAGAAAACACGCAATCAGAAAGAGAGAAGGCGGAACTTAAGGCAGAATAATCAGAGAGTTAAACTGCGCAGCACAGTTGATGCGCTGCTATGTGAAAGGGACAGGAAAGAGCAGGCAGCTGCAGCTACCAGGCAGAGAAGCTGCGAGAGGAAAAGAAGCGGCTGCTGTATAGTAAATTATAAACATGTTGTTCACATCCAATTATTGGTAGGGACAAATAGGTCCATCCAAAATTTTGGTAGGGACATGTCCCTATGCAAACCTACGCCCATGCAAAACAAAATTTTATTTTGTATACACTCTGTGTAAATGAAATTACAATAAAAATGGTCAAATCTAAAGGGATCATTTTAAGGGTTAAAGGGCACTTCCCCCTAGCTCTTATAACTATTGGGTCACACTACTCTTACACATGAACGTGCAAAATCATGTGCCAGGGCCCAAAAGTGCAAGTGAGAGAAATTAGACTGGGCCCAAGTCAGCTCTTGATCACCCTCAGTCTGAAGGGATAATTTTAAGAGTTGCAGTCCCATTTCTGTCACTTGCAGTGACAGAAATGGGACTGGGCTCTCACTTGGCTCTGAGAACACTTCAGTGGGTTCCCTCCACAATGAAGTTCACTCAGTATGAGGGAAGTCGCAATGAGTTTGTCGCAGGTATGACTCAGATATTTTTGATTTATGCCCAATTTTGAAGCATGGTCTGCGCTGTATTATTCCACAACGCAAGCGGGACAATCATGAACTACCTCTCGGTCTAGATACGGCAGAGGTGGTGAGGAAGTGGAAAAACGCAATGGGCAAGTGTGTGTGCGACATTGAAGGGACATGAGGGCGAAAAATGGCGCGGATCCAAGTAGTAAAAGGGTCCCAGTGTTCTTGCACACCACGCTTTTCTAGCTGGTCCATCTTCACATGTCGTTTTCCACAATGGCCATGGTCATGCAAACATAAGAAGCCGGTAACTTAACAAACAGGAAATACGCATAGTATAGAGTGGATGTAGATTTGACCAATCAGAGGCCTCCTGTCTGCGGCACTGTCTGCAGTCCCATACAATTTTAGAGAAGTGCACCAGAGTGTCGGTGGAAGGGGCGGGGGCATATCTGCATTAAGTGCGACTCACACGCAGACTATCTTCCTCAAGGCAAAACACACAGCTTTTGTCCACTGAGTAGAGCCAAAAACAACCAAAACTGAAAGTTCTTTAGAACCTCTTGAATGCATTTCAGATGTTAAATATGTAAAAGCCTTTACCAAAAACAATATATTTTAAATAAGGATGTAATAAAGAAGGCTTAGTCTTTTTCTATATTTATATACTTTGTGTTCAATAATAGCAAAGTATGAACTCTATAAAAATCTCCTTTGAAAGTTTTTCAGTATTAATCTACAATCTATGTAGAAGATGTAAATAAAAACTATAGACCTACTGATTATATAAAAACTCACACCATAAAAATGTAAATATTTAGAAAATTATATATTAGTTATGATTTATGCTTTTTTGGTGCCTTTAAGGGGTTAATAAATGTTGCTAATAAATCTCCTTATTCTGCAATAGATCAATTCATAAGATTTGTCTATAATCTTTTTATCAACTGCCATGTAGACTTAAGATCTATTGTTTTCACTGTATAGCCATTATTACCATTTCTTTTACTGTACAACTTCTGAGTGAATTCCTGTTTACAACATGTTTATCCTCTAAATGGAATGACTGGACAATGATTGACAACATCCCTTAAAACATCGACATTCACCAGAGTTGAGAAAATCAAAAAAACAAAAAAGAAAGTTTTATTTACTAAGAAATTATATTTTTTTTTTTACCAAAGATACTACAGTCTTTTGAAATTGTAAGACAAAATTTCATTTTCTGTTTCGTTGTCACTGTGTCTTAAATGTTTCTGACACTCAAGAATTTGTTTTTGTTGCTTTAGGTTGCAATACCTGTGCTCTGTGCCCACGGCAGAGGCTCCTGGTGATGCCACGTCAGAATGCAGCGGTGATATTCAGGGCGTGGGTCCAGCTTCACATCACATGACAACTAGAAAATAACCAAACATAAATTGAAGTTAAATCTCTTTCAAACACAAATATAAAAAGGCATCTTCTAAAATCCCTCTTCATTTTTATTAAGATGCCTTCTACATTTTTGCTCTTACTTTATTGTAGGTAAGTTGCTAGCATTATTAGTTTTTCCAAAGCTTACAACACTGAGACACAAAAAGTTTAATTTTGAATTAAATTAAGAGCAAATCCTGAAGGACCCATACACAAAAAAGTATGGGTCCTCACTCAAAAACCTAAACCATGACATGTTTTCTCTAAAAAATATTTTGAAAAACTTAAAAACTGGAGAAATATTAGTGTGTCAGGCATATAAGTTTATTTTCATGAAATGTCAAATTGCTGAGCTGATTGGATTCAACAAAGTTTCTCTTCCACTGTTGCTTTATAGTGCCGGTTAGCTGGCTTAAAACCAGGAACAACTTTGTTAACTTGGAAATATATGTAGTCTCAAAAGAGAAGTGATTTACACTATAAAAACAAAACAATTACCACAAACAAAAATTGATTGAAAAGAACATGATATAAGTCCAAACGTCTACATTGGGTTTAATAGTAAAAGTTGAAAAGCTGTAATTTTCAGATTGTTGAAAAGACGTTGCAAACCCAGTTTCTAACGCCTTTTCAACGTCTATTATTGGACTAAAGTGGGACAATATCAGACCAAACCAAACACAGTCCAATTTCCAACAACTATTTCTGGACTAAATCAATTCAATTCAGTTTATTTATATACACTTCACAACATATGTCATCTCAAGGCACTTTACAGTTAACCAGATCATACAGTCAAAGTGATTCAAAGTTTACTATCTAAGGAAAACCAGCTAATTGCATCGACTCATTGACTCGCATCCAATCCCTCAAACAAGCATGCCAGTAGCAACAGTGGAGAGGAAAAACTCCCTTTTAACAAGAAGAAACCTGCAGCAGAACCGGGCTCAGCATGAGCGGCCATCTGCTGATTCTGACTGGGGTTCAAGGAGACAGAAGCAGAGATACAAAAACAATCAGAGACACAAAAGGCAACTATTAACCAGCTCCACAGGCGGCCCCATCCAGGAAACAGGAGGGCAAGCTTTTATAGAGCTGGATTTCCTGGTCTACCCTCTGGGCTAAGGAAAGACGGGGCTTTGATTCACAAAGTGACCGCAGCTCGTTGTCTTCCTCCTCGAATAGTTCTTCCAACTTGCGTAACTTGCGTAACTTACGTAACGTACGTAAAAAAACGTGACGTAAGTCGTGCTCCCCAGAGCCGGCGCTCTAGGCTCTGGTGCTGCGGGAATCGAAAAAAGAATCGTTCAGCGAGCTGCCAAACGATGCCATGGAATCGGAAAATACGGAACCGGTTCTGAACAGGAACCGGTTTTCGATTCCCATCCCTACTTAAAATGCACCAAGATTTGAGACATTTTGTGCAAAAACCAAGGTTTTACAGTTCACTACCTCTACACAAAAATCATGGCAATAAAAACCAGAAATCTTTAGCTTCCCTTCTGCGCCTCATGAGTCCTACCCTCGCTTTGATGATGGTGGGCCTGGGGTCCAAAATACCCTGCATCTTCCTCAAAGCAGGGATGACAAAAAGATTACAGGTGACAACAGCAGACACGGGGTTTCCTGGGACAAATCGGCGGACAGGGGGAGGCGGAGGAGAGGAGAAAGCACAAAGAAAAATATCTGAGTAACAAGTCTGTGCAACGGGCTGGTAGAATCACTCTTTCTCTCAACTTCACACACTACCTGGGAGGGCAAAAATCAGTTTGCGAGCACCATCCATGTCCAAGGTCGCAAATGTTGTTGGGAGACTAAGAAACAGATAAAGAAACAGATGTCCTTACGACAAAATTAAATTTGAAAAGAAGAAACCCTATAAAAAAAACTGAACAAGGTAGAAGTGGAATAAATTGTGGGAAAATTAGAAGTGGGATAAAAGTGGAATAAATAATGAAGTTCTGTTTTCTTTACCCTGGTTTCATAAAAACGCGACCAAAATGGATTTGAGCATGAAGATCAATATCCAGCACCTGCTTGAGGTAATCCTAAAAAATAAAATTTAAAAAGACAAAATTATAAACTATATCTTGTAAACAAAAAAAAAAGAAATATCTGAAATACATAAAATGACATTGAATGATATAATATTCCTTTGCTCTTTAAAAAATAAAAAGGCGAGTAGGTGAGTTTTTGTTATATTTTTGTTATCCATCTATCTACCACAAGGTGTCAGTAAAACAACATCTTTATCGCTCATCCAACTCTACCTTCTCTCCCATGGACACCCCTCCTGATGTGATAATGACATCAGCACGGCTGATGCCTTCATTCAGAGCATTCAAAAGGTCATCAGGGCTACAAGGAACAAACAAAAAATAAAAAACAAGGGTAAAATTGAGAGAGAAAAACAGATGTAGTACACCATCAATGTTTTACAGTGTACCCCACATGGTTTGTTGCAATTTCAAGAAAATTTGCAGAGATGGCAAAAGTACTCACTTTCCGTACTTGAGTAAAAGTACAGATACTTGTGTTAAAAAATACTCTGGTAAAAGTGGAAGTACTGATTAAACTTCTTCTTAAAGTAGAAACCACTTTTTTCATGCCGTGGCCTACATTTTAAATGGATGTCTGCCAATAGGACTAGATCTCCGTTGTGTTCATTTTCAATCATCTCGTCGTCCATACTACTATGCTAACGCCACCGCCAACAAGCTGCAATGATTTGCCGCGAATGAATACCGCCAAATCTGTCGATTCATCTTGTAGTGGTGCGTCAAATGCAATGTAGATTCCCATCCAATTAGATTGAATTTGGTATTGATGACGTGAAAAATAATAACGGTAACTCCATTGAAATGATTAAAAACTAAAGTAACGAGCCAATTTTTTAAAATGTAAGGAGTAGAAAGTACAGATATTTGTGTAAAAATGTAAGGAGTAGAAGTAAAAAGTCGCCATAAAAATAAGTAGTAAAGTAAAGTAAAAATATCAGAAAAATCTACTTGAGTACAGTACGGAAGTATTTGTACTTCGTCGCTTCCCATCTCTGAAAATTTGTGACTTTTGAACAAAGGTATTCTTCTTGCTACTCTACCATTAAAGAAAGACTTTTGGAGCATGAATGAGTTATAAGTCTGTAATCAACTTTTTATATATAATTCCAAGAGGCAATTGTTTTTCTTTAGGAATTAAATGTGTTGGTCCTTTTTTTGTTTTCTTTTTCTCCAAGTTCACAGTTATATGCTACGTTTTGTCAGTCTATCCCAAAAGGACCAACTGAAATGTATAGTTTTTTATTGTAATTATGAAAGGTTTGGCACTGGCTAAATGTAAAACCTTACTTGTCCCCAACGATTCCCAGATTGATAGTAGGGTAGCCATGTTCCTGGATAGTTGCAAGCAGGGTGGAACGATTGCTGTCCCTAATCTTCCCAGGATGGAGGTCATCCTCTGGGTTGAGCAGCTACCAAGAAAACAACACAAAGTAAAATGATAAAGATCATGTTTCTTAATGGAAATGAACCAAGTTGATAAATAAACAGTTAACAGGAAGGGAACAACAGTAGTTAATGACCCTTGGCGACAAATCCTTGTAAGTAACAAACATAGAGGGAGGCTACGGTGTTCTAACAGCCGTGTGTACCAAATAAAACACAACTAATGAAAATTGTCTCATGTAAAACAATGCTACCCATGCAATGATCTTTTATCATGATTAACAATCTACACTTTAATTAGAATAAGTGAAGTACTTGGAGGCAATTTGGGACACAAATAGCTGAAGCATGATAATAATAGCTGAAAGTCAGGCTCAGAAAAAGAAGGAACCTGTTGTATTTTTGTGTCCAACAGAGAAGTTCTGTTGAAATAAGCTGATATTATGCACTTTATAAATTAACCCCTTTTTAGAGTCTCATACGAAATCAGATCAAAGTTTTCCTGTTTCAGCACATTAAGGATTATTGACATTTATGAAAGAATAAAATATATGTATTTATATAAGTTTCTTTTACTCCCTATGCTTCCACAATGTTCTCACAATTGTTTGCTGGAAGTTTGGCCCATTCCTTCTCAGAACAGACTTAACTGGATATGGTCTGCAGGTTACCTTTTTCCTACACAACTTAGAGCTTTGCCTGCACATTTTTAAGATACTGAGCTCAGCTTTTGGGGGATGGCCACTCCCAAACCTTTACTTTACTAATCTCGAGACACACAGTATCTACTTTGGGAGTATGATTAAGGGGATAGTTCATTTGCGAGATGCATTTGTGCCAAAGCAACACCTTCCTAGCTGACGTCTTGAAACACTGCTTTAGTGAAATGTTGCTGTGAGGTGATCTATGTCCTTCCTGCAGAAACAGCCACATAACAAGATCCAGCCACTCAGGACTTTAAAATGGGATTGTGCTGCAACCCCGCCCCCATAAATTTAGCAACAGCCATCATGATTAAACACTTCTATTAAGTTTAATCAGATGCAGGACATAAATCCAAATTAAAGCTTTTGTCCCCGAGTGCATCAGCAAACTTTAGTCTGGCTTTTTTTTCGTTTGTTTTTTTCTTAACTGACTAGCCTTTTGGGTCATCTTGGTGCATGACTTGATTCCGTGTGCATAATGATGAGCTTCAAACAATATCTTCATAAGGTTGTTTGCTTTTGTTCTGTGTTGAGTGGATTTTTTAAAATAAAACCAGTTTACCTGTGGGAAACAGAACCCATTTCAGTTATGAACATTATTCTGGCTGGCCTCTTCTACTGTGTTTACCTTGCTCATGAGGAGAGATGAGTTGAGCAGGTCCATAATTGTGATTTCTTATAATTTGGCTGATTTCTTTGATTTTCCAGTTCGTCACACAAGGAAGCATTGTGTTTGAGACACTGTTATGATCTGCTGCTTTAGGGTTTTCAATCTAAATTTTCAGTCAGGCTTGGGTTTATGTTATTCTGTTTTTACTATTAAGAATTATACATTTTTTGAATTACTCCTTAGTTTTACTAATCCTCCTGTTTGATGTGTTTTCAGTTATCTCCTATTCCACATTCCTTAGTATTTGCTCTAGTTTTATTTTGACATTTTTCAAAGTATATTCATTTATTTTTAAAGTTATTTTAACAAATAGGTTATGTTTCCTAGTTACTTGTTTAAAACAATATCAAACACTCCCCAATGGTTTCCTTGTAGTTCTTTCTCTGCACACCTGTTCCCACTTAGATCATTACTCCAACCTTTGTCCTGTTAATCTCCTCCTCTGTATTTATACCCCTCCCCTGTCTTTGCTGGATCGTCGCCATTATTTCATGTCTTCATCAGCTCTTATCAGTCACCTGCCTTTAACTATTGATGGTTAGATGAAGCCTTGTGAGGCAATGAACCATTGGGGCAAATGGCTTTAACGAACCACACATTTCATGAAGCTTCATGTGAACAGGTCGCCACCTACTGGTGGATTGCACAAGTACAGTTAGTATATAATAATAATATAATCTTTAATTTTTTTGCAATTGTTTTTCTCTTTTTTTTCCTATTTAAGTTCCTTTGAAATTGTTCATGATTGGTGTGTATAATACATTTTTTTCTGTTAGTAAAATTTCTTAGAAGAGAAGAATATTTTAGGGTTCATTTTAGTGTTTTTAGTGACATAAGCTCAAGCATACAGAGGAAGTGATTTTGCAAATTGGGCAATGATGAGCAAAATCAAAAAGGTGTTAGTCATTTTAACTAAAAAAAAATAGTTTTTCCACAGTTTTTGGCTTTGGTTTTAGAAGTTATGTGTTCAACCAATCTTTTGGTTTAACAACGAACTTATTTTGGTAGTGTTTTTACCCAATCTATATCGGTAAAAGGGCAAACCCATGCAAATTGGTCACACTGACCAAAATACTGGTTAAGTAGTATTGTTACTTTCAAAGTGAAAATCCTTACAGCAAACTCTAATTTCAACACTAACCTTTTATTAGAAAGTAATACTACTGAATACTACTAATACAATTGAAACCAATGGCTTGGTCAGTTTCTGATCATTATATTGTTTAATCTAACCAAAATAGTTTTAACCAACTATATTGGTTGTTTTTCCAACCAATCTATTCTTAGAGTATACAAAAACTATCCACCGCAACTCTCCTACAAACTCCCACATTTTGACTGAATACTGAGGCTGTTTGAGTTTGTAGGCATCGATAATAATAATAATAATAATAATTATGGAACTTTATTGAGCTCACATTGGAGAAATTTATCTCTGCATTCAACCCATCCCCTTTGGGAGCAGTGGGCGGCCATCGTGTGGTGCCCGAGGAGCAGTGTAAAGTTAAGGGTCTTGCTCAGTCGGTTGGGATCAAACCGGGTACTTGCAACCTTCCCAGAGCACAAGTGCACTGCTCTAACCCACTAGGCTAACACTCCCCCAACCACTTCCAGAATCGGTCACGTGGTATTGCGGTAGCGAGGCTTCGGACATCATAGATTTCGGCTCCTCCCCTAAACGAAGCAAGCCTTGATACACACTTTGCAGGAACACCGCCTCCACTACTCGACACACTACTCACAGCCTCTGCTTATCTCATACATCGCGTTCTAGTGCACGTCCCTTTGCTGTTTGATTTTGAACTTATACTTTGGCTGCAATAAATCTGCAAGAACTCATCTCTTCCTCCACCTCTGCATTTTGGATCCAGCTACATATTTCTACATTTACTGACAGACACCGTCCTAAACCAACTAAAATGCTGAGATTTACCTTTAAGAAGCTTAATTAATCACTTATGCTCTCCCAAAAATTTTAAACGTAAATTATTAGTGCAAGTAAACATTAGAAAAAAAACAAAAAAACATTTCTCTCAATCTAAATTTAAGCAGATAAATACCATTTGAGAAAACTTAACTGATCTAAAACTATATATATATATATATATATATATATACACATATAAACTCTGCCTGTCAGAATTATGTTATATTCTACAGTGCACCCAAAGATGAATGTAAATTAGATTTGTTTTATGAGTGAGCACTCCAGAATGATATTATAATATGAGCTCTACTTAATCCTCCTTTCTGTCAAATAATCTGATGGTTAAACTGATGAAGGCAATACATAAACAATTAGCATAATTTTTTCTAAACAGCATTTGAACACCTGCTGATTTTACCTAGAAAGTGATTTAAAAAATCAGTCAGCTAAAACCTAGATTTTCAGAAATATACCTCATTTCCAGTGGACATGACAGCTACAACGGGGAATTTCTGGACCTCAACCTCTGTGACTCCGACAGTAGCCAACAGACCGATTTCAGAGGGGCCCATATGGGTTCCCTTCGCCAGTACACACTCCCCACGCTTGATGTCATGACCAATAGGCCTGTAGAGAAACAAACACTGAATTCAAACAGCTAAACAATCAAGGCGCCCAGTTGCTGCCATATTCTAGAGAGATGTTATGCATTCCTTTGGCCTCTAGCCATAATAAGATTAACGAATGTAAAGTAAGGCAGGATCATTTCTATTGGACACATGCAGAAATAGTTTTTAATGTTAGATTTCTCTACAACCACAACCACAACAATCTCTATAAAATTACAAATGCAAAGGGAATTTAATTTTTTTCAAAATTGAACCTACCTGATGTCCTGTCCTGGACGAGCTTGTACTAGAATTCTGACCTCCAACTCCTCTGTTCCCTAAATAACAAATGAGATATTATTATTATCATTATTTTTAAACTAATGCAGTTTTTTATATAATCATGACTGCCTGCAGAGATTTTTTAAGAAATGGGTAACATGTTCCCCCACCCCATCCTGTATCGGGAGAGGGGAAACAAGCACTCAAAAAAAAAAAATAAGAAAAAAAAATCTGCTTAATGCTTAAATGTTCTTTTTTAAAAATATATATTTGTCTTTTTAAGGGATCAGCCTTCGAGCAGTGCAACCCTTCCGATGAAAAGAATGGCGATGTACGACCTTTACCCTATTTGCAAAAATAAAAATTTACTAAAGCTTTATCAGCATTAGTCACACACTGATAGAATTGGTAAAAGCTCCCAACCCTAACCTTGACACTAATTCTAGTATTTCTATTTGATATACATTAAGTAGTATTGTTGACATTTTTGCATAAAAGTTGTCATGGGAAAAAGCTATTGAACCATTCACTTCAGTTAAATAAACAGAGATCCATGGATTTCACTCAGTCGGCTTTTTATTTCATCTTTGCAAAGACATCATACAGCCCTTATTGCATTATAATCAGCCCTGTTCTGACTACCTAAAGTTTGTCTCTCACTAATTAACCCTGCTGAAAAGCTGTGAAGGTCTCCAAAACCTCTCTACTCAAAATAAAAAAACAGAGAGTGTGGAGAAAGAGTATAAATGTTTTGAGAACTACCCCATATTATGGCCAAACACTCCCTAATAGGATAAATAGCCCCCTCTCTCTTAGGGAAGTTCTTGCCTTGGAGCTCTGAGAACGAATAAATAAAACTCAGCACTCATAAATCTGTATACATACCTAGATAAATATATGTAAAAGGGAATTAATAGGAGGTAGATTTTTTTCCCACCACAAAGTCAAGGTGGTTGGACCTAACTCCAACTCCGTCTGTCTCAGTCGTTATGTCCTTGTTAAAGACACAGCCTCATTGCCTGCTCTGTAAGTCTCATCCAGGTAAGCTGTTTCCCTAGTGTGTGTAGTGTAAAGCGCTCCAAAATCCACCGACTTATAAGATGCTTTATAAGTACAGGTCACTTACTTTAAAGGCAAAAAAAAAACAAAAAACCCCCCCAAAAAAACAGTAAGAGCTTACACAGGATGTCATTCATGTAAGCACTGTGAATCTCTGTGTGGAAAACCACAGAATCCTCCTTACGCTCTTTGTAGCATTTCAAATAATTAGTTAATAAGTTAGTATTGATCTATTTATACATTTATCTGTTGTTCCCTTTGCTTGTATTGTGGGCGAAATGCTGAGCTTACATCTTCAGACTCTCGGAGGAGCTCGGTATCTTCCACTTGGACGACAGCATCTGCGCCGCAGGGGATAGGGGCCCCCGTCGTCACCCTCATCACCTGGCCAGGCATCACTGTGTGGGTAGGCTTTACATAAACAGAAAGGCAAAATCACAGTATAAATAAACCAGGGAATAACTGTCTTATAAAAGTTGCCAATTTTATGTTAAAACTAGGGATGCACGATATAATCGGCCCCCTATCGGTATCGGCCTGTATCGGCCTTAAAACTGAATATCGGACATCGGCCACCCCACCGATATTTAACCCGATATTTGATCAGCTTCTGAGTTTCTAAGTCTAAAAAAAAAAAAAAAAAAAAAAAAAAAAAAAAACTACTTCTTCTTCCTCAAAAACTTCTTTTTGACAGACTTAAAAACTTCCAAAGACGAAGGAAAAAATATTGATACATTAAAATATCACAATATCTTCGTATGCTGATATATTGCCATTTAAAAACACCATGTCAATCTCTTTTACTAATGAAATATTGCTATATGTCATCGTTATGCTACGAAATTCCCCGAAAATCCATGAAATTTTGCCATATTTTTATGTTGATATATTGACGCGCATTCGATCTATTTTACTAACAAAATCTCACAAGAATTAGCAAAATATCACGAGAGTTTGTAACAGAACGATGAAATTTCACGAGATTTTGAAAGTAAAATAGATCGATACCGCGTTTTTAAAAATCAATTTGATATCAGCATATGAAAATATATTTGAGTATATTATTTTTCAAAGTGTCAGAAATGGATAACAAAACTGCTATTTTCAATGACTACTTATTTTTGTCCAGCTTTAACATCAGTATCGATATCGGTTATCGGCTACATGAGTTTTAAAATATAGGCATATCGGATATCGGCCAAAATCCCAATATCGTGCATCCCTAGTTAAAACCTTTTTCTAGTTTGGCCCTCTCAATATGGCAACAGCAGAGATGGCAAAAGTACTCACTTTCCGTACTTGAGTAAAAGTACAGATACTTGTGTTAAAAAATACTCTGGTAAAAGTGGAAGTACTGATTAAACTTCTTCACTCAAGTAAAAGTAACAAAGTACAGGCTTGTAAATTTACTTAAAGTATAAAAGTAAAAGTAGAAACCACTTTTTTCATGCCGTTGCCTACATTTTAAATGGATGTCTGCCAATAGGACTAGATCTCCGTTGTGTTCATTTTCAATCATCTCGTCATCCATACTACTATGCTAACGCCGCCACCACCAAGCTGCAATGATTTGCCGCGAATGAATCCCGCCGAATCTGTCGATTCATCTTGTAGTGGTGCGTCAAATGCAACGTAGATTCCCATCCAATTAGATTGAATTTGGTATTGATGACGTGAAAAATAATAACGGTAACTCCATTGAAATGATTCAAAACTAAAGTAACGAGTCAATTTTTTAAAATGTAAGGAGTAGAAAGTACAGATATTTGTGTAAAAATGTAAGGAGTAGAAGTAAAAAGTCGCCATAAAAATAAGTAGTAAAGTAAAGTAAAAATATCAGAAAAAATCTACTTGAGTACAGTAACAAAGTATTTGTACTTCGTTACTTCCCATCTCTAGGCAACAGGGATGGAAAATCATCATGTGATAGAATAATATCTGTTTAATCTGATCAAGTCATGACAAAAATTCCTTATACATAAAAATCTTCTTAATCATTCCGTCAAAAAATCCGTAACTAATGGTCTCAAACAATCAATACACACAGCTGGCAAACATCCTTAAATCCAAATTTCTGATTCAGCTTTTTAACTTAGCGAAAAAAAGAACCCATTATTGTTTTGTTATCAGACGTCACCGAGCAATTAAAAAACAAACTACTAGAAGTTGTATTCAAATTAAACAGGGAAACCATCTAGTAAATTTCAATAGTTATCTATGAATTCTGCCTGTTTGATGTCTGATACCTCAGATGTTACACAGAGGGCCACTTTTCGTAACCATTTGTTAAAATGGGAAACACGACAAAACATGTAGTTTAAGTGAGGAGGATTTATGTTAATAGTCTTTCGTCATGAAATGGCTACAAGAAAAGTTATTCATCTGAACAACATTTAGAGAGGGAGGGATACCTTTATTTGAAACCCAACTGGAATTGTCAAATAGGGCCAAACAAAGATAATAGCGGTTCTTGATCATACTAGAAGACTTGTATGCAGCCCAGTCTTAATAATAATTATCAGAATGTTGACCTACACTAGTAAATGAAACTACAAGAAACTGTCAAAAAAAGATGTGACTTTTTTCATACTCTGAAGAAGCCGTACATGTTCCATTTCTGATGGAATAAGGCTTAAGTGGTTTAATGTCTGATTAAATCATATCAAATATAATTTAAAATTCAAGGATTGTTTCCTAAAAAAATAAATAAATACTAAGCCTACCAAATGTTTGGAGCAAAGGGTAGCTCAAAGTGACTGGGTCAATCTCTGGATTTAAGATGTGTTTACAGTTTAGTCCGCATTTGGAGAGGAGAGGCTCTTAATCACAGACTATGCTAAAAATACAGATTTGCAATGACAGCGAAGCTAAGAAGCAGAGGACAGAAGCCAAAAGCTTTATTTACAAAAGCAGAATTTGAGAATGCTGTTGAGAAAGATTGACAAACCTGTTCTCCAGCTTGGGATTCTCCGATGATGAAACGATCACCTGGGCCATCAGCCGCTAAAGAGAAAGAAATTTGAATATATTAGGCATGCAAAGTGATTAAAAATACGAGTGATTATTCAAGAGGCTGCCTCTCAAAACGAATGGATGTTTTTTTTTATGACAGGTGCAATGCAGCATTTGTGTGTGAAGAGGAAAACATTTTAATGTGTTTAAAATTAGAATTTAAAATGCATTTCTTACTCTAGCTTATGCTGTGGCTTGCAAAAGTATTCAAACCCCTTGAGCTTTTTGATATCTTGTCACATAACAACCACAGCCATAAATAGATTTTATTCTAATCTTATAGTAAAGACCAAAACAACTTGGTATACAACTGTAACTGGAAAGAAAATTTGACTGGATTTTTTTTAACCTTCAGCAGTTGCTTGATGCTAATAACAGAATAGAGTCCTCCTCTGTTTAATCTAATCTCATTACAAATACAGCTACTTTGTGACGGTCTCAGAGGTTGACTAAGAGAATATTGAGGAACAAAGAGCCTCTTGAAGTCCAAGGAACACAACAGACAGGTCAGATATAAAGTTATGGAGTTATTTAAGGCTGGTTTAGGCTATAAAAAGATATGAAAGCTTTGAACATCTCATGGGACTCTGTTCAATCCATCATCCAGAAAACAAAAAAGTATTGCACAACTCTGAACCTCTGAAGGTGACTTAGGAAGAACCACAGAGATCCACAGTTCTGGAGGGGGAATCTCTCATCAGTCACGCTCTGCACAAATGTGCTGTTAATGGAAGAGTGGCAAGAAGAAAGCCATTGTTAAAAGAAGACCATAAGAAGTCCAGTTTGCAGATTGCCAGAAGCCGTGTTGGAAAAACAGCAAGAATGGAAGAAGGTCCTTTGGTCAGATGAAACCAAAATTTAACTTTTTGGCCAAAATGCAACACACTCTGGAGAACTGATACAAGACATCACTCTGAACACCGTCCCCAATGTGGTGGTGGCAGCATCATGCCTTTCTTCAGCAGGGATAGAGAAGATGGTCCAAGCAAAACCTCTGTGTTAGAAAGCCTAATCCAACTCCAGACCTAATCCTATCCAGCACCTGTAGCAGGAACTGAAAACTGTTGCAACCAAACACTCTCCACCTAATCCTACTGAATTTGAACTGTTTAGCAAAGAAAAATGGTCCAACATTTCAGTCACTAAATGTGCAAAGCTTGTAGCGACATACCCTGTAAATCTTGGACCTGTAATTCCAGCAAACGGTGGTTCCAGAAAGTACTGAATACTTTTGCACAATCTCTTTGTGTTGATCTTTCACATCTAATTGAAATAGAAAAAATAATCTTTTTGTTTATAATGTTACAAAATGTGGACAAGTTCATGGCGTATAAATACTTTTGCAAGTCACTATATTTCTAAGCTGACTAAAGGGGGATAGATTTTTTTTTTTAGAATAAAAATTTATGTTTTAATTCCCATCCAGAGTAGTTTCTAGCATATAAATGGTATGATGAGCAAAGTTTGGTAAAGATTAAAGATTATAAGGAGTCGAATGGGAGAAGAATTGCTCGTCAGCCATAATTCATGGTTCCTACCTCTCACAGCATATCCATCCTTTACCGAAGCCGGAAAGGGTGGAAGGTTGTCTTTGGCATAAACGTCCTGAGCCAGAACACGACCCATCCCATCTGCAGAGAAGAGAAAAGAGCATACATGAGAGGTGAGGAGGAAACGGGTTGAGTGGAGGAGGTAAGAAGGATGGGAGGACAGTGACAGCTGGAGAGAAGCAGATGGAAAGAGGGTGATGTGCATCCGATTTAGATTGAGATACAGAGAGATGTGTCTTTATGTGTGTCTTTATACTTCAGGTCTCTTAAAGTATTTTTGTCTTTTAACTTACAAACATTATTGAAATAACAGCTTAATGAAAGAAAGACAAGCAAAAAAGAAAGCTACAGGTGTGTTGAGTTAAAAAAAAAATCAACAAAAATAGCTCAAGCTGCTGTGTGGATAAATCTAGCTCTTTATTTCACTTTACCATTGTGATTGTGTGGGTGTTTAAGATGAATATCTGAGCTTTGATATCAAAGCATAAAAAACATTGTCTGCAACTGTCATGCAGGTACTAAACACCTGTTATAACAAGGTGGTTTAAATGGTTAATCTTAACAAATCTTCAGTTTATGTCCCATCTCTTAACACTTAATCTAAGAAATTATTTTTTTGTCCCCCCTCCAATATTTCCTTCCAGTCATACTTAAACAGCCTGGTGGAAACATATACTGAGGCTGGGTCGATGTTAAAAATAGAACCGAGGGGACGTATTGCTGCATAAATTTGATAAAATGTTTTTACAACCGATAACCAAAATATCTTGGTATTTGTTTGCAGCTTGATTTTAGTCAGAATAGATTGAGTCATAATGCAACTAGATTAAAAGCTATGATTGATTTCCTTAAAACTGAAGTATAAAGATAAATTAAAAAGTAAAGAAATACAGTCTACATACACAGCAAAAAAATAATATATTACATATATGCAGGCTTCTCTCTATTCAGTAGAGGAGCTTCTTCAGCTGCTGCATCTATAAATATTTCATCTTCCGGATGTTACCTCCCTGCTGTTGTCTTGTTCTGAAGTCCATTAATGTAAATCGGGTAACTGAGGCCCCTTAAATCCAACATATGGTTTTAACTTCCCTTTCGTTATTAAAGTCATGTGTGTTGAAGTCATTACTGCAAAGCGTCCTTTTCTCTATATTGTTTTTGTAAAGATTGGGTCTGAGTTCAGCCTCATGGCCTTAGCTTGGTTTAATGTCCCTCTTCACAAGAGCTTGGCCTGTTTTGCCAGATGGATAACTTGACCCATTAAAGCTGTATGTACATATTTGTGCAAGACTGTAGATCATAAAAATATTTTTTTGTTGTGAAAAATCTGAATCTGTCCTGTGTATCCCTTTAAGTGTTTTTTGTAGATACGATGCCATTTGCTTTAAGTGTTGACTATGAGTGTCCATTTACGACAACAATGGTATCTTTAACATATTGGTAGATTTATGGTACAGTGGAGGATGTTCATCAAAATAAGTGGTCCTCATAATTGTCAATCATTCTGATGATATATTTACGTAAGGCCGTCCTACGTGCTCGTTCCCATTTTCACTTACCGGTGGTGTGTCTGACATAGTGGAAAAATTGGAAATCTTCTTTTGGAAAGTAAGCCTGTATGAGCGATGAAAACAGCAACTTATGCACGAGGAGAAATGGGCTCACGCACGCTCTCGCACCTTCTCGCATGCATTTAATAGGCGTTCCCTCTCGGGAGCAGGTACAGGGTTGTGCATGTGAATTTTTTTGTGGAGAGTGCAGGTTTTTTAAAATTCCCAAAATCCTCCACTATACCTTTAAGCTACGATGTTGACTGCGTAAGGATGCAACACAAGATTATTTTGCAAATCGATTATTTGTTGATTATTTTTTTAGATTAATCGATTCATAATCTAATATTCAAAGGGTCCTAAAATAAACTTTTTATGGAATTAAACCAGGTATAACTAAAACCTTTTTTACTTGAGGAGTCCTGTATAGAGCATAATGACAGACGGAAATGTTTTTTTTTTTATCTGAAATGAAAAATGTCTATATATATATATATATATATATATATATTTTTTTTTTTACAATTTTGATATTATTACTGCTCTAAGTGGGTTACTCTGTCAGCTAAATGTATATTTTATAGTCTCTATATTCCAGTAAACGATTAATCAATTACTAAATTAGTTGACGATTATTCAATGATACGTTAGATTAATCCCATTAATTTATTTCAGCCCTACGACTGTTCCCTTGAAGTTCATGGACCTGACAGTGCTGTTTGCTGCTATTTTTAGGTATGGTTTCTTTGTTACCTGCAGGCCCTTGCAGCAAAGAAAATGTGTGTGATGGAGATTGAAATTACTTCTGCATGTAGAGACATGACATCTTAGCATCCCTAAAGAGCTGATATCAGTTCAATACAGAAGGAAAATAAGATATTACAAAGGGGACAGCAAAACATTTGATCTGGTTTAGGAACCTTTTGCCTCCTCACCTCTGTAGTTGATGATTTCAGTGCCCAGGACAGCGGTCATCTCAAGCACAGTGATGAAGGCCTTATCCATGGAGGTTAGGGGGAAAGGAGACATGCGGTGCCTGCGGGCCACCTTTGTGATATCCACCGCACTGTGACCTACGGAGATAAAGTTTATAGACAATGATGACATAAAAAGTAGGCAGAATTGAGATATGAGATTCTTCCCCATGTGTTTGTACCACACCCCCATTAAAAGCAGCAAATTATATCTTTGAGAAATTCAGGCGATCTAATTAAGGTGGTTAGCTGAGCAAACGGTTGTTTTTTTGTGGAGAGCCTTAACAATGTTTAGGTAATATTGCTGCTGCCATTAAAGACAAATATGAGAAAACCAGAATTCATTAACAATAGATCAACCTAATTCCTCATTTGATAGAAAAAAAGTAACTTGAAAATTACTTTGATTTTTCTAAACTTAAAGGACTTCAGTAGCTATGCACCCATACAGCTAAATCATCCATACAGTATAATATTAATAGTAAAGCATATCTTAGAGCAAACAGCTCGTTGAAGCATAGGTAAACTTTCCATGTAAAACTTCCAATCACCTCTACTATTTTTAATAGACTGATTACACAACTCACTGATTTCACTACTTATATATTCTGGTGGTATAGTATAGAATAGTTTAGTATAGAAAACAGTGTTTTATGACATTTTCTACCCGAATTTTATTCATTGAAATGAAATGTTTTGAAATAAGCCGCCAATCTCCTCTGCAGGAAAAATCAACCAATCTCCAAAATCAGACTCACCACCAAGAGCTTTTAAACCACAGGGTTAGTTATCGGTTTGTGAGATCTCAAATTTATGCCATAAGGCTCCTCCTCCTCATCCACATTTGGCGAATAATAATAAAACTATTTAGTTTATGATCTCGCTTTCAACTGTAGTGGGTGGTTACTGTTTTAAGTAATGGTTAGCCACTGTAGTAGCACTGATGCTCAAGTTCTGAATTCTTTTGCCTCTGTTCATGGCTGTCTTGAGCTGACTGTTCTTTCTTGCATGCTTTATTTTTTATGTTATTGCTCCAGACATGAAGATTATAATCATCATCATCAGATGCATATAGATTTCATTTTCTACTTTTAGCATTATTGTTAAATAGCAAAGGCAGTTATACCAGATGATTATCAAATATTTAAACTAAAATACTGTTCACTTAAACAATATAACATAAAAATACTAGTTTGAAAATAATATTGCTGTGGTAAATTAGAAATTAAAAACATTAAATTTAAACTGAATTTGGACAGAAAAGTAACAAAGACATAGAATAGAATGCATTGACATGGCTAAAGGTGTTCCTTCAAAGGCTTATCCTTTTAAGCATTTTTAGTCTTTATTTAAAGACCTGGAACGGCATTCAGAATTTGACAGAACTCTGTTGGGATTCTTTCTAAGGAGAAGAGGAATAAATGCCAAAGGCATGACCGCTCAAGATCTCTCAGAGGCAAACGTTCCCTTAAAATGACTGTATTTCTCTCTGTCAAAAACAACTGTTTCCTGTTATCAACTTGCAGCTTTAGCAGTTTGCTCAGGTTTCAAAAGATATATATATTTTTTAACTAAAATACACAATTTTGTAAAAAGAAATAACAGTTTTCACCATAACATATGAAGATTGGATTAAGATTTATTTTCTGTATCTAAGCAAGAACACAATTTGCATGAGCAGAGATTGGCAAGACATACTGACATGTTTATTTTCACAAGCTTTAGAGCACAGCTGGATGATTCAGGTGCTCGATAACAGCTGCTATGATCTAATAATATCTTTCTAATAATTCCAAAGGTAAAAAGGAGCAACGCTATGTGTAGCTAATGGGTAATCTGCTTTCTTTCCTCGTGTCTTTATCTCTTCCTACCTCTCTCACCCCCTCTGCTTCTCTGCCTCCCGGCAAAGAATAGCCACCACACTTTGATTTCCCATGACCTAATTTTTGTCTCTTTAAACATACTCTTATGCCTCTGCTGCATATTCTTAAAGCTTAACATGAAGCTTAACAACTGCTGGCACACACAGATGCAATAGAATAAGACAGCAGCCACATGCAAGAAAAAATATGTTCTTGGGAGTACAGACAGCAGAAGACATGAGTTAAAACTCACTTGATCTTAGGATATTTTCTTTACTGCTGCATCGTGACTGCACCTGTAGATGGATACGGACAAAGGGAAAAAGGAGAGGAAAGAAGGAAAACAAAGAATGGCATTTTTTGTAATAAAGTCATTCAGAGAAATAAAACAACAAGCTGCTCTTTTAAAACGGTCGAGATGACAAGCTGGTCATACAACATTCAGAAGCACTAGCAAAAGCTTTGTCACACAACAATGTGTTTTTTTTTGTTCCTTTTAGAGGAGATGTCTGCATCTCCTGCTTTACGTTTTTAACATTTAAATTATAGCACAGCGATAAATGTGCTGTCATACTATCATTAAAGTGAGCAAAAGACTGTACGGACAAATGTAACAAAACAGAGTGTGACAATAATAACATCACAACAAAACAAAATCATACAATAAAAGATGTTGGAACTGTGCTTGACTGAGTTTGACATTAGATGCAGTGAAAATGCAGTGCTGAGTATCGATCGGCTGTTCAGATGCGGCGCTGGATGGAAAGATTCTTCTGGGAATCTTGGATGCTGAGTGAGAGCTTCTCATAACTCTACGGTGAAGCAGGAGGAGAGCAGAGTTTATTCAAAATTAGCTGAGATTCCCAAAAATGTGAGTCGTTCAAAAACTGAAATGTTGTTTCTGTAGCAAATATGATACAAATTTAACAACGACATTATTCTAATTTATTTCCTCTGTTAATTGGCTACTTGGTGTTTTGTTGATAAATGCCCAATCATTTAGTTTCCTTTAGCTGAATTAGTTGTCCATCTGCTAGCTCACAAAACACTTTTTAAATACTGCTTAAAAGGTGTAATCATTTGTTTGTGAGATAAATGCTCTTTAGTATGACTGGTGTGATCAGTGTGAAGGATTTAGTGACAACTAGTGGAAAGGTGACAGATAGTAGCTAAATAAGATGATTTTACATCATTTATGGATGCCAATCTAAGTTCCATTTTTGTCATGATACATTTAATAGCTGAATTTTTTTTTTATCATTTAAAAGATGATCATTATAGCTAAATAGAAAAGGACACGTGAGCTTTTTTTTTTTTTTTTTTTTTTAGAATCTATAACATATCAGACTGCATTGTTTCTGGTTTAGCACAGTTAGGATCAGCAAGGGTCTTTGTGTTTGCTAAATCCCAAAATATGAGGAAGAACACAGATCTTTAGCTTCCATCAAAGTCAGAAATATCCACTTTGACAGATAATATTCTGTTCTCATGATACAATCTATTTGTGAAATACACCAATAGATTACAGTGAAGGTCCCCTTCTAACAAAAAACCCCGACAACATGATGCTACCAGACTTTTCCCTGCAGTTTTTCACAGCGTTAATTTATGGTAATCTGCTGACCATGAATATGATTTAGTGTCAAACAGTAAGGGGAGAAAAACATGCATTCTATGAAATACAGATTCTGGATGCATCAGGTAAAAAAATAAAAAAATAACTCATGTCTTCTGAATGCACATAGGGGATCATGTGCTAGTTAGAAGCGGTTTGAATAATTTTGATTGGAAGACAGTTGAAAATAAGCCCTGATGAGCAGATTACTTTATCACATGTGTTGTAATAATGTAATGTCCTGTGACAATTTAACCGCACCCTGATTGCATGAAATAAAAAGGCGTGAAAGGGAACCTACAGTTGTAGTAGAGCTTTAGGTCTTTCTCTTTATAGGTCAAGAGATAATAATAAACCAATCAGTACTGCACTGGTAAGTTAATGCAATGCATTTATTATAATGGTGCACTGGTAAAGATTCTAAAATATTATTATAAAAACAATTTACTGACAAACTTTAAACCTTATCAATGCTCCCTGCTTTTAAAATAATGTGCAATTACAACAATTTGTGGTGCAATTCCTGCAGCATTACTGTTAAAATATGATACTTGGTAGATGTAAGCAACATTTTTGATATTGGTAAATTCCTGCAGAACAGCAGTAAAAAATGAAATGCAGTTTATGATAAGATTACTGAACACAATTAAGAAAACATTAAGCAACTTGATTTTTATTATGTTTGTTGTTAATACGGTGCAACAAATCTCTACATGTAGAATGCTTTCTTATGCTTTTGGGAAGCTCAGCCATAAGGGAAAAAGCTATAAAGGAAGAGCAATGTATAGGTAGTCTTAATTAAGCTACAGCATTAATATTTTTTTTTGGAATTTTTTTATATATATGAATAAATACAGGCCAAGTTAAAGAATAAATCTTGTTTTACTTATAGCGGCAAACTCAAAAATTCTGTCTAGTTGGCTCAACCTGGCTGGTTGAAGTCATTATCATTTTTGCCCTAACGTGCCCTTCACTCACTTTCAGATGTGTCTAGTCCTCCCTTCCATCTCAATGCGACTTTTAGTCATTTAAAAAGAAAGCTGGGTGTTGGTGGCGTATGATGTAAGGAGAACCGAAACACCCATGGTAAAGGTGAAGGTCTCTCTCTAATCACCTACCCACCCCTTGCTGTCTCCTCCCTTCGCTTGTGGCCTAGGCTAACACTGTGACACCAGTGGGAACCAAACAGCCAAGGTGGGGAGGATGAGAATAGGTGATTTAGAGGGATGGAGAGTGAAAAAGACAAGAAAGCTAAGTTGATAGGCAAAAAAGATGTGGAACGATGGCGATCAGCATGATGTGATCCCACAGCCCAGAAAAAAAGAGAAAAAAAGACAGACTTCAATAACGTACAGAGCCTGAGACACAGCAGAGAAGGAGAAAAAAAAAAAAAAAAAACTAAACAAAAACAGTAAAGACCAATAAAGCGGTCTCAATGGCAACTACTTTACAGACATCCAGCACACCAGACAAAACTACTAAAGCAGATCACGTTAACCGGAGAGACAGAACCAGAGATAGCCAAGTGGATGAAGGAAGAGAGAGAAAGAGATAAAGATAAACTACAGAAGACAGAAAGGGTAAGAATCCCGACAGAGTGAGCAAAGGAATAACGAGACAAAGAGTGAACGAAGGACACGCCGAAAAACAAGAAACAGACTAGAAAGAAAGTGAGAAAGTAGAATGATAGCCAGAGAAACAGCTAGGCAAGCCAGGGAAAACGGGTGGGGGTGGGGGGTAGGTTTGGTTGGGGGTAAAGGTAAAGAGCAGGGCAAATGACTTGCACGCTCCTGTGAGGAGGGTGAGGGAAGGGCAAGGGAGGAAAGAGAAGGGGAGGGGGCGGGATAGTTACTCGAGAGCTGAAGGTCCTCCTGCGATCATCTTTAAGCCCCTCCAACCTACACTGGAGCTATAGTGGAGATAAAGCATTGAATCAAAGGCATCAGTGCATCTGTCTCAGCAACCACAACAGCACAGTCTGACATGGCAAACAGACGTACGGGAGGAACAAACACACAGACGGGTGTCCACCATGACAAGCAACCCTGGCAGGAGCAGCAATGAGACGGCTTAATAAGAGACATTAAGGTAAAAAAAAAAAAAAAAAAAAAAAAAACCCCAACTGATTGGAGTCTTTTAAAGATTGGCCTCATTAAAGAATCTCCTATGGCAATCAATAAAAGCTTACAGAATTTAGACTTTAATAACTCAGCATCCAAGTTATAATTATTCCCGTTGGCTTCATTCAAGCATGAAAAGCTGCTAAGGTAGTCTCCAAGTGCTTTTTTGTCAGAATAAGTTCTGCAGTAAATATTTGTTCTGTGGGAGATTTTTCTTCCTTTAAGGTCCATTAAGTCATGTAAAAAGAATGCCATCAAGATAAGTACAGCTGTACTCAGCAATAAGTTAACCATTAATATAACTACATCACTGTAGAAACTGCTAATTGTACTAAGAGGGACTTTAAAACTACATCATGAATGTAGAAAAACCCTAAAGATTTATGCTCTTTTCTTGGTTCACATGGTACTTTTCTTATTTTTCAGTATTTTCAGAATTTTTGAATATAGTAAGGCTTTTCCTTGTTCCAGATTTCAGTTTACAGTAACTTATTCTGCCTCTTAATTGATAAAACCAAAGCTAAATAAAGGGCCAATTATATTTAAAAAAAATTTAGATATCTTTTATGGATGTTGGAAGTTAAACATTAGGGGTACCAGGTTGATCTGACACAAGTTTTCTGCTTTATAAAGAGGGAGTCAGTCCTAAAGTATGCCAGTTCCTTGTTAGAACATGCATAAAACAGCCAGATATTGTTTACATGAGAGGTAATCTGCTGCCACAATTATGAGATGCAAAATTTGCTCAGAAGACACAGCAGTGTACTAGGCAGCAATTTTCATCACAGGGAATGGCCACACATTCACCTTGAGTTTCAAATATTGTGATGAAAATAATGGGTCACATGAAGTATCACTGTTATAACCTGTACTGTATTTAATGTTACTGCTTAGTTATTTGTAAATAGTATGCAAATGTTCTCTTGTTTTCTTTTTCTATCAATCTCTATTTTAGAAACATAACAGAGATATCTCCCAAATGACTCTGAACATTTCCAGACTTTGTATCCAGTATTTTGGATACAATTGAAATTGAAGGATGCATTTTTAACACATAGTGAATGAAAAAGCGAGACCCACTAATCTTTCATGTTTATTACTTTCAGTATTGTATATGGACACATATTGTACTCACTAATTTTTCTTTTATGAATCAGAGTATTGTTCAGCCAAAAATGGCAGATACCATCAAATTTACATGAAGTCCGACTGGATAAAATATCAGTGCTTCAGATACCAGTTTCTTTTTTGTTCTATGATCTGATTGTGCGATTAAAAAGCAAATGAAACCTTTCTAACAAGCAGACTTACATAGAGATGTTAACTCATGGTATTATCAGAATGCTGAAATGTACAACTCTTCATCTTATGGTATTTTAGAAAATTTGCTATATTCCTGATGCCTGTTCTCTCTCTTGTCAGGACATGTTTGGTTTAAACATGTTTTATATTATCCTTTCTATTTTAAAGAAATGCTATAAGAAAGCAGCCTCTTTGATTTATATTTATGTCCCAGGGATGCTAACAGTTCCTGCCTTAATTACCCCTCCCCCCCACACAGTTATAACACATAGTCAAGCCTATTCTACAAAAACTGAGCTTTAAAATCATACAACTAATCAGAAACACTGTGAACTTGAATAAAATGCTTTTCTATAATGTCGGATTCTACTTTTAAAATCAGAAACCGAGATTCACCCCTCAAATTCACCCCTTATACAGGCATTTTTTCCTTCAAGTGCTTACACTGCGCTTTACACACGGAGAAGCCTATTCCTCACTGACTAGACATGTAAATAATGCAACATTAAACTTACAGGTGCTGGTCATAAAATTAGAATATCATGAAAAAGTAGATTGATTTCAGTAATTCCATTTAAAAAGTGAAACTTGTATATTATATTCATACATTACATACAAACTCATATATTTCAGATGTTTATTTTGTTTAATTTTGATGATTACAAATGACAACAAATGAAAATCTCAAATTCATCATATCAGAAAATTAGAATATTGTGAAAAGGTTCAAAATTGATGGCCCCTGGTGCCACACTCTAATCAGCTAATTAACTCAAACCACCTGCAAAAGCCTTTAAATGGTCTTTCAGTCTAGTTCTATAGGCTACACAATCATGGGGAAGACTGCTGACTTGACAGTTGTCCAAAAGACGACCATCGACACCTTGCACAAGGAGGGCAAGACACAAAAGGTCATCGCTAAAGAGGCTGGCTGTTCACAGAGCTCAGTGTCCAAGCACATTAATAGAGAGGCAAAGGGAAGGAAAAGATGTGGTCGAAAAAAGTGTACAAGCAAGAGAGATAACCGCACCCTGGAGAGGATTGTGAAACAAAACCTATTCAAAAATGTGGGGGAGATTCACAAAGAGTGGACTGCAGCTGGAGTGAGTGCTTCAAGAACCACCACACACAGACGTATGAAAGACATGGGTTTCTGCTGTCGCATTCCTTGTGTCAAGCCACTCTTGAACCACAGACAGCGTCAGAAGCGTCTTGCCTGGGCTAAAGAGAAACAGGACCAAAGTCATGTTCTCTGATGAAAGTAAATTTTGCATTTCCTTTGGAAATCAAGGTCCCAGAGTCTGGAGGAAAAGAAGAGAGGCACTTCATCCACGTTGCTTGAAGTCCAGTGTAAAGTTTCCACAGTCAGTGATGGTTTGGGGTGCCATGTCATCTGCTGGTGTTGGTCCATTGTGTTTTCTGAGGTCCAGGGTCAACGCAGCCACATACCAGGAAGTTTTAGAGCACTTCATGCTTCCTGCAGCTGACCAACTTTTTGGAGATGCAGATTTCATTTTCCAACAGGACTTGGCACCTGCACACAGTGCCAAAGCTATCAGTACCTGGTTGAAGGACCATGGTATCCCTGTTCTTAATTGGCCAGCAAACTCTCCTGACCTTAACCCCATAGAAAATCTATGGGGTATTGTGAAGAAGAAGATGCAATACACCAGACCCAAAAATTCAGAAGAGCTAAAAGCCACTATTAGAGCAACCTGGGCTATCATAACACCTGAGCAGTGCCACAGACTGATCGACTCCATGCCACGCCGCATTGCTGCAGTAATACAGGCCAAAGGAGGCCCAACTAAATACTGAGTGCTGTACATGCTCATACTTTTCATGTTCATACTTTTCAGTTGGCCAACATTTCTATAAATCCTTTGTTTTTATTGGTCTTCAGTAATATTCTAATTTTCTGATATGATGAATTTGAGATTTTCATTTGTTGTCATTTGTAATCATCAAAATTAAACAAAATAAACATCTGAAATATATGAGTTTGTATGTAATGTATGAATATAATATACAAGTTTCACTTTTTAAATGGAATTACTGAAATCAATCTACTTTTTCATGATATTCTAATTTTATGACCAGCACCTGTATTTAAGTGCCAACTAACAGCTAGCCTTTCTTTTTTGTGCAAGGTGCCCATAGAAAATTCTTCTTTTTTCATGGAAACTAAAAATACTGTGAGATAACACAACTGAATGAAAAACATTATCCTTTAGTAAAATTTTATTACACTAATTTAAGATTACTATAAATTGTCTCTTTTTTTATTATTCAAAAAGAGTTTGATGATTACATTTTAAGTTCTTTTTAGGCTTAAAACCCTTTGGATATTTCTATGAAGGTAGATTTTTTTGTCATTATAATTCAAATAAAAAAAGGTTGCTTCAATCAAAAAAATATATTTTTTTTATTAAAAACACCTTCACTTTAATGAAAAAGAAAACGTTTACATTAAAGAAAAAAAGTATTTGAATGCAAAAATATAGTTGAGACAAAAAAAAAATACATTTGAACACTGCTTTTCTTTGATTGAAAATGTTTTCTTTGATAAAAGTGATTTTCTTTGTTTAAAGCAACTTTTTTAATCAAAGTAACATTGTTTTGGGCAGTTAGATTTTAGCCACAACTGCCTAGTTGTAATTAAATGAAATAATAGAAAGACAACAGACCCCCCCCCATTGAAATCAAGAATTAAGAGTTAAGGCTGCTAAAAACAACTACAGCTAGACACAAATTTCACTTGCAGACATTTCCATCTACAAACAGAATACAACAATCTAAAAGCAGTGAACACAGAGAGTCTTACAAAAATACTGATGAAAATACTGATTAAAATTATCAATCGCATAAGAATCTCCCTACCCTGTCTCTTCGAACACATCAGAACAATTTTGGACAATTTCCGATCCAGGATCACATAAACCATAAACTAATGGACATTCATGTGTCTTGCAGAATATAACTATAATCTTCATAGCAAACTTCAAAATTACGAGCTTAGTATGGGGAAAAAAACAACAGCAAATGAACAAAACCATTTCAATGGAAAAAGTAGCATCAGTGAGCCATGGACAGAGACAGTTTGAAAATGGAAATGAGTGCATGTGAGAGATACGAATAGATGTGTGGGGAAGTGAGGAGAATACTCAACTCAACTCAACTTTATTTATAAAGCGCTTTCAGTCAGCCAAAGCTAAAATCAAAGCGCTGTACAGGTCATTTGAGCAGATTATAAAACACAATTATCACCACAACACAGGACAAACTCAAATACGAGGAATGCAGAATATTTTGATAGTTGAAGGCCTGTCAAACATTTTTATAATTATGTCTAATCTATTTATAGCTGAAATTCCCCCTTTGTTATTGAGAGACCACCATATGAGGATGTTGAAGTATGAGTATGAAGGATGCTGGAAAATGATGGAAAATACTCAAATTCATATCAGCAAGATATTTTTTAGGAGGCTAAAAAAAAAAGTTCTCCACATGTATTTGTTTGTTTGTGCACCTGAAGAACAGAGTCACACAAACTCAACCCTTTATATGCTAATCCTTGACCCTCATTCCTGACCTTTCATATATTCTTATGCTGTTATTTTTGAATTGAACTGAAATAACTCAGGGCAATGCGCTAAAAATAGAGATGTGTCAGGAAGATCCATGTGACAGGGAGAACTCGGCGACAATAATCACAAACACAGAGCAGCGGGCGCAGCCATGCTCACAAGACACAAAGCCCAGGTGCTAGTGAGCTACAGCAAGGGGTGGGGGTGTCAATATGCTCAATAATCAGCTGGCGATGGAGGCTCTTAGTGAAATGATGGGATGCAACTGCAGTGGTGCTGAGATCAGCACAAAACAGAGAAGCTGTGAGAGAAACTATGCATATCCTGTTTTTATATTCACTGTGAAGACAAAGAGGAATGATTGTTTTAGTTGGCTTTAGTTGCCTCTGCCCCTTAGTATCAATGTGAGGGCAAATTACAAAATAGGGCCATTGAATTAGATAAGGATAGAGAGGGGCAAAATGACGCAATGTCACTGCAAAAAGGCTCTTGCGTACGAGAAAGGAGAAATGAGAATACATGTAGAAGTAATACTTCTTACCTTCCACATCACTTCTCTGTTAATTTACCAGATCTTACAATGCACTTAATAAGCTGTTGCCCAAACACAGATTTCTTATCTTTGCACTTTATCTGTCACACTTAAACCTTCAGATAATTTAAGTAATGTCAACATCCATCAAAGAAAAAATATTTTTGATCTAAGCTAGGAAGGGGAACCAAATCTATCCCATCCAATTGGGCCCTATGTTGAAAGTAAATACCCTCTAAACCTACTTGTCACTTTAAGGTTGTCTCCCAACCAGATTTAGGCACAGACTTTGATTGGACCATAACAAACAAGTGTCGGGAAGATAAAATACCCCAATTGTGGAGCTATACTTTTTGACCACAATATTCTAACAGCCATAACAACACATGAGGACTTGTAATAGATTTGAATATGTCAGTTAAAGGTCTTGGAGCTAATCTTCCAATGAAGTAAGGGTGCCAAAATTCACCGCGTCTTAACCCCATAAGCAGTTAGGAAGTGGTGAAAGCTTCTGATGAGAATGTCTGAGCCGATGGTGTTGAGGGATGAGCTGAAGCTATTTAGCCTACGCCCCTACATATTCAGGATCATGTAGGGTGAAGTGTATTCTCAGTTGACTATGCCAATGTCCATCGTGTTCATTCATTTGGCCAACTGCAGGGGTCCATCGGGCAGCTTAGAGTTGGACGTCAGCAAAACCAAGGAGATGGTGATCTCATTTTCCAGCAGTAGAAGGCATCTTGTTGCTGTAAACAATGGAATTCTCCAGTGGAGATTGTTCAGAATATTACATACTATTTTGAGTTGGTTTTCTCGTTCTCCATATGCTGTTGATGCCACTGTGTCATCTACAGAATAGGAACTGCCTTCATCATACTGTAAACCTATTTTCCAAGATTACTGATCTTCATGCTCGCCAGCAATCTGGCTCCACTGGATGGCAATTTTGAAATGATCCTACTCATCCTTTGTTTCCAGCTTTTCAGAACTCACCATCTGGCCACAAGCTCCATTTCCTAGATTGCAAGACCTAGAGAGGGAAAAGCTAAATTTTTCCCCAATGCTATTTGCATATTGAACTCTAAGGGGTTTAAATAACTCATTTATAATGAGTATCTTTCAAGTGTTTCCATGTAAATCACCATAATGTAGCACATGTTTCTGTCAACAGGTCTATGTGAGATCCATGGCAGATCTGTTGTGTTCTCTTTTCCTAAGGGATAAAAAAAAAGAAAATTGATTCTGTTCTATTAAATGAGTTGAACAAAAGATTTAAAGACCAGATTTCAGCACAACAAGTATGAATGTCCTTTTAAAGAAATCATTGAGCTTTCCTGATTTTCTGGTTACTCCAGGAAGGGTTTCTGAGAAGAGTAGGGTTGCTGGTGCAGGAAGAGCTTTTGTGTTGGAGTGAGAGGTGGAAGAGTTGGAAAGAGTGTGTATGGCTGCTTTCAAAATCTGCAGGAAAAGCCGTTATGGTCATCTGCCAGGGTTCGGCTCCGGATAGGGAGACGATCTCCTTTAGTTGGTTTTAAAGTAATCCCATCAGACTTCAGTGAAGCGTGGCTATATAAACAGAAGTAAAGGTTAAGCGCTCAGCAAACCCATAGAGTTACATGTGAGAGGAAAGTCCGAGAGCTGAGAATCTCTTTCTAAGATCAAGATGGGAGAAGGATGGAGAAAACAGGTGTTTGCTGCCAAAAGACACAATGAAGATACTACAAGGGACTCCGCTTTCACATACACAAACAGTAATCATACCAAAGGTATGTATTTTAAGTCATATTTCTGAATAAGGAAGTATCATTACAGTTGATGAAACTAACACATTAACCTATGCTTTCAGATCCTTTTGAGGGACCAAACTACCATGTCGCTCCTCGATGGGTTTACAATGTCTCAACAGTCTGGATGTTGTTTGTGGTTGTTTCATCTGTCTTTACCAATGGCCTGGTTTTAGTAGCTACAGCAAAGTTCAAGAAACTCCGTCATCCTCTCAACTGGATCTTAGTCAACCTTGCCGTTGCTGATCTTGGTGAGGCGGTTTTTGCCAGTACCGTCAGTGTGTGCAACCAGTTTTTTGGCTATTTCATTTTGGGACATCCAATGTGTGTCTTTGAAGGTTACGTTGTCTCAGTTTGTGGTATTACTGCACTTTGGTCCCTGACTATCATCTCTTGGGAGCGATGGGTTGTTGTATGCAAACCTTTTGGAAATGTCAAGTTTGATGCCAACTGGGCCGCAGCCGGAATTGTATTCTCCTGGGTCTGGTCCGTGGTGTGGTGTGCCCCTCCCCTCTTTGGATGGAGCAGGTTTTGGCCTTATGGACTGAAAACCTCCTGTGGACCTGATGTTTTCAGCGGTAGTAAAGACCCTGGAATCAAGTCCTACATGATTGTCCTGATGATTACCTGCTGCATCATTCCTCTGGCTGTCATAGTCTTATGCTACCTTGCTGTGTGGTTGACCATCCGTGATATTGCTAGGCAGCAGAAGGAATGCGAGTCAACCCAGAATGCTCAGAAGGAAGTCTCCAGGATGGTTGTTGTCATGATCTTGGCTTTTTGTATCTGCTGGGGACCTTACGCCTTTTTTGCCTGCTTTGCTGCAGCCAACCCCGGATATGCCTTTCATCCTTTGCTTGCTGCCTTGCCTTCATACTTTGCAAAGAGTGCCACCATCTACAACCCAATTATCTATGTCTTCATGAACCGACAGTTTCGCAGATGCATCATGAAGCTGTTTGGCAGAGTAGTAGAGGATGATTCTGAAGTGTCCACATCGCAGACAGAGGTCTCCTCTGTGGCTCCTGCATAACACTTCATGATCTGTTTTGTCACCAAATATTTTCAACTCTATTAATCATTTGTTTTATTACAAAACCTATATGTCGCAAACAAAATGGAGAACAGTAAAGCTCTTTTATTTGAATGCATGGATGATGTGTTTAAAAAAAATCTGTGTTAGATATGTTAGATGTAACAAGATCCACACTTTAAAAAATATTTCACTTCTCAGTCTGTAAATAGTGCTTAAAATTTTATGGATGAGCTGTCAATACACCTTTGGAGTAATTCTGGTAGATCAGCTACTCCTGGGAAAAGTTATTGCTGCCTTACATGTTCCCCATATGTGAATTATTAATTTCAGTAGTGCTGTTCCTAAAGTTTTAGAAATGGCTTTGTGACTATTTTGATGATACCTTTCGATTGATGTTGAAGACTTTGTTGCTTAAATGATCTTGATATTTCTCAAAGTAGGGTTGTGGTGTTTTAGAACCTCTATTGGCTACTTTATTTTCTCAAATAGTTTTTATATAAGTGATACATAAATCATGTGGTTGTACTGTAAGAGGTTCCATTTGGTTCCATTTAAATAATAACTAAATAAGTTTAAGGAAACAAATATTTAAGTGTGACAATAAAGTGAAAACTAAAAAATCTTATGGTGAATTATTGTTTCTAAAGCAATGAATATCTTGTATATTAAACACAAACGTACTCCCAGCTGAGAAAAAAAAAAAACAGCATCAAGCAATATTTACACCTAACAAGACGGAAGATGGATCAAAAAGAATGAATGCTGATGCAGATCTGCAGAAAGAGGCAATGATTCATAGGAAGGTTTTTATCCTTAAAAGGTGGTGGCACACATGTCAACTTTGCAATTAAGTAATATCCAACTTAGATGTTGCCATGTGTATGACCACACTATCTAGTCATTTCTTATTGAATTGCTAGTCTTCTCAATTGAGTTAATATGAGAGCAAGTTTCGGATGTCTAAATTTTTATAACCAATCTTGGTATTTGAACCTGACAATGATTGAAAACGTGCCAAACAATTACATTATAAAACAATCCAGTGATCCAAATATGATCAAATTTAATTTCACATGAGTTGCAATAAGTACACTTATACATATATACAAATATTTGCTAATTATATCGTCTGTGCACATTTTGCCTTGTTACAACCACAATTTAAAAAGGATTGAATTTAGATTATATATGATTACATCAAATATTTATTACATTTATAATCAATCATCACAAAATGCATAATTGTGAAGCGTAAGCAAACTGACCTGTAGTTTTAATTGTTTTTCATTTTTAAATCTGAAAAATGTGGAGTACATTTGTATTTAGCACCCTTTGTTAGTCCTAAATAAAATTCAGTGACACTTAATTTTCACCTAATTAGGAAATAGAAACCATCCCTGTTAAGGTTATTATATTAAAGATACAGATGATCTTTCAAGAAACAACTGGAAAACTAGTTCAAGAATTATAAAAGACTTGGTGTAGATCCATTTTCCATTACAGTGCTGATGCTAAACATACAAGCAGAGCTACAAAGGAATTGTTAAGGTAAATCTACACGCATTAGAATGGCCTTATTCAAAGCCTCCTTCTAAATCCAATTAAGAATCTTTGGCAAGACTTAAAAAATGCTGTTTAGTGTTTAGATCCAACACATAAAAATCCCATTAAAAATACTAACATTTGTGGTTGCAACATACCAAAATGATTGGGGTATGTATACTTTTGCAAGTCACCATAGACTTATTTTACAGATATTTGGGGATTTTCTTTGCATGCGAATAGAAAACGACTGAAACATGCCAAACTGAACTGCAGGCCAATGGGATTAAAAAGCGATTTTCCATTAGCTACTGCCTCTCTGCCTGTGTGATTGGCAATGCATGTTACTTGTGTTAGGTGGTAGGTTCTCTGTGAGAAGCCAATGGTCTGCATGCCAGTAAAAACCACGTTGCTAGAAGGTTAGCGGGTTTACCTGGTCCAAGGTAGAGTACCTTGACTTGAGCGTGATGACCTCATCCAGGTGAGCCCTGAATTCTCTCCGTGAGGCCTGGGGGAAGCCACAGGATAGTCACTCATCTTCATACCACACACACACCGCCATACTAGAAAAGGCATGCATACCCACTCGGACAGAAGATACAAGTCAATGATGCATTTAAAGAAATCCAAACATTTCCACCCACAGTCTGGACATTTTGCTTATAGACTAAAACAGACAGAATAGCCACCACATAAATTCTTCAGCCAGACCGAAGAAAAGTCAAAGCAAAATAAACTCTCATACATCTCACAGTAACCACCAAAAAACCAATCGGACTCAAAGATTAATGTAGACCTGCAGCAATTCATTGGATTTTAAAGCAGCTCTAGCAAAGATCTGCAAGTATGATCACATGTCTTAAAGAGTGTGGGATAAAATAGGCAGCAGTCATCAAAATAATCCTACCAAAGACCTCTTTTTTGCAGAAATACAGTCTTTAAGATATACTAGCTTCCCTGATGCCTTAGGTTAACCATAGCAGACAGGAAACATCATGGTTGCCCTGGTTTTGTAAGGCTTGGGAGTTGGAATATGTTACATAGAATAAATTAACATGACAATTCTTGGTTATTTTGCCAACCATAAATACATGTTGTATACTTATTTAAAATATCCCATTTAGCAGCACAGTTCCTTTTATTTAGGTAATAAAGCACTTTTTTGTAATGATGTAAATTTTCCCATACTTTAGTTTTCTTTTTTCATATTTTTGCCTTTGTATAAATGCACCTTCTTTTAATGGCCTGTCTACATACAATGTCTATAAAAATTTCTATACGACATTTCCCAAAGAGGGACACTAAAGAATTTTTCTGTCCTACATTACACTACAATATACTATTAAGTTCTAGTCTTGCTTAGTTCTGTCCAATCTACCTAGCTGAAATCAATCCTTTTTTAATCTATATTTATATTATATACTGACTGTATGACTGGTCTATGTTGTAAGTTTCTTGGATTCAGTTGAATAAAAGGTTTTACAGAACTAGATTTTATCTAACTGGGTGTCAGTTGAACTTCTTTCTCTTGTAAACTCCATTAAAATGAACAGCTTAAAATAACCTGAATTAATACATTTATTTTTAAAAATATGTTTTTGATGTTAATACATGTATATCAGGGTAACCACACCAGAGGCAAGCAAGAATATATATTATTTATGCATGTCTACGGGATTCTGTTGTGTTCCTGTTTGAAAGGTATTATGTTTTGTTTCTTTTCCACAGCTTAGAATTTACAGAGGAGAGTACATAACTAAATTGTGAGGAACAATTTATTGAGATTTGTTAAAAATGCATGATATTCCATTTTCAAGGCCTCCTAAGTCAGATTTTTTGGTTGGTGCTTGAATGAACATTACGGTGCACATTAGGTGGCTGTGTAATTTGTAAAAAATATTGCTTTGGTCACAATTCTGAGGTTCACCCTATTCAGGGTGGATTTCGGGTAAAACATACAACTTCAGCTATATCTAAAAGCAAGGAATAGGTACACAGGTCTTATTTTAGAGTATAATTTCCATACCCATATTGACTTAAAATTGCACTTAGAAGATCTAAAATATCCCATGATCTCTAAATTATATCTTAGCAAGTTGCAGATAAATCTCATGCTTTTAGCAGCCATCATCGATAATAAAGCAGGCCAACATTAAGCTTTTAAAATTGCCCTGATGGATAGATTGGTTAAATATCCAGAATGATCCAAGAAGCTTAAATTTCTTAGAATAAAAACACTAAATACCCAAATAACCTAATGACCTAAATGTTTTACATCTAATTTACATGAAATCTTTCAACCAAAACTCTTAATGGAATGCATGTAAAGAAGATAGATGAATACACATGTGGTGGAAAAAGAATATCAAATTTATCTTTATACAGGATTAAATTGCTAATTTCTCATTGACATTCATTTAATGAACTAGAGATTTAGATTAAAAACATGCCCTTCCTATTCTAATACTTTAAACTGAGCTAAGGACTTTATTATAAACAGCATCAGTTTAGACCTATTGCACTATAACCAAAGTAACCAGCAGCTGTAGTGTGTGTAAAGTACTGTATGTGGAACAGAGAAAGAGAAATGCACACTGTGCGAGCAATATAACTTTCATTCAAAAACACAAGGCAAGCATCTTTCAACTTCCATTCAGAGATTGAAAGACCAGTTAAAGCAAACGTGATGATCTAAAAGAGGAGTCATTTGGTTGGTTTGGAGAGAATGGAGACAAGGCATCAGTTAGAGACAGAATTTTCACTAGAAGACAGACAGTTTGTTCCAAGACAAAATCAAAACTTAGAAGGCAACGACAAGGTGACAACAAAAAATGCACACAAACACAGGGATAGCTGAAAAGAAAATAAAACACTTGGAAACAGCAGGCAGGACCAAACAAACACACACCAAAAGATGACAGGAGAACAGAGGGCAGGCATGCAAAGCAGGAATTCAAGGATGCTGTAGAAAAATGGAGGCGCAATGACTGATGCCACGGTTACGCTGCATCCAAACGCATGCAGGAGTACCTCAGCAATGCTTAGGGTGGATGAACAGGAGGGAAGCCGCGCCTGGTGCCGCGAGAGAAAAAGGAAGGAAGAAGAGAAGAGGTTTAACATAGCCAAAAGCTGGGCTGAGGAGGGGACAGAGGCACACAGAGACTGACAGGGCAGGCAGACAGCGCCCTCTGTAGTTCAGGATATCTGGTTGACAGGTCTCTGTGTGACTGTTGTAGATGGGCCTGGGCAGCCAAGGGTAAGACGAACATGGCAGGACAGGACATGAAAACACAAAAAAGGTAAGGACAGCAGGTAGGAGTCCTACTGGGATTCATTCTCCCCCAGAACAACATGAGCAGAGGATAATCATACAGTACAAACATTTTCTTTTGTTTTTTTATGCTTGAATTTAAGCATAAACAGAACAGTGCTTCTGCTTCATAAATATATGTGAAATAAATTATGCAAACACTATTGTTACATCCTTTCGAGCTTTACTGAAAAATGATAAGTTCAATTTAATTGACGGACAGATCATATGTTGAGCTTATATTATGCTTTTCATCTCTGTCACTGAAAACCCATCACTGAGTTAAAGACAGCTGCTTTGCTGCCTTTACATCATGTTCTAGTTTGTAAAAACATCAAAGCAAGACAAGCATAGATACACTGCTGTCTGCCCTAGGAGATGCTGTTGGTCTTAAAACCCTTCAGCTATCAAGTTGGAACTGTGCTAACTAGGGCATGTGGTTAGAGGTATTCAGTATTTCAAAGATAATAGTTACAAACAACAAAACCGGCATGGATTACAGGGCCCTAAAAACATCTATATATGTAAAGGTTTTTATGAGATTAAACAACATAAATTGCTTGGTTTTAAAAACTTCATTACAATAGCAGATTTTTAATCCTGAAGCCCCTGTCAGACCTTGACAATATAGGCAGCCCGTGCTTGATGTACAAAAAAACTGGCAAAAACATTGACATATGTTGGATAAGTTATGGGTACATGTTGTATAAGTTATGAGCACGCTGAAACACAGTGGCACAAGTCGACATACGGGAGTACGTCGAAAGATTTTGAGCATGCTCAAAATTTCCCGACGTATGCCAGCGTTGCTCATACGTGGGGCATAAGTCACAGGTAAGTTATCTGATCGTTGACATACGTTAAGTTTAAGTTACTTATAAGTCGTGGTGTCGAGCTTATCCAAAACCTATGAGTAACTTGTGCATAACTTATGCTTAACTTATCAAGAACTTATCTCCAGTGCATATTAACGTATCTGACGTGTTCCAGACGACAGCTGAACGCGTTTCTAACTTACAGCTACTGTATAATGGTGTACTGACAGCGTTTTGGTGTAAAAGGGGGTTTAGCGGAGGAAACCATCAGTACTCCTCCAGACTTCCCATCACACAGTAGCTTAAGCAAGAAGGTGAGTGTGATGGATCCTCCCTGTGTTCACACTCACGGCCATTACCAACAAACTTCTTAGCAGACATGACGCTGAATCTGCTGCAACCTCAAATCCTCTTTCTTTTTTCCTTTTTATTATTTAATTTCTTCTTCTTTTTTTTTTTTTTTTGGTGGGGGCTAAACAGCAGCCAAGTTAATACCGCAATCAAATACATTTTTTTATGCAGTCCGGGCACCATTGGGCGCATTGCTGCCCCCTCAGGACACTGGCTTGGGACATATCAAGAGCATTACATTGCTGTGTGTTATGCATAAGTTAGGCTGTCATTGGACATGAGTTCTGGACTCTGAAAAAATACATAGAAAGTTCAGCAGATGGGAGCGTTGTAGAAGATTCTGGGATGTTAGGCATATGCTGGATAAATCGTTAAGGTATGACAGGGGCTTGAGAATAGCCAAAGAACTAAACTGCAGGCTAGGAAAGTACTTCCTCATCTGGAACTTGGTTCCTGTAGGGGTCTTTTGGCATCTACCTGTAGGGGACCAAAAAAGTTTTTATGGATAGGAGGCTTGATGAGAATACACACAACAGTTTTTTTGATTTTAGAAAAAAAATAAAGACTATATTCTTTACAACTATGCCCTATTTTGCTAATCTGTCACATAAAATCACTTTAATCTTGTGTATTCTAGCTAAAAGAGTATAAATTTAAGGTGTTCAGTATGTACATATTCACAAAATGTTCAAGAAAAGTAGATTGAAAAAAACCTTCACAAATATATGACAATAGCTTATTGATTTATTTTGCATGAAGCTAGCTGTCAAAAATAAACTCAGACTTTTATTTGAAAATAAACAAAGTCAATAACCATAATAATGACAGTAAGACTAAAGAAAAACAGCCTTTTAAAACATTTCAAAATTAACGCATAAGTCAAGGTACTGAGAATCTATGGATAAAAAAAGAATGGACAACCCTCGCCATGAGCGCCAGCTGTCTCATTTAGCCTCATTCATCACAGCTCCCTCATGCTGCCTCCGTGTCTACATATATAGAAAAATAATGAGCTGAAATAATGAGTGAATTTTCAGTGTAACAGAGACTGAGAGCTGACACAGCTGATTTGACAGGCACATGTTCTGCTGCTCACCAGTCTCCCCTGCTGCCCACGTGGTGTGAAAGCAAGCTCAGTACATCTCCTCTGGACACTCTATCCCTTTTTTTTTTGCCTTTTGTTTCCTTGTTTGTCTTCCCATCTTCCGAGTCTGACTCTTGCTCCCTATTTCTCTCTCAACATCTTGCTATTCAAAGCTCTGTCGCTCTGGTTCCATCCTCCTCTGTCCTCCAGGCAAACCCTCAGAGTTAGCAGGCGTGAGTAAGTCAAGACGTATATAGTATCGCATACATGACACGCAAACTTCACACACACACACACACACACCGATGCATGATGAAAAGACAATTCCTAATTTTATATGTGTGCATATTGAATCAAAGTTGAAGAAGCCCTATGGTTGAGCACCTTACGGCGGTTGACCTAAATGCTTTTAAATATATAAGTCATGCAATTTTGTAAAAAAACAATAAAGTCAACATCTAAGTCATTGCATTGGACTTGTCGCTGATTTATGAAGTAATTCACGACTTTTCTTTCTATTTCTAATAAACTCTGGGGTTCTACCTGTTACCTGAACTTCCTTCCGGCTATGCTAAGAACATAGCAACAGAAAGGCGTCTAGGAGAACCTTTAGGATGAAAATGTTGACACCCTGTTCTGCTGTTTGTTTTTGCTTAGAGGTAGAGCTATTGTTAGTAAAACTAAGTCATCTACAAAAGAAAAGCAAAGAATGTATGACAGAAATATTTACGTTTACAGTCCGACTGGTAAGTTGTAAATATTCAGGTTGTTAAAAGTACTGATACCCTAAAAAGTATTGATATTCAAATGCTGTATCCGAATATAAAAATAACTTGGAACGGTTGTGATAATGAATACAAGTGTTGTTTGCATAGCTTTGCAGTCTTTAATCTTAAATTTCTGGATTATTTGTACAAAAAAGAACAAAACCTAAAACAACCCTAAAATGCTAATCAACTGGACTATATTTGGATTATTTATGTATTTGCACACTTATTGCACACTATTTTACTAATAGAATCTGTGATTCTGTTGTGAAGGGATGCGCCATGTTGAGTTTTTCAAACTAATAAAAATATTTTTAATGCCCTTCATTATTTTGAATCTTTCATCCCCATGGTAAGAAAAATAGTATTGAGTATCTACAATTTTCATGAATCTCAATATAGAGTTTACTTTTTATTATCGGAACAACCCTGGCAAAGAAAACAGATCAGCTTCCCTTTTTTTAAGTCTATGATTTATGTTTTACTGCATTCTTTTTGCAAAGTTCTCAACATGTACTGCTATATGCTATATTAGCATTATTGAAACTTAGTGTTAAATCTAATGAACCTAGTTACAAAATCACAGATGAAGCTGCATTTCTGATTCTCATGCAAATATGTAATAATCTAGAAATGTTACATGTTCACTGTATAAGATAGAGTGAACTATTTTTTAATCATCTAAAATTTGCAACTGCTTAACATTAGCCATGGTTGAGCAGAATGGGATTTGGGTTACCATTGTTCTCTTGACTAACCCCAATCTGTAAGTGATGTAAAACTAAACTCAGCCCTTCATCAAAAAAGGGAGAACTTGTCCAAAAAGGAGGATTGTAATGGATAAAGACTGATCACTGGAGCTGATAGTAAGAATAGATGTCCACTGTTTTCTGGCCAGCCATCTATCTGATTTCTAAGAAGCTGCTTCTACACGCCTTCATGCATGCTGCCCTCTTTTCCATTTACAGTAGTGCTGCAGCTTAGCTTAGTGGTGTTGCTGTTTCAAAGACAGGATGTGGAACCTCGATGGACAACGACACAGGACCAGGTTCAAAAGCTTTTTTGTTTGATTTTTTTTAGCTTCAGTCTGGAGCTCTATAAGATGTTGCCTTCCTTACCCTCACTTCTCATCCTGCCATTTTATGTAATCATGTCTGCCACTTTCTAACACCGCAGAAGCACAACAACAACTTCCTCTGCTTCATGACTCTGCAGTCTAATGATACTTTTGAGTTTGAAGACAACCTTGCTCCATAACTAAGCCTGTTACCTCCTAAACACATCTATGGCCTGACAGTGTACCGACTTCAGGCTCATCAGTAGCATGCACAAATTAGATTTTAATAAATATATAGTCCATACACACCATATATTCAACACCATACCAATTCAACCAATAAACCTTAATCATTCACTGATTAAAAACACAAAAAGAACCCTATAAATATTCTCTCTGATATGCAGAAGGAACAACATTACTTACCATCCTTTGCCTGGAGTCCAAACAGAATGAAGCTCCTCAGCACATGCACACACAAACACACGCACAATTTTACACTCTCTGTAACTGTGAGAGAGCTTGAGGGTGAGGAAGAGTGAGAAAGAGAGCGAGGGAGAAGAAGGGAAGGTTGGACCTGGAAGGATGCATGAGAGAGCACAAGAGCAGCGAGGGAACAAAACAGTCAAAATGAGGAAGAGCGGCTGCACATGCGATGCTGTGCATGGAATCATTCACGCATGGCTGACTGAAGTCTGTGATTGTGCCTCTCTTTGTAAGGCTCTCTTTACTTCTCATCAGCATTTTAGTCAAAAAAAGATTTTTAAACACATTTCATTCATCTTTTTTTTGCTCCTTTTATAGATATATGAAATGACTTAGCTTAAGACCACGGCTGACTCTTATTTATGCAAAAGAGCCAGACACCTCCTTAAAATTTGAAATTCAGATAGAGATTGACAAAAATGCAGGAATAAAGACAAATCATGCAGCAAAGGCCTGGCTAGCTACACAGTCCTCCTTTGCAGTCTCATCACCCTTTCCCCACCTCCCACTCCCTTCCAGTCCCTTGTCTTCTCAAACTCATTAGCTCCCTTGTCCCTTTCACTCTCTTTTCACTCCCTCCCACTCTTCTCTTCCTTTAGGCCCTTGTTTTTCCTTACTCCCTCCATCATAAATTCTCCACACCTCCAGCAGGCACAGAGAGCAGAAGTCATTTTTATGAGCATTTTTACTGCACTGGAGGAGGAAAATTACAGGTATCTGAAAGCTGCATGAGTGTAGGGGACATAGATGCGCCTTATATTCAATCCGCAGTTAATACTGTCAGGTTCAAGCCATACAACAAGTCTTATCTGTTGTTTTTACAGAGCAGCAAAGTTCCTACTGCAGTGTTTACTTGTGCACTGCAGTATATAAGGGACCAATGTCACAGTTTATTCTTTGGAGACATGTCTGCCTCAACCATGTCCTGTGCATAAAATACATCAGTATGAACATAAACCAGTTGGATGAGCTGAGGTAAATCAGTGTGCACAGGAATCTTTCCCTTTACACAAAACCATCTGCTCGACCGGAAAGGCATAGCAGAGTACCATATTTTTAGCATTAACCTTAAACTGCACATAAAAATATAAAACAAGATACAGATTTGTGTCAGAATCAATATGCACTAATCTTTCTCTAATCTAACAATGAATACTTGTAATTTTGCCCTTTTATTGATTTAAGCAAACATTCTTTTTAGATTGATAACCCAGACAAAGCTTTAGTTTCAGTTGTGTTCATTTTGTTTTTATGTTACTTTATTTACATATAAAGTCATAGAGAGGCTAGACCAACCTTTAATTTGCTGTTTATTTTTATGTCTGGCCTGACTTAAGATAATTTATTTGGACAAATATAATTATAACAATAGAAAGAGCTCATAAAAGACCAATTACAGAGCTTATATGAAGTAATTTCAATAGTTTTCTTAAAAAGTAATGACTTAAAATCTTATTTCATTGTCTATGGCATGGTACTGTAAAAAAAATTATTTTATATTTTCTTTTCTATCTGTCTTAGTTCCATTATATACGCACGAGCTAGTGCTTGATTGCATATCCAAAGTTTTTCCTCCAGAATGCATTTAACTTATTCAAATTTCATCAAAAAGGGAAGGCGCAGATTGAAATAGGAATACTCTGTCTCTCAGTCGTTGCAAATACTAAATTCCTTTCACTTTTAACTGTGAAGCTGACGTTAAAACAGTTTCCCGTTTATGGCTGGATTGAGCCTCTGCTTACCCAAAGTTGTTTCTGAAAATTTTAAACAACTTTCTTGCAATTGATTCAGAGCAATTTAACCAGATGGTTGAAACTTGGACAATACTGGGTAAGGCATTTGAGAAGGCACAGACTAAAACCACTGGAAATTAGCCAATTTTATCTAACCCCATCTGTTCTGCCAAGAAAAGTGGTCAAGCAGGAAGGTTTCATGGCTAAAAATAGTTAGCATTTGATGTGCAACTTGCTAAGAGACATTTTCCTAATAAAAGCTTGGGTGCTTGTATGTGATGTAGTTTGAGTGGATTTAATGTTTACATAAAATCAAATGTCTGAACCCTTTTTTTATAATCATTCAACTTTTATGTTGTATAATTATCTCACCATTAAAAAAAAAATACTTGTATGCGTCACAAACAAGTCAAATGCCTAAAACAAATTTCCATGTCTACTGAACAAATGGCTTCTTCAATGGTTTACAAAAAGTGTAAAATCAATCCTATAGAATCTCTTTAAAGCAGTGAGACTTCGAGGCCTGTATGAAACAGAGAAGTAGAATCTCTCATTCTGGCTTTAAGATCACAGATCAGCATAGCCGACTGTGCTGACGTTGTGAGAGTGTTTTTGCTTACATCCAAAACATAAATCATTCATCTCAATCTGTCAGATCACTTCACTCTGTCATCATTTATTTGGAAGTGATGATTCTTTCATCAGTACGCAGACTGGGCCTAAGCCAAACAGAATGAACAGTTATTTTTCATCCCTGTCACAGACAAATGTCACATGATATCCTTGTTATAACTTCTGTCAAACTCATTTATGCATCAGTTCACTGCGCTATTCATTTTCAGCATTATGATTTCAATAATTTATTTAGATAAGGTGTCTTAAAGTGCGGTACTCTGGGTCTGGCTTCCTTAAACTCCTTATATGTGGTTCTGTTCTGACTTACATGCTTGAAATGCCCCCTCAGCACATAATTAGGCTCTAACAAGTCCTTTATACACAATCTTTTGTTCCAGGCATGTTTAATCAAACACAAACAAATAGGATTTTGAACAATTAACCAAAAGGACTAAAGTTTGAGACATAGTGAAAAAGGATCTTTTCAACACTAAGACCCCTTAAGTTAAAATCAATCTTAACTATCTACTTAAAATGTAACCTATAAGGTATATTTAAACTGACTGTTTTACTGAGTGAAACGGACAGATTGAAAAAGCCTTACATGGAAAGTGCCCAGTTGGTTGTTACCCTGAGCTGCAAGCGCACTTTGTGATAGCTGCTTTAAAAAGCTCCTGCAAAAGCTAGAAAAAGATTGATTATCCACAGAAATTACTTTCTCACTGTTTTAGTAACTTTTTTCACTTCTAAGTTACAGTTGAGAAAAAAGGGGAATAGGATAGGGTTAGCTGCATCTGTTTGCCCTAAAGTCCTCTGAAGAGAGGATATGAATGATTTAGGACATTTTTGTGCTGGTAATTTAATCTATTTCTATTTATTTATTTTTGCTGTTATAAAGCATATTTTACAATAGTAAAGTTGATTTAAATAAGATTAAGATTTTTACATGAAAACATCATTAATTAACATTATTTATTGATCTGATTGATGACAACAGGGTTCAATAATTAAGAACAATTAAACAGATAAATTTGCAGAACTAAAAGGGACAACATTAGATAAATAAATTATGAAAAGAATGAATTCACTGAATTAATTATTAATAGAATATAACAAAATATATGAATTACATGGATAAACAGGAAATTAGTAAATGAAAATATGGCATCAAATAACTACATGCATCAACGGGCCCTGACGTTTGATTGGTTGCTTTACACAGCTAGTCTCAACAACTTATAAACCACTCAAAAACAACTGTGGATATAACTTCATACAGGTTGCACCTGTCATTATTGGTGTTAATTGCACTCACCTACTTTCTGTTCATTCCTGTTGTATTTAAGTTCTGTTTTAAGATCCCTCACTGTCTGCTTTATGTTTACAGTCATTAGCCTGGTTCCTTTCTACTCCACAAATTCTCCTTCTTATGCGCATCTTCATCCATCATCATGGGCCTGTTGATGTCCTGTTATCATGTCAGTCCTTCGCCACAACAAATCATGACAGAAAATGTTTTATTTTCCAAGACAAACCCTGGTTGAACAACTCCAGCCTCCACATGTTCTAACAAACTTAGAACATGGTCTTGTTCTAAAAGCTTAGTTCAGAAGAGAGTCAGAATAGTTCCTGTATGGAGGAGGCTTCTAAACTACTTCCATATCGACAATCAGTGATGGCCCCGCCCACAAATTTCGACAACAGTTTGAACAATTTCATGGTGACATTTGCTACAAGGAACAAATACAATAAACACATACATTGATATAACTATCTTCATTCCTAAGTAAATGTAGTTTATATAAAATAAATAAATTGGACATTTTGTTATTTAATTGTGAATTTAATAATTAAACGGTATATTAGTTACTGATATTATAAATAAAGAAGCGGTCCAATTATTCATCATCTCATAGTACATCTATTTCAGATTTATTTATTTCAAGAATTAACGCTCCACAGATAAGATTGCAAGTAAGAATTTAATTTCTACCCCAATCTTTCTGGGATTATTTGTGAAACTAGTCCTGATACAGAACTGACAGTTTTAAATGCATTTAATAAATAATAGTAATTGAAATAAGACTCTTAAAGTCCTTAATAAAAAGATTCTAAAACAGATTCTTGTGAGTCAAAAATAATGAAGCCATCTAAATTTAGAATGGTAAAAGGTGAGCAAAGACAGATGTTTCATTTGGAAAACAAAAACTATGAGATGTCCTTGCTGAGAATTACACAAATGGCTCAGGATGAAACCTCTGCATCACTGTTTGTAGATTCAGTAAAGAGGGAGGAGTGGATTTCCATAAACTAACTATGGCAATAGAGCCAAAATCTTTAACCAAAAAATGCAATAGTGAAAGAGGGAACTCCAGTAAAAGATTTGCTGTCCTTTGCAATATTTGAGTCTGAAATGATTTGCAGAAAGGCTTAGCTTAAAGCTAAGAGTCATAAATATTTTAGTTAAAATTAGCTGCAACATCTGCCAAGCAGATGGGATGAAACGATTAGAACATAAACATCTCTTGAATTGTAAAAGGTGAAGATAAGTTTTTGAAGAACACTGACCATTCTCCAAAAACTTCTGACAAGGTATTTAAGGGTATTCAGTAGTAGAATATACAAACTTAAATTAAAATTGGCAAATTTAAATCACTCCCTGATTATGTAAATATTCTCAAGGAGAAAGCGGCCTTTACTAACCTTATTATCACCTTTGTACTACTCACTTTCATGTAAAACGATTAGGGACATCTATTAAAATCACCTATCCACCTAAATATATCTCTTTCTGTAATTTAACAAAATATATAAATAAAATGTCTTTTATAACTGAGGAAAAGAGAAGGAGAGCCTATTCCCTTATAGTAATTGTTATTTCTTGTGGTTAAAAAAATCTTTCATTTAACAGTACCAGATAGAGGAAAGTTTGCCCCACCCTTGACCTCCCACAGTGAGATATTTAAAGGGTTTTATGTCACCCTACAGCATCTGAATGAGATAATTCTCCGAAACTTGACTGCAGGACTTCCCATTTTTGTTTAATTCACAGCCAATTCTTGGTAGATTTACTAAAGTGTTTTGGATCATTGTCATGCTGCAGGGTCCAATTTGATTTTAGCCCTAAACCATCTTGTGTACAGATGGTCTCTTGTCTCCTATTTTCCTCAGGCGCCCTCTACACGATACAGCCATGTTGGAGTTTGATATTAAACTGCACAGGTCATAAAGCAGACACCAAATCCTTACGGTTCCACCACTATGCTCTGAAGATGTAATAAGGATGTAGTCTAGAAGTGCTGGATTTGTTTTACTCAAACCATATTCTTCGTACTTGGCAGCAGAATAATATATTTTAAATAATATTTAAAAGTCCTGGTTCTCTATGGCAAAGTTTGGCACGCATCCTGACACAAAGAGTAGCAAGAGTTTGTTGTAGGTCCCTTAATGATATTTTAGAGGCTCTAAACACTTATTTTAATTGCTTGGACCTCCAGACCTGAACATGTGGACAGTTCTTCAGAAGGTCCTCTACATGTAGAGTTTTTGCTTTTCAGAGCGGTGATTTATTTCAGATTTTTTAAGGTATCTTTAGATCTCTGATCAGACTCACAGCATGCTGCATATTCTTTCAGGTGACCTCATGCAGCTCTCTCCCTTTTACTATACCGGTAGTGTTATTCTCATTTGAACAGTCAGAAGTGTGGAAAACCTAAATAAAACAGCCCTCTTTTAAAAAGCTAAGTAGCTACGTTCTAATTATGTGCTACTGATTCAATAGATTTATATTTCATTTAGACAATTTAGGTATAAATAAATGTGACTTGTTTACTAATTTATTCCTATTATATTAATTTCATTTTACAAAGCATTTGAGAAAACCTTTCTTTGTGTATTGCTGGATTTTAATAGTTTATTTTACCAAATATTTGGGAAAATCAAACATGTTGTCTTTGAATGCCCTTTGTTTTGCACAGGACTGTGGTCAAAATTTTCAATGTGGTAGAAATAGTTTTTTTTAAAAGTCTTTTCTGATTTTGGGTTTTATCAGAGGAAAAATTATTAAATTTCACACAGTATATTAAGTTTAGCCAAAACCCAACTTGGTACAAAGCACTCATACAAGTAGACCCAATTACACATTCGATGGAGCACTAGCTTTGTTTGGAGCAAAATGGTAATAAAAAAATCCAAAATTTTTTAGACATAATCCAAACTTAAAGGAATAACATGCGTCAACTATTCTATAATTCAATAAACCAACTTATGTAAAGATCTTAACAAATATTGCTCTTAATAAAACAGGAGGCATAACCTCAGACAAATATAGAAACACTGTCAACCACCTTCTGAGTCAGAGGCGAATCTCCCATATGCTTCATTAATCCAAACTCAAGCTTACATAACCGCACTAAATGCTCACAGCAGTGGAATGGTGCACGACTTTCCCTAAATCTTGTGCATGATTCTGTGCCTGCTTGCATCTGTCTGAATGTGCACACCTTTAAGATGTGACAGACAAAGAGAAAATCTTGTAGCATGAATGTCTGCAGAGTTGCTCAGTTTGTAATCAGCCTGCATTTGTTGGCTTTGTCTGTGCTACATGTCAGATGGAGAAAAACCATCTCCCTTAAGGATGGTTTTCTGAGTGCAGATTTGTTGTGTAGGTGTATGCATGTGCATGTTTCCTGTTACTGCTGTTCAAACAGACAGACATGGTTGGATATCAGTTGTCAAGTCTGTGCTCATCTCTATTCCACAAGAATCACAGGGTTTTTAATCCTAAAAATAATGAACTGCTGAGCCCATTCAACACATGAAACATATATAAGCAGTTATATCTGTGCAAAATTAAGTCTAGCATAACCTCTGGTTCATGCAGTGATTGCAGCTGCAGCTTTGCAAGTGCAGGGTTGAGATCCTCTACGTCTCTTCTCCTTTTTATACTGAAAATCATTGTAAATGTACATTCTCAGTGACATTAAAATGCTTCAGCAAACAGAGGCATTTCGTTTTGTGCTTCGGGGACAATGTGCACAGACCATCTGCAGCTGACTGCAACGTGGGAATTTCAAAGAGCATATGGCAGCTTGTCACTGGGAAACAGTTTGTATCAGGAAAGCAAAAGAAGTACGGTATACCTTGATGACACAATAACCCTCTGTTATCTCACTATGAACAAAGACACATGCTCGGGCACCCTGTAAATTACAAATTCTGGGACGATATTCAGAGAAAAAAAGGCTTCATGAAATGGCCATTTTTGTAATCAAGCATGCTGAGGGACGAAAAAATAAGTAAATAATGGGTCCAGTTAAAGCTCCCCTCTGTCCAATCATTTGAAAATCCATGTTCAGCCATTTAAAATTACCACAGTTGAGTTTGAAGCTTTTCTGCTGGATCATTGAAACAGGCTCTGACCACAACAAGCAAGTAAAGATAAAAAAAGAAGCCTAAAAAAGATTGACAATCAGAAAAAATCAGCAAACTAAAACAGAGTAATTTGTAGAAGCCTAAAATTATAAATTTTTTGTGGCTATTCTTAAGTAGAAATAATAGTTAATGAAGACCTGGTGAGGTTCTGACAGTGTCTGGTCTAGTTGACCGAAAACATAACTGAGGTCTATCTAGATAATTCCAGAGCTGTTACTGGGCAAACATACAGGCTAAAGCAATCCAGGAGGGCTGATTTAAAATAAATAGTCCCATATGAAGTTAAGCGGCAGTAAAATTAGCGGAGGAGTGGTCAAAACCCCCCAATCCCACCAGAAGTCTGTAATTCACAAAATAATTATACTTCTTGTAAGCACACTTTAACCATTCATGTCAAATTAATCCTCCTTTCAAACAGAGGTTTTATCAGGAAAATGTTCAGTTTTGACCTTTTTTCACACCAGTTATTAACATCCATAGACGATACTTAATCTAAATGTGAAATTAAAGCAATTCAAAGGTAAAAAGGAGAACGTTTCCAAAAGGTCGAATCATTTTTTTTTTTGTACTGGATCATTTCAAATGGGATCTAAGCTGTAGAAAAACTTCAGATTTTTTCTTTCATTACCCCAATGAGTTATCTTGAAGTCACAATATTTCTGACAAGGACTGAAATCATGCACCATTCTCCTTCCCTAATGGTTCCTGTAATTCATCATTTTGTGTGTATACACTTTCATAAATAAACAATCTACCGTCAGCCACATTATGCACCGGATTTATCCTCCAAATTTCAAAGGTATCCAGGATTCATTTATATAAGCTTAACGTAAAATTCACAAATTTTATTTACATTCTGATTTTGTAAATATCATTTCAGAAACAAGTGAAACAGGATTAAATCTCTACTGACCCTACTATCACCTTTGTTCTACTTACATACAGTCAACATTTCATCAGACTCAGACTTATTTGACCTTTCGCAATCATACTGGCACCTAAACCAGACAGCGATTTTTTAGCCTGGTCCCGCTGCTGCATGACCTATCTACGCACTCACGCCCTTCCCCTTCTCATTTCTCTTTCTCTAAAATCCCATCCGTCTCTTAGTTCCCATGGCAACCACATCCTCCATTTCCATGACACCTGCCTGCTGTCCAAGAGGCACATGGAGAGCTGACACTGAGAGATGAAGTAAAAGAGAGCAGGAAGGGGAGTCAGAGAGGAGAAGAAAGGACTTGATGTTTTTTAAAAATCTGTAGAAGAGATCAGTTAAGGATACATTTTATACAGCAGTCTGTTGTCTATCCAAGAGAACCGGTGTGCTTCTGCTTAATAATATGAAAACTATGGAGTTAAAGGAACTCACATGGATGATACTTAAGTACCATTCAGAAGTGGCAACAGGCAAAACATGCTAAGGCTGGGCGATCAATCAATAAAAGCGATTTATCTAATTTTTGGTCTATGAAGATTACATTTTTTGAAAAATCACAAATTTTGTTTTTAATTATTCCACTCATTGGGCCTCTATATTAAAAAAATTATTAAAAAATCTAACCAAGTCTATTTTTCTTCAGCAGGTAAATGAGACACGTTGCCTATGGAAAAGACAAATACCATTAAAAAAAAAAAAAAAAAAAACACTGTCTCTTATTTCAAGTGTATAATATCTAATCATTTTAGTTTAAGGGTAAAAATACTCATTCCATTGGTAGATTAATTTAAAGTTAAATAATTTTTTTCTATGATGCTATTAGTCATTTTTACATAATTTTTGCAGTGTAACTCAGATTGACAGCAGTTAATTTCTTGTTCTTAAATATAAAACTTAAGAAAGAAAAAATCAACTAATTGGATTTGGTAGGAAAAACTGGAGATTAAATGTTTAAGCCATAATGCCCAGCCCTAGAACATTCCCTGGTTATGTGTAACCAGACTTCAACCTTTTTTATTTTGTAAAAAAGTAATGTTAGTGTTGATAATAATAAAAAAAAAAAAAAAAAAAAAAGAAAATTTAAAGTCTGTTAAATGTTAAAATCGGACACCTTTATATTTCTGGCCCACTTGATATGCAGAATATACTTGACAGTTGGAACAAATACCAAGTTTGTAATTTAACAATTACAATTTCTTTGTTCTCATATTTCACAGATTAAGAAAAAAAAAAAAAAGTCTAAAACCTAGTGCTAACTAGTTAGCCTAGTTAGCCCATATCATCTGTTTTAGCACAACTTAAAGCAAATCAAAAATAAAAATGGATGAAATTATTATTTTTTTTTTAACTCATTTGGCCAGTTTTTTTGGATAAAAGGTTGGAAGCAAAAAATACTCTGAATAAAACTGTCTGTGTGAATATGTTGAAAAGAGCAGTTAGGGTAAAATATCAGAATGTATGCAAAAATCAACTTAATGACAATCATGTACCAGTACATGTGAGAGATATGTTTGTAATTATATGAAAATAAGTGTACTTTTTTATGTTAGAGTATAAACCTACTTTGGGCGTGGGACAGGAAGCGGTAGAGAGACGGGAGGTGGCCTGGGCGCGAGGGGACTCTGAGGGCGTGGTACTGAGGGAGGCTGCATCCCTGGGTAACACCTGCACACCCCGCGAGATAATGGAGTCTGGGATCTGAGTTCGAAAGAAATGTAAACAGAGAGAAAAGGTTAATTTGGCAAAATCTAAACTAAACATACACACAAAGATCACATAATTCATGAACTGATTTCAAATATTCAAACAGATAGACAAATATAGCCTCCTTCATGCTTGGGGGCACCCGTGGTAAAAATGTATTGACGTCTTTAAATAAAGCTTATACTGATACAAAATAACCTGACTGATAGCAAAATTTTCTTTTTTTGATACTTTTTCTATTCTATTTATTTTAATAATTATTGCAAAAATACACCAAGTAATTCTTTTTGTAGGTGTAACATGGGAAAATCTAGGTGTCAAAGAAATTATTAAAGGATCGACACATTTGTTTTGATTGATTTTTCTCTTGTTTTTTTCCACTTTAGAAATTGAATGACACCCAATGAATTGGGGACATTATGAATCCCTAATTAAAAGATTCTAGACACATAAATTATTTTATAAAAGTATAAAGAATAATATTACTGATCAGTCACGGAGGCTAATATGTTTTTTTAATCTTCCTTGCTCAACAAATAAACACAAATAAAGGTTTTATTAGAATATATCACCGAAATAAAAGCTCAATTCATTTTTAGGCTTTTTAAAGATCTTGACGAGGGCTTCCAATGAGTGTGCCATCTACAGCCATGAGAAAAAACAATGAATAGTTTTTCAAAGTCTACAAAGTGTATATAGCATACTTCAATTAGAGTGGGATATTTAAAATCAAGCTATACAATAATATAAAATTCAATAAACAGTTTTCTTCAAAAAGAAAAGAATTAAAATCTTCTATAAATTAAAAAAGCAGAGTTTCTTGTGAAGAATAACTTAGGATACCCAATATTTATTCCTACCAAAATTAGCTGATATCACAGACAATTATAAACATTTGCCCATAAGTACAATAAAGTTAAACAGCATTTAAAGAGGATTTGCCCTATTTAAATGCCACGCTTCGTTTGGTGTGCTTCTGATTGTTTAAGTAAGACTGAACAGCACGGCGAGAAACCAGAGCAGTCTGATCCCTTTCTGAAGAAACCTGGGACACTTGCAATGGATAGAAATCTGAACTTCCTTTGATACCAGTTCACAGACATTCAGAAAAACAAAAACAAACTAACTGTCCAGATCTGGCCATCCAAGTTCGTATTCCTTGAAACTACAGGATGAACAGTCTCCAAATCCCCTAAATATCATAATCCAACCCAGTGCACTGCCTTGAAACAGTTGATATGTGATGCCTGTACCATTCTGCACATTAACCTTCATTGGAAATTTGCAGGAAACGGAAATGGACAATCCAGGCATACAAGATAGACAACCTGCTTGGTTTTCCTTAGGGATGCACGATATAATCTGCCCCCTATAGGTATCGGCCTGTATCAGCCTTAAAACTGAATATCGGACATCGGACACTCCACCGATATTTAACCCGATATTTGATCAGCTTCTGAGTTTCTAAAGTCTAAAAAAAAAAAATAAATAAATAAAAAATACTACTTTTTCTTCTTCCTCAAAAACGTATTTTTTACAGACTTAAAAACTTCTATCTTCATATGCTGATATATTGCCATTTAAAAACACCATATCAATCTCTTTTTCTAATGAAATATTGCTATATGTTATCGTTATGCTACGAAGTCCCCTGAAAATTCACGAAATTTTGCCATTTTTTTATATGTTGATAAATTGACGCGTTATCGATCTATTTTACTAACAAAATCTCACAAGAATTTGCAAAATATCACGAGAGTTTGTAACAGAATGATGAAATTTCACGAGATTTTGAAAGTAAAATAGATCGATAACGCGTTTCTAAAAATCTATTTGATATCAGCATACGAAAATATATTTGAGTATATTATTTTTCAAAGTGTCAGAAATGGATAACAAAACTGCTATTTTCAATGACTACTTATTTTTGTCCAGCTTTAACATCGGTATCGGTTATCGGCCAAAATCCCAATATCGTGCATCCCTAGTTTTCCTTCATCCTGTTCACTTAATCCCGTGGATCCATCCATGGTGAAGAGTCTTAAGGCCTCAAAGCCTGTTGCCGCTATGATAGATCCGTTCCAAATAGTTCTCAGTAAGGAAGGAGGTAGGAAAATGAAGTTGGGTATCTCTTATTAATAATTCACTTAGCATAAGATGCTCAAAACATTCTCATCTTGTGTATAGAAGCTATATGGTTTCCCATAAGCCTTTGCATGACAGGATGTATAGGCACAGCACTAACCTCACGGTGATTACCAATAAAAAACATCTCTTCACATGTGCTCCGTGTGACACATTGCAAATGTAAAAACCTTCACATGTTTTGGGTTTTATAATGGAGAGCTTCAGATATTTGCTACATTTGAGTAACTTGAGTTTTTTGAACTTTTTTTAAAAGGCAAATTTAGCTGGCATCATCAATGTGCGTTTCCAAAAATAAAGGCTGCGCTAATTTGGCACAGCAGTCCAGGAACTACACCATATGGTACCTGTGGACTGTCTTAAAACTAGGTGATTTTAAACACTATACATTCAAGAAACACCTCAGACAACTTACAGCTAAAAATGACAAGTGGGGCAAGCGTTCCTATGACTGATTTCAGATGCTACAAAATGAAAAAGTCTGAATAAAAGCCATTTTAGTAAAAAATGAAGAGACGAACTATTGGAGTGTTGGGTGTCCCTACATTCTTCCTCAGCTTGAAAAACATTTCATTGAAACCTTTTGTTTAATCAGTAAAACAAGGCAAATGTTGTGGTTAAAATGAAATAAAAATAAATTTCCAAAAAATAAGAGATCATATATAAGACATTATCATGTGAACATTTCTTATTAGAATATGTATATCTTATTGAGTGTACAATTTGAACCCATGGCTGTAGGCACAATCCTCAAGTCTTTACCTAAACATATAAACCAGCCACAACAATTACACATTTAAGACTTTCTCACAGCTGTTGTCAGTCTGTGATGATGACGATGAAAACCTAATATTTTCAAACTTAAGACATGTTGATGAAATGAGTAAATAGGATGGATGAAATTTTGCGTAGTGGAGTCTTACCAAAATGAATCTGTGTCTGCACAATGAGTTGGGATGTTACCCTGACAAGAGAGCCATTAAGAGGGGTCCAGGCTGCAGACAGGACAGGACAGCATGATGGGAATGGAAACATGCTTTCTTAGAAGGCAGTTGTGTGCAAAAGTCAAAGTCTTTAGCTTCCAGGTTTATCTTTTGTAGGGTTAAATTCCAAATTATTGGGATATACCAATCCAGTCTGGCATGCATCACACTGTCCAATGGGAATACAATTTAGGGTTAGGAAATGGCAGGATGAAATAGATGCATTTGATGGTACAGATAACAAAGTACACACACAAACACATGAAAAGGCAGCACTTTTAACATTAACTGGCAATGACAGATGATTGGTGACATACTGGACACTTGAAAGAATGAGTGGAAAGATGTCCAAAGTAGCAGTCTAAAAGGGACGCAATTATACTTGATGACAACAAAATAGACTTAACAACCCTCCCCTCTCATCGCTCTAGGTACCTTGGCAGCGATGGATGCGGCAGTGATGTGGGAGGAGGAGCTGTCCTCGGTGGACGCCACCCCGCTATCCTTCTTCTCCTCATCCTCCTCCTCACACTGTACACCTTTGTCTTCTGTCTGGCGGCGGGGTGAACTGTTGGGAGGCGGTGAAAGGGGTGGCGGTGGTGAAGGCAGGTCCTCCAGCTCATCTACGGCCTCTTTTACCTTCACCACCGCATCCCGGAGGAGGTCGATGGCGTGCGGCAGCGCTGGGAGGATGAACTGAAAGCATTCCTGGAGGGGAGATTAAAAAGACCATATCTTTTAGCTGTTTCTGAAAAAAAAAAAAAATCATGACTTATTTAAGGTTAAGAATCTTCTATACGCATGATTTCATGCAAAACATTTTCTATCAAACTTTGAAATTCAAGTTTCTTATTGTAAAATCTACTTCCTGAAAGCAGATTTTAAAGAGAAATGGCATCACCGTGATACTGTTATGATGTTAGTGTAATAATTTTGAATATAGTCCGTCAAATATCTTTTTTACTTTTAGAAATAGTACTTTAATAAACTGTAAACTGACAAGGAGAGCGTGACTTTGGTGTCTATTTACTTCAATACCCACGTTCTACACATCGCCGTCTACAGGCTAGATATCTATAAAGCACTTCTATTCTCCAGGTCTCTACATCTCTGTTTTCCTCTCTGTGTCAGTGTGCCTGTGGGCTACTCGGCAGCACTAAATGCTCTATTCTCCTTCCTCTCTAGACAAGCGCTAATCTGTGAAATTATTTATTGCCCTGTGTATTTTAAGCATTAAGTGGTACATTATTTATCCTCCACACACTTTACATTAGCTGCCAACAGGCTTTTACAGCAAGCTCTTTACTCCAGAATCAGTTGGTATCTAAGATATATATATCGGTTTAAACGTGATTAATTGTTTTTTTAAATAATCGTCAACTAACGCAGTAATCGATTAATTGTTAACTAGAGTATAGAGACTCCAAAACATGCCTTTAACTGAAAGAGCACCAGTCTTACAGCAGTAATACCAAGATTGTTTAAAACATATGTAAAAATCATTTTCTTCTGTCAATATGCTCTATATTTTGGTTTTGGTTTCACCTGGTTTAAGCTTTGGCTATCCAATATTATTCGAAAAATGAATCATTAGATTAATGGATTTGCTAAAAATTCATTAGTTACAGCCCTATAGGCAGACTTAGACATGTAAGTGCAACAGGCAAAATTACGGAAGTGGATTAGGGCCACTAAAAAAATAAAAAAAGTTAACTGATTTTTCAGGTTAATATGGGGGAAAAAAGTCAGAATTCTGAGAAAAAAGTCAGAATTCTGAGAAAAAAAAATCAAAATTCTGAGATTAATGTCATAATTTTGAGAAAAAAGTCAAAATTCTGAGATTTACGGATGAGGATTAGGGCCACTGAAAAAAAAAAAAAAAAGTTAACTGATTTTTAAATTTTATTTTAGTTTAACATGGGAAAAAAGTCAGAAATCTGACTTTTTTCTCAGAATTCTGACTTTAATCTCAGAATTCTGACTTTAATCTCAGAATTCTGACTTTTTTCTCAGAATTCTGACTTTTTTCTCAGAATTCTGACTTTAATCTCAGAATTCTGACTTTAATCTCAGAATTCTGACTGAATTCTGACAATAAAAAAAGTCAGAATTCTGAGAAAAAAGTCAAAATTCTGAGAAAAAAGTCAGAATTCTGAGAGTAATCTAAGAATTCTGAGAGTAATCTAAGAATTCTGAGATTGAAGTCAGAATTCTGACTTTTTTCTCAGAATTCTGAGATTAAAGTCAGAATTCTGACTTTTTCCCCATACTATACTGAAATAAAATAAAAAAAAAATCTGTCAAATCAGTGGCCCTAATCCTCTTCCGTACAAAATGGATCATTCTCAGCAATTGACTGTAATGCCATTAAAGGAATAGTACACCCAAAACATGATTAGCCTTCATTTTCTACTCACCCCCATGCTGAACAACACTCTGGAGTACTTTTTTGATATCTCAAATGCATCTGGAGATCTGGGAGGCTTCTTGCTGTCTGCTGACATTCAAATAATGGAGGTGCCCAGCGCCCGAGGCAGAAAGGTCCATAAAAGTCCACAAAAAACGTGTCAATATTCCTCCATACTGCTCGTCCAATGTATTCCAAGTGTCCTGAGTGGGTAGCATCCAGAATTTACTCGACACGAAGTCATTTAGAATGTTTTTAGAGCATAAACAGTAGTGTATAGGATTTCCTGAAAGCGCGCACCTGCGCGATCACGACGCTACGGAAGCCGGCAGACCAAACCAGCGCATTCAGCTCGGCAAAGAACTCATGCTCTTCCTCAACACTGAAGTCCTAAGACATTTTTCTTTCGTTGTTTCTTTCTTTGCACAGGTAAACAGCACATTTCTTCTTCTACGCTTGCATTATTGGCAGAGCAGACGCCTAATGCGCACTTTCATCTGGTTTGGTCTGCCGGCTTCCGTAGCGTCGTGATCGCGCAGGTGCGCGCTTTCAGGAAATCCTATACACTACTGTTTATGCTCTAAAAACATTCTAAATGACTTCGTTTCGAGTAAATTCTGGATGCTACCCACTCAGGACACTTGGAATACATTGGACGAGCAGTATGGAGGAATATTGACACGTTTTTTGTGGACTTTTATGGACCTTTCTGTCTCGGGTACCGTAGACCTCCATTATTTGAATGTCAGCAGACAGCAAGAAGCCTCCCAGATCTCCAGATGCATTTGAGATATCAAAAAAGTACTCCAGAGTGTTGTTCAGCATGGGGGTGAGTAGAAAATGAAGGCTAATCATGTTTTGGGTGTACTATTCCTTTAAGTTAACCTTTAAACCCCTTTTCTTTTTGTTAATGTAAAGAAGCCCTACTACTTCCTTCTAAACTGTTAATTGCTGCTCATAATTTGTCTAAAGCTCAGGGTAAAATAAGATGAGGAGACCCGGTCGATGAGTTTAGAGCCTGGAGACCTTTCTTATTCTGGTATATCTCATTTTTTAAGGTGCATCAAAAGTGTTTATTTATGTTTTTAATAATTTTTTTTCCCTAGAAGAGATTAACCATCAGCAACAATAAATACCCCAGAAGCCATTTATATTGCAAATGGACGAAAATGAGAGAGAAAAGGGAACAGATATTAGTGCTATTCTCAGAGTGAGTCATGAGGGAGGGGAAAAGATGGGGTCAAAGAGATCTGAAGACCAACAGAGAAACTCTTTTACTAATAGGTTAATTTGAAACAACTACCACAGGATAGAAACACTGGCAAAACAATAAGAAGAAAATGAATGTAGAAAAATATAGTTTAAAAGAAATTTAAATGTAAAGATAAAGTTATTCCCCAAAGTTTGAGCCAGTCAGTTCATTTAAAGGTTTAAAACAATTATTGTTAAATATGAAACACTTGGGCAGGCAACAATATCATTATTCCTGCTTATTTTATTCACATGAGATATACTGATGCACACATTGACAAAACTATGTAGGGACAAATCAGTCTTGGCATATTTTTACACAATCCATGTAATTGTTTTGTTTTTCAACCTATAATTTTTATTGATAAACTATTTTACATTATTCTATGTATAGTGTTTTCAAAACTACTGAATGCAAAAGACATTTCTCCCAAATGACGACAAACGGTCCATGACTTCTGCACCTAAAAATGCACAATGAAAAAGCTGAAATCATGAAGCATTGTCTGCCTGCATCTAGCAGGCATCATTGTTATCCTTATCATACATAAAAGCCTTCAATGAGCTTCCAGGGCCTTTAACTTTACCTGGGATATGATGAGGGAGACATAATGTGGCAGCAGATGGTGGGAAACGGGGCGTAACTGATGGAACTGTAATAGAATTGATCGGTTAAAGCTGCTATTTAACTAGACAGAGACAGATTTGTTGGTCACTAAGACAAAGAGGGAGAATGAGAAGAGACTCCTGAGGAGGAACATGGATTAGATAACGATATAGATAGAGGGCAAAACCTATAGGTCCAAGTACTTAGAGCTGGAGAAGACAAAAAAGATTTTATAGATGAATAAAGCATTCTGACATTGTGCAGATGACATTAAACATCACATCCACGATATAAAATCTTATATATGTACAGTTTATGCAAAAGGGGCATTATATTAGTCAATTTAAATAACAGATAGGTTTAAAGCCCTGCAATAAGCAAGAGAAAATGCCTAAAAATGCAACCATTGTTTAAGAAAGACCTCTTTGGGATGTTTCATGGATATTATTTACTCCTTAAAACAACCAAGATATAATTTTTTTTTATTTTTTTTTTTCCAAACTGTGGTATTAGTACAGTCAGTATTTTATGCAGCCATGTAAGTTCATTTATAGCCACCAGAAAACCTGGTGTTTAATGACACTTTGAAGCTGCATCAAAATAAAAACAGAGGTTGGTCTGTTGGTCTGTCTCTCTCTCTATCCTTGACTCATCCCATCATGGTTGACAATAACTCATCTTCTACTTATTGACCTCTTTTCTTTCTCTCTTTACAGATTTGATCTGACCTGGCATTCATTTAAGCTCTACACCATAGGTTCCACCCTTCACTGGCTAACACTCTCTCTTTCATAGATATATCTGGGGGCTGGGTTTTTATGGTGTATAACCAGACTGTATGCACCCTTTCATCTCCTAGACTTGGTTGTGTTTCTCTCCGAGATGAAGCCACTTCAGGAGCTTCTACTAACCTTTAATTTTCTCACAAATAGAAAGTACTCCTTTATCAGTGCTCAAGTGTTCCTTTCTGTCTGCTCAATCCCCCAGTTGGTAGTGGCAGAAGACCGTTCATCCTGGCTCTGTTGGAGGATTGTTCCAGGTATGGAGGAGTTTTCATCCGCAATGTTATGTTCTAAGTATGGGGCAGTGGCGATTTCAAAATTGTTGCTAAACCTCCCATTTAAATTTCGTAAAATTATTGGTAAAATATGCATGTCGAAGTACATAAATGCATTCATTAAACTTTCATTAAATATGCTCTAAAATGCACCTAATTTCCTGGGTCTGTTGTGCATTAGTCAACTGTTAATTCGGCTCTCTGGCCTGATCTCCCACTCTGGAGCAGCAGGACGCTGCCTGTCAGGCTCCATGAAAAATCCCTGTTGAACTTTGAGCCTTGGTCTATTGAGAATCATAACTTTCCTTAAAATCATACGTTGGTATGTATTTTAAATGGTATCTATTTATCTTTTTTTCTTTGCTTTTTAATCCAATGTAAATTGGCTTTGGAGGGTGGGCATTATAAGCTTCTTGCTTCTGCCAATACACCCTTTTTCAGACTGTTTTAATTTATGTTGTATTGACGTATACATAAACTGTCTTTATTATATACAGTACTTGTATGTCTGAAATAAACAAACTTGAAAGGTAAGCAGCGGGAAAGTAGAGCCCTGATTGGATAACGTGTCAAAATATGTAACTTCCAGGCTAAACCTCTTAGGGGGTCTGTGCAGCAGGGGCAGGTCATGAAGCCAGCTGCTTGATGCTGATTGGCCAACATACTTAAAGATTCTTGACTGACAGTGGCCAGACAGCGAGGAGGCTTTCCTAATGTGTCGAGAGGAAAAAGTGATCATTCAGTCAGTTAAATCATCTTGTGTTAAACTCTTGCAGTGGTCTCTGGAGCTTATTATTTCAGAGTGCTTCACAACAGCTATTTTCACCAGTTATAGTGATGTGTTTTACGTGTTTCAATATTTTTTAATGCAATACATAACATTTGGATTTAATCAACAGCATTGATCCTCCACTGTTTCAGATAGCAGCAGCCGCTACTGGTATAAGGGGTTGCTACAATGCAAAGGATTGTCCACTGTCACTGCAGGCTTTTTTCTGCACACCATGATACAATCTACTGGGTTTCCATATATTAAAAAAAAAGTTTTATCCCGTCTGTATGACTTAACTGAACTTATTCTCTGTAAAGTGCCTTAAGATGGCACTTGCTGTAAATTGATTGCAACATAGGTTAACATATTTGATTCAGATGTTTTTTTTATTTATTTACTTCCTTTAACAAAAGACAACTTGATTATTTCCTACCTGGGAGCCTTTCTTGCTTCCTGGTAAGTTAATGATGAGCGTCTTGCCTCGGATCCCACAGACAGGTCTGAAATTGCACAGCCACTGTCAGATGATATGATACAGACTATATATATATAGATATATTTTCCCATCAAATAAAAAAGAATGTACCAGCAAACTCTCCTTACTTATGTTTATATATTGGGCAGGCTCTACAGCCACTAAGATCCCAATAAATTCTATAGTCATGGGATTATATATCGGATATTATTCTTATCTTGAAAAGAACCATTTTAAATCAAATTTACAAACTTCGAAAATAATCAAAAGAAATCTAGAGTTGCAAATATAATGAATTTCTCTCTAAATTTTAAACAAGTGTGTAGTTGAGTTTCTTATACCTAGAAAGCATGCCTAATGGTGTAACATTGAGGGATCCCATCAGCATCGCAAGAGACATTCCAGGTGCCTCCCGCTCTATCACCTCCTTAGTGGCCTAAATAAGAGAGAGACACACACAAACACATGCACGAGTTTGTTATAGTTTAACAAATCATGAGTCATTTTATAAGCCTAAAAATTATCAAACTGCAGCACTGATGATAAGTCAGACTTCTTTCGGACAAATGAAAAAACCTGATACAACACTATGTTCCTAGTCATTCAACTCAGCTATGTCGATTGTGTTTTTTTTTGTAAAGATTTATTCTTTTAAAATGCAAAACATTGCCTGCCTGAATCTAGACTCCCTGATTACCTGAACCTAACCTGTTCTTGTCCTCTCTGCTTCTAGGAAGAACCTGTCTGAAATCAGAAACTCTGGAAGAGTTTCTCTGTCAGAAACCGGTCTGTCTGACTACTGAAGAGTCCTGGAGATCAGAAACCCTTCCAGCAGAGAGGACAAGAACAGGTTAGGTTCAGGTAATCAGGGAGTCTAGATTCAGGCAGGCAGATTGGCTCAGACTTGCTAACCATAACTGGCAAAACACTCTGGCACTGGAGTGTTGTCCACAGCCCACTTAAGTACTGGTCCCCTGATGAGCAGATGAGAAGCAGCTGGTGAAGTCAGCTCCAGCTTCAGGAGATCCAGTACGCCCTCTGGTGGAGGAAGGTAGACAGCACCCCAGATCCCAACAGCAGCACAAACCATCAGGAAGGGATCCTCGGCGCCCTCTGGTGGGCAAGCCTCTGGATCCCAACAACATTTTGCTTTGTAAGAATTGTTTGTTTATATTAAATATTTTAACATGTTAGGTAACAGTGTGAAAGATAACATATATCAGCGTAATACCCTTTTAAATTAAAAAGCTCTTTTGGCCATTTGGCCATTTAATATTTGCTCTAAAATAAAATTGACAGTGTGACCAGTGACTAGTTTGGCTATGTTAACCTGACTTACACTGAGGTTTATTTAGAAATCAGAAGACATAGATTTTAGGAGAGCAACAGGACCTTTAATAGAACAACTAGAACTAATGACTGGGGTTTACACTGCAGCATGTAAACCTCTTTAAGAAGAAGGCATGAACTAAATTAAAGACTTGCACGAATCTTATCATAAAAATTGAAAAAATGTCCCAAGTTATTGTTTATTTACAGTACTTAGCATAGCGGTTATTCTAAGATTGTTTAAATGACAGACAGCAGAGGAGTTGAGGTGTTTTCTACATACTGTATGTGGCTTAAGTTAGGTAATACTTCAAATGCAGCAACAATAAGGCATAGGAAATATTTAAAAAGAGAGAATTTCCTTTTATCATTTTAAATTTTAACCCCAGAGTTAAGAGGAACATAAGACGGATTAATGAAGAGCAGACAGTGTAGGAGAAAGAGAAAAGCAGAGACCAAAAGAACATTTACAAGATATTCGTTTTATCATAAACTCCAGTTAACTATTTATTCATAACATGGTTTATTTTTGTTCCATCACTTAGAAAGACAATGTAAGATTTTTTATTACTTGTTTGAAAAGAGTCTGAAAACCTAGTTGGACTAAGACAAACTAAAATGAGGTTATGAAGGCCTACAGTGATTATATTTAACTGAAGAGAAATATATTTTCTGTACATGGCAATGCTACACAATCTACACATTTCAACAACATGTTGACAATGACAAAGGAGATCTTGCATAGCCAACAGTGTTAATTAAAAAAATAACAATGCATGGTGAAATGTGACCCTGCTGGCTTGTATTTAATCACATTCAAGCCATCAAATAAAGCATTAAAATAACAAATCCGCAAATCAAAACAAGCAAGCTTCTTTCCACAACAGTTCAAGATTCCAAAGCAGAGGAGTTCAGCATCCCAAGGTTTTATTGCATGGGTTTTATGAGGAGAGCGGATATTTCCCCAGTGATTTAAGAGACTTAATCAATATCAACTCCTAATGTAGATAAATATACAGTAGATGTAGAAAAGATAGTTAAGGCTTATTTTCCGGCATCCACACTGCTAAGATATGGGCTGTTTAATTTAGTAATGGATTCAATAAAACACATGATATGCTGAATTTAACAAAAAAAAAATAAAAATATTTGGACAAATCATGTTTTGGGATTCTTTGGAGACTTAAAAAGTTATTTGTTAGATATGTAGCTTATGTGGCAGCTAAGGCTGCACTCTTACGTTTTCATGCTATATTTTTATATATTTATCAATTAATAAAACTATTTTAATAAACATGTCTTTCACTGAGGTGAAAGTTAAATTGCATCCATAAATTAAATTAATAAATTAAATTAAATTGCATTACTGCACAGCTTTCTAATAATACATACCTGTTCACATTTATACAAGCCTGTTTAAAAAAAAAAAAAAAAGAAATCCTTGGAGTGCTGACTCAACTGACACGGCATTATGAGCAGCATGGTCACCAAAGGATGGTATCGGAGACTGAGACTAGATGTGTAACGATGTATTTAAAAAGCTACACGTGAGTTGTCTTATTAAACTAAATCTAGGTTTTGGAAAACCACATCTATTCTATTCTAGAATAGAATAGAATAAATATTCCCTTCATTGGCCCAAAATGGGGAAATTGTGGTGGTACAGCAGCAAAAGGTTATAGTACTAGTGGTCACACAATGTGCCTCTTAGAAAAGTAAAATAAAACAATTAGAGTGTTTTTACAATATAAAAAAGTTAACGGATAAACAGTAATGGATATGTAAAAATAGCTGCAGCACCAGAGATACAGAAAAAATAAAAATGACAGCAGCATGTTATTAAACTGAAGTGTGTCTGATAAAGCTTGTGTCACCTCTGCTGTCACTAGATGTTTTTTTAGATTTAAGTATTGCAGAAAAGTCTTAAGTTTGGAGGAAGTATGCTCCTTTAAAACATTTTACTAAATGATAATTTAAAAAGTAGAGTTTACTTTACTGTATTTTAATGTATTATTTAATTTTATTCATAATTTGCTATATGTAAATCATCTTAATGAAGAGTACAAGTCTGTTCCATAAAGCAGGAAGAGACACAATTTGTTATGAAGTAATGCCATATAAACAAACTGAACTGAATAGAATAAAAAAAAAATCCTAACATCTGATAATTATACTAGAAGCACACATGACTCCAAATTTAGACAGAAAAAAACCTAAAAGGCTTTGCAGGCATGTTGCTAACAGCTAAGCTAAAGTAAATTGGCAGAAATATTCCGAGGCACAAAAATCACAGAATACTCAGCATGGATTAGTTTTACTTTTTAAAATAACTGAGATTTAACATTATACAATCATTACTATAACCTAAATATTCAGCCATAACAGGAGTGATAAAGGGAATATATGTTTTAGTGCCACTGAAATATTGCACATAATTATTAAACACCTTTTTCATACTGACAAGGGAATCAGAGTAAACACAAAAACAGTTTTCAAGGATTTAATAAGGACAATAAGCATCAGAAGTGGGCTTTGCCCTATGTGGAGTTCTTTTTCTTAAAGATCTAAACAGTTTGTTCACATTTTTTAACTTAGCTTTTGCTGTCGAACAGAAGCTCCTAAAGAAAGAGGACCTAAAACTGATTTAAGAAGCTATGGGAGGGCATTGAACAGGTCATTCATGTCAGCCATCAATAGAGGGCCAGTAGACCAGTAGCCAATAGAGGGCCCCCACTCACCCAATATACTTGATTAAAATATTTAAAAATACATTAAAATATTTTTTAGATCTGCAGGATACATTTTTAATCTTTGATAATGACTATAATAACGAGTTTAATAAAGATTGAAGCTATTTCAATTGTTGGATTCGTGACGTAATTATTGCCCATAGACTCTCGTTAAAAGTTGTCCATGTACAGTAGCTCCTCTGCAATTCAAAAGATAAGACCATTCTGGGGAGCAGCTTTCCTGCACCCAGAGCTGAAACCAACTTAGTTTGTTATAAGGTGCGGCTGATTGACAGGTTTATATAATTATTTAGTAACAAGGCTTGACTAACTGCATGAAGTTCCAATGTGGTAACCTTGGAAACCATTAAGATAAACCCAATTTTCTCCACAGATGCGTAAAAAACAGGCCAGATAAGTTCGAATCACTTTATTTCTTTAATAAATATAATCCTCTTTAAAAAAATTCAGATTTTGTTTTAACTCACTATAATTCACTTAATTTCACATAGTGTTCTATTTTTGAGACTACTTTTGTAATTATATAACTTTTATAACATATTAATTGTATTTTATTTATTTGTTTTGCAACTGTACACTGCTGCACTTCTTAGCCAAGTCTCCCTGGAAAAACAAATTCTGTCTCAAAGGAGTTTTCAGTAAATTAGATGTATGATCAATTACAATGAAAAAGAAAAAATGTTTGAGTAACTTTACAATCCACAATGTCAATATCACACAATCATTTTAAATAAATTTTACCATAATAACCTTACATAAATATTTTATAGATTAGAGTACCTGAGTAGCTGGTCTTTAGTAATATTACATTTATATTACATACAATACATTTGTGAAGGATTTCAGATCATCTATGAAAAATATTAAGATACAACTTCAATGGGAACCTTTATTTAATACCACAGAAATTGGGAAAGTGTAAAAAGCACTTAAACAAAATAAAATACATATAAATTCAATGTTGTCTTTGAACTCTATCATTTACCTAACAGAAAATGTAGCTGAGAAAAACGAAGCAACTCTACAGTTTATTTCCCCTCTGACTATGGGACTAATTAGTGGTAATTATTTTTGTAACTCATATGTGATCAACAAAAAGCAAGCTGCTAATGAAGCAAATACAGCAGCATGAGACATGTGCCTCTAAAGACACTTTCATTTCAAAATAAAAAAAACAAAACAAAAATTGCCTACTGTCTGCAGTTGAAATCCTCAGACTAGTAGCTCTTAGCCAAACTGCCTAAAAACAGGAAAGCTCCCTGAAAATGTACTGGCAGTTCCTGCACTTGTTCATGTTTTGTAACATGAAAAACAAAAACACCTGGAATAACTTTGCTCACTTTCCTTTTGCTAGCTAAAGAGAACCATGCGCACGGCATGATACTACCTCCACTATGAGGCACTATGATGGTGTGCCCATGGTGATGTGCAATGTTAAGTTTCCAGGCTAATTGTGCTTTGTATTAGGCCACTAAGGTAATGTGATCAGATTGGTGCATTGAATCATATTTTTTAAGAAATGTTGATCTAAGTTTTAAATGACTTAAAAAAAAAAAAAAAATCCAAAACCTGTTTGGTATTTTATGTAATTAATACTGAGTTTATTTTCTTTTCCTTTGTGCTTCCATTTATAATTTTTTCCTAAATGTTGCTTCTACCCATTGGTGGTTTTAAACAGCGGCCAACAGGGGCCAGGAGTCTGCAATCTTGGCTTCGTTGCTCATTTAATAAATTAAATGTTGTACTCTTACCTTGTTTTAATTGTATTTTTTTTGTGTGTGAAGTTTTGTTAGTCTTTCATTTTTTGCCCCCATAAAAGACCCCCTGACCCCCCTTGTAAATTTCTTCTAGAACCACCACTGTTTCCAGACCCTTTAAAGTCCCTACCCAAACGCGTTGTGCTGTTTAAAGAGATAAAATAGAAAAGGAGAGGTAAAACATTACCTTGGCAATAATATTAATCAGTATATCAGCAAAAAGAAAAATCTCATTATAAAAGGTATCTAAATGTGTCCATAAAGAAGTGCAGACATAAACCATCTGTAGTTGCAATGGTACAAAATGATGAAGAAACACGCAGGAGCATTTAGTGAACAGAAAGATTGATTTGATTAATTTGTGTGAAAACAATTGGGATTCTAAAATACAAATGTAGATAAAAAAAAAAAAAAAACATATAGTAGGCATTATTTTCTTATTGCATGGTTTTTCTAACCTTTGACAAAAGAGCAAATTAGTTTAGGCCGCCCAAAAATGATCTTAATTAACTAAATGTATAAAATCTTTCAGTAGTGTTAAAATGTGTGTGGTTAAAATGTTTTCAATCATAACTTCTTTTAAATTAAGTTTTAAAATCTATCAATAAACAATTGTGTAATTTGGTTATATATTGTTACAATTACGCCCTTTTCCAATTTGTTAGCTAATTTTATATTTTGCTTCTTAAGAAAACCTACCTTTAAACACATACTTTCTAATTCTTTTTTAAATTAAGACCAGACAAGAAATGTGAATATTCAAGAAAATGTACTCTTCTTCGACTGCAATCAACACATTTCTTCACCAAACTCAATAAATAATAATCATTATAATATTAACCAAACTACTCATATTTTTAAACTACCCATGATTGCCCTGCTTTGGTCTGAAATAAACATGTAAACCCACCTCTGGTGTTACATCTCTCGGGGCGAAGCCAGTGCCTCCAGTGGTGAGAATGAGATTGAGCTCTTTCTCATCACACCAGTCCACCAGTGTTTCCTGTTGGAAAACATGCAAAAAGATAAACATTTATTAAAAAATCTCCCTTGTGGAATATAGTAGAAGTAGCAATAAAGTCAAAACGGTGCAGTGATCTTTACCTTGATTTCATCTATCTCATCTGGCACTATCTTGTAGGCTGAGATCATGCCCCCCAACCTGAGTGAAGACAGAAAACAGAGACTGAGCAAAGATACCTGGTAGGGCAAGAAAAATATGGTTTCCTTTATCACTACAAACACCAAACAATCCTCATTACAAAAAAGGCAAGGCAAGGTACATTTATTTGCATAGCACAATTCAGTACAAAGGCAAAGTGCTTTACATGATTAAAATATAGGAAAATAAAACAGAATCAAAGCAAGTAGGAAAAAAAAGTAGGTTGGAGGACTGGAGACATGATTAGACAAAGCTTTTATGAAAGTAAATCTGAAAACTTTGGTCTATTTTATTACAGATTTACTTAATAATATCGGGTCACATATATAAAAAAAAAAAAAAGGTGTTGAGTGTCAAAATATATAGAATACAGAAATAAAAAATTCCTTGGAGATTCTTTGGGAAAGGATTTTCCAGAGACTGACCAGAGAGTTAGGGCTGAGAAGTAAACACCTGGCGCCCTCCCGTGGTCAGAAAGAGTATTACACTACCTTAAAAATGACCAGGCTGAAGGTAAAGGAACAGAAAACTCTTATGTAACCGCTTTCTTTTTTTTTTTCTTTCTTCCAAGAGAGCTATTTTGGTCACTTTAGTGCATCATGTTTCTCCTCTGTGACACAAATGCCATAACACCGTCCTGCAGCCAACACACGGAAACAGAACCCCTATATCACAGTCTTTTCAGATACTTTTGGAATAATAAATATGGACCTGCATGGAGAAATAATAAGGGCAATGCAGCAAGAGTTCTATTAAGAAAAACTATTGGACTACGACAGGTTTTTGACAAAATTTACAAAAGTATGAAACAAGCCCTTAAATGAAATATGGCTTTTTTAATGAAACACTGCAGCATCTTTAGGATGAAGGAGCCCATCCACACACACAGCTCTCCCCTCCTAACATTACTGTGATGAAATTGGAGATTTACCTTCGCTTAGTGTGCTTTGATGGGTGGAGAGTGGCTTTTGGCAGCGCTGTATGCATTCATGTGTGTTTATATAAGTTCATGCACGTACGCTCGTTCATTTATGTGTTTACGCGTGTTACACCTCAGGAGAGTAAAGGAGCTGTCAGGACAAATCACCTCTTGTGTGCTCCCGGGATTTTTCATGCCTCTCTGTTTCAGTCCAAATAAAAATACGGTCTGCACAAATAACTGGAGTTCCTTCCCAGCATTTCCTTGGCAGCTCTTCCTGTCTGGAGACTCCAATTGCTGTGTTGTATATTGCTTGGGAGGGAGTGAGAACTCCTGAGTACCTTTTGTTGTAACTAATGGGGATCCCGTTTCTTTGCTACCATGTATTTAAGATCTTCAGACAAATTGTTTTTCATGTTTTTGATTAATAATTGAACAGTTTTCATATTTGCATAATATATCAATAGATCTTACAATAAAAATTAAGCACACTGATATAGATATCTATGTATTATAAATTAGAGAGCACCAAGCGTCTTCCTAAATTGCACAGATGGCCAAATTACAGCAGATGAAAATTTAAAATACTGTAGCAAAGAAATTTGCTTAATCCATTTTTACCTGTTCTTTATCTGCAGTTTATTAACAAACTTATATGGTCCAGAGATGATGATAATACTATGACTATACTACGCATCTAATCCTTTCACAGTTTGAGTCAACAGTTACTGTGCCCATTAACGGGCCAGCATATATTCTTTCCTAAAACCATTTTACAAAAATTGGAAAGCAAAACTTTATCAGATAACACCTCTAACTTGATTTCATTTGACCAAATACTCAAATAATGTGAATTAACTAAGATTAAAATACCATAAAGTATTTTGAAAGGTTGTAATGATGGCTGTGTAGGATTTTGATTGTAAAATTCATAAACACTGATGCTAAAGCTGCTAAGAATACTATTATCCATATAGAAGCAGGTTATGTACCATTACAGGTTGACATGCCACTCAGCACTGAAGAAGGTACAGTAAAAACAACAATAGATGGTCAGCTAAGCCAAAATATATAACCGGGGACCAATACTTCATCTGGTATGAAACTGAGATAAAATTTTTTTATGTTATGAAAACGTTAGAATTTTGAGAAAATCAAGGAAATCATATAGGCAGAATCATGTCAGGCAAGAGGAAATGCTTCAACTGAAAAACATAAATGGTATGATAATGGAAATATTTTATTTGCTATTGAAATAGAATAGAAAATCCCTTTATTGTCCCACAATGTGGAAATTCTGGTGTTACAGCAGCAAAAATATTATGGCATAAGTAGTCACACAAACGCGGACCTTAGAAATTGTATAAAGATAACAGAATAAGTGACAGAGTTAAGAAAATAAACAAATAAAATACTGTACTGTACAGTGTTTTGCAATATAAATTATCCATGGATGGATATGTGAAAAAAATAGCATCAACAACAGAGATGTGCAAAAATGACAAAAGCGTGTTATTTAAGATGACCAAGACAGAAACTGTGCAAAGAATTAGCATGAATATAACAATTTATTCAGGTTTTTGGGAGCAGTGGTGGTTATAGAGTCTTACAGCTGCTGGGAGGAAGGATCTGTTATAACGCTCCCTGGTGCATTTATTGTGCAGCAGTCTGTCACTGAAGGAGCTCTCCAGTTCAGCAACAGATTCATGCATTGGGGGGAGACATTATCGTACAGAGATGTTATTTTATATTTAGACTTCATCCCGGAAGTATCAAGATGGCATCACCAGACATCAAACAGGAACTTTCCAAACAGATAAATGGCTTCAGCTGTAGATCTGTCATTAAGAGTGAAATGCAACATATCAATGTTGCATAGCAAAACTATGCCTGTATGATATGAGATCCATTTGTCCAACTCTGGGCTAAAGTTGGTCAGTGCTGATGACAGATTTGTGCCTTTGTTGTGAATGGTGCCTTTTTTTTTTTTTTTTTACAGTGTTCTGTCTGGCAAAGTGGCAATAAGAATAATTGTCTTGATGCCAAAAATAGCCCAACAGATTTTACTTTCACTAGTGGATCAGTACGGCTATTGCCATAGTGTTCCGCTTGTTTCATGCATATAAATTGCTTTATTTTAAATATGCAGGGAGTTTTACAGATTATATGGACACTGCAATGTAAGTAGAACAGAAGAGGAAAAACAGAAAAAAAGGAGAAAAGATGAAAGAAAGAGGATATAAAAGGGAGATAATGATAAAACTTTTTCAGTCTGCTTCATCGCCTGCAAAGAGATGTAAAAAGAACAGCACAACCAACAGACATGGTACGAGACATACAATAAATTAACACCTAGATACTATCACTGAAGTAGAATTATTTAATCTGACATGTACTCTGTGTTACCTGAAGATAAGAATATGGGCTTACTGTATGGAAGTGAATCTCTGAGTACCTGGAACCAAGCACCTGTAGTTGTTTGTGAGAGTGCATGGGTGAGAGTGATGGTTTATGAGAGTTATGAACGGTTCCTAATGCAGCTGGAATAATGAATAGAAGCAAAAACACAGCCGGCAGACAGAGAGGAAAAAGGGGGGTGGATGGTTGGGAGAGGGACAGTCGTTTGGCCTGAAAGCTTGGACATCGTGGCCAAGTCGTATGATAAATAAAAGACGAGCACAGAAAGGAGGATAAAGATAGGAAGCTTGAATAACAAAGAGAGGCACAAAGTGAAGAGTGCAAAAAAGGGACACACTTAACAAGAGAAGAAGTTGGAAGTGTGTGTGTGCGTGTGTGTGTGTCTGCTGCAAATCTCAGTGGTTGTGGGACACTTCCAAGAAGAGACCCATCTGCCAGGGTGATTTTATTAATAATACACGCTCTTTGTAGAAAGCACTCAAAGTCACTTTCTGTGCTCTCCTGCTTCCTTGCTTCTATTCAAACACACATAAACACACACTTCATCCAGGAAAGAGACAAAAACCTCCTCGGTCATCGCTATACTCCCAGTAGTAACCGAGTTGAGGCCATTAGAGATAAGTTGTTGGTCCATCCACATGTAGGAAAGCTCTCAAGGGGGGACCTCTCAGCATGTTTGCTGATGGTGGAAAAGATGGAGGAAAAGGACAAGCTTACTCCTTCAAACCTCCCCCGTGTTGAGAGTTCAGAGTACCCACCAAGGTGTTCCACTCACACATGTTAAACAATATGACCCAGAAAAACGCAATATTAACATGTCTGTGGCTAACTTCACACTACAAGGATTATTTGTGGAATAAATGTCATCATGCTTCAGTTACGCCACTGCTGAGAACTTTGGGCTTCTGCATTTCTTTCTCTTAAACACACCAGCTATGACTAAATACAAACATCCAGCACCTGTGGCAAAATAAACAACAGTCATAGTGGATTCATTTATTCACAGCGAAGAGCACTCTTCCCCCCTGGGTATACTTGGAGAAAATCCAGGCAAACACTAGCCAAATAAGTCAAGTTTGCATGGAATATTTGTCAGACCATTAGGACAAATTCTCATCTAGTATAGACAGAGAAAACATATAAACACATTGTCAGCTTGACTATGTCTTGATTTGCATTTGATAAAATCTGCTAGCACACTCTAAAAATGTAGAAATCAGAAATACACATGCACATTATAAAAAATCCAATCTCGTTATCTGCATTTCTGACATGATACTGATGGTCATCGTCTATTATTTGTTAATTAAAAAAAAGAAATAAAATCTCCACTGAAGTTTGCATACACTATGTTTTTGCTGTCTTTCAACCTTATGAGTAGAGGTGAGTATTGGCATTAGTGTTACGATTCGATACATGTCGCGATACTTGGGTCACGATACGATATTATCGCGATATTGCAGTATCACCATATATTGCCATATCTTCCCCAGCTATCAAAATCAAATGATGAGATAAAACAGCAAGTGCTGTATATTTTCATCAGAAAATATTGATTAGGTATTATTATCCATGTTGTTTGGGGTTTTCTTCCACTGTGACTGCCTCAAATACAGATTTGGTGCTGCAGGCACAGTTAAAGGGCTCCACAGTGCTTTCTGCCAGAGTGGTGGTGCAGAGGTAGCCCATTTTCCCATCAATGTTTTATGTAACCATTTTTTTTTTGAAAATCGATACTAAGAAGTGAAAGATCGATATTATATTGGGCAGCCGAATATCACGATATATCGCCAAAACTATTATTTCCCACACCCCTACTTATGAGGGTCTGCTTTCATCCACACTGTAAAATGTATCCTTTACTATCTCAGAAAGAAATACCACACAGCGATGAAAAAAAGCCATTCCTTCTTAAACAAAACAAGTCACCATTTGCAGATGCACTAAAATGGTAGAATTTGATAATAATGATCATTTGTAGGAAAAAAGTGGGGTCAGACAGAGAGGAAACTAGTATCCCTGTGCACACTTTCCCAACTATAAGAGTAGGCGAATAATCTGTCAAGATCTTTTGCTGCAGGAGAGACTGGTGTCCTACACAACATGGACGCTCCTTGAGGATAAAACAGCATGTGGAAATTTGGACAAAACATCCCAAAAACTATCCAATAAGTCAAATTTGGGCATTACACAATCTTTCAGATGAGCAATAACCCAACACATTCCACAGAATTAGTTAAAGTGGCTTAAACGCAATAATTCAATGTTTCTATCCTGTGTTTTGGATTGGGCCTCAAAAAGCTCTACTCTGAATGCCAGACTTCTTCGAACTCAACATGAGGACTTTCAGGAGGAGTGTGTCAAGATAACCCTCCTAAACTTTAGGACTTGTTTTTAATCAAGTCCTACAGATTAGAAGGCAAATCGACCAAACACTAATGACATAAAAGTAAACTTCAAAAAAACATTATGTCAATCATTATTGTAATAAAAAAGAAAAATATAAATATTTTTGCTATCTTAACTAAACCTTAATAGAAACATTTCAGTCTGAATTAATTTAAATAGTCTTTTTATAAATTAATATATAAATATATCACTATTAATTGTAAAAAAATCTTTGTGCTTTCAACTACAACTCTGCTTTGGTAACATGCGACTATGAATGTTTCAACAATGAAAAGTCTGGCATAAAAAAAACATGTAAAAAATGACACCATGCTTGTTGAAAGATTTGGCAAAGAACCTAAATACTTCTTATGAGTCTCCTTCATTTCAAATTCTGGAATATCTAATTTAATTTTGAATGAATAACGCAATATAAAAGATGGCATCGATATATTTCACTAGTATGTTTTTCACTTTTTCTAAAATCCCCAAAAGATTGATAGCAGATCTTTCTTTTTGTTATAAAAACTTATTTTGATTTTTTAAAATGTAATGTTTAAAAGTCTAATAGGCAGGGCAAAAAATTATATAAAGATAAAAAAAAGGAGGAAAATTAAGCAGATGTAAAGATTTACCGTACATTTTACTAAATAGATCCATGTATATTTAAAAGAAATAATTGAGAGACCTGTTACAGGGATTTTTCCCTCTGTCCTCATTTAAACCTTCCACATTACAGGTATGTCACTGTGTCCTGAAAGCCTCCAGGTTTGTCTTTGTCCCTGATCAGCTCCAGACAGTGAAATTAGGTCTTTTTTTTCCCTAGCTATTTTAGTTTGGGGAGCTTTCCTATTAAAAAGGTTTTGGAACACAAGTTAGTTCAGAACAAGTCAGAACAAACGGTTCTCCTTCAAAACCCATTCACTATAAAATATTACATATATGAACAAAATGTACAATACAGAGGCCTACAAGAGAAAAATTATCTAAAAAAGTAAAGATTTCCTAAAATTACCATATTAGCTATTCATTTGAGCAGTTTAAATCATTATCTGACAGTGGAATTAGTATTTTTGTCCCCTAAAATTAGAAAAGTATGATTGCATTTGTAAGATAATGGAGATCATTGTTTCTTGCTCTACAGTAAGTGCAAGAATCTCATTACATTAGCAGATCTTTATACTTATCCAGTTAAAATCAAGTGTAAATATACTTATTTTAGGAAACTTTTACTTACTTTATGTTCAGTTTTTGCAGTGTAAACAGGAACCTCCAGTTGGACACGCATTCAAGTCTTCCTTACCTCTGTGTCCTTGAGTCTTATTGTTTTTTGTTCATCTCCCTTCTGCTGCCTGGTCTCTTTCTTTTTAACTGTACACCATTTTTTTCTCCACCCACCGTGCAGTATACCTCCCTCCAAAATGAAAGCAGGCAGACTGATTGATTCCACGTGACAAAGTGTTCTTGAGAGATGCTGTGATTATAGGCTGTAAGCTTCCTGCGGTGGCACCACACTTCTCACCTGCTTTTATATTTTTTACTTACCCTTCACACCAAATGTCTAATTGTCCTGGCAGCTGTGACACATTAAACAAATAGAGTTCCAGCTGGTCATGATGGAATCAACAACAGTAAACAAGAAATTTAATGGAAACCATCAGCTCATTGTCAGATAATAAGTTATTTATCAAACAAAACAAAAACATGCCCTCAGACACATTTAAGTTCAAGAAAAGCTCTAGTCCTGTTTCTGCTCTATACCATAAAGCCTGTGTGATCATTTTTCTTTTTTTATCTGTGTCTGTGTCCTTTCAGAGTCATGGATATATCAACATCAGGCCTCGATCTTTGTAGCTGTATTGACTCTGCTGTAGCTGGGACAATAAAGTTCCTATTCAAAAGCTGGATAAACAAAATAGCAGAGTTGAATCACAACCAGAAGTTGAAAAGCATTCTTTTTTTTATTCCTTTTTTAACAGATTTTTTTTTTTTCCTAAAAAGATCTCACTGGAAAAATGAAGGTTACACAAAAAAGCAACAACCTTAGATTGTTTAAAGGGAACACAATATAGGGAGACCTGCTGTTTAAAAAAATGCATATTTTACAGTTTCAGGAAAGGCTAGAGAAGGCCCATATCAACACACTACAAACATCACATTTCACTGTTGGTAGGGTATAATTTCCCTCAAATGCTATACCAGATGTAAACCAGATGTCCTAGAACTTTCCAAAAAAGCTTCCACTTTATCTCATCATTAAACATTACACCTTCCCCAAAGTTATGGAGATCATAACCTTGTTAGAAAAAGGGAGATAGGCAATTGTCCTTTCTTTTTGCCTACACTAGATTTCCATTTAAACTAATGCATGGATTTCATATTTCTGTTCTTTGTCTTATTGATGCATTATCAACATTTGGGCTGCTCATATTTGAAAAAGAAAAACTATATGTAGACAGTAGACCTCACGATAATGACATTAAGAAGAAACTAATAAACAACTTTCAAATAAAATGTATTTCTGCTTCTCGCTTATAGCAAACAAGGACCATGTAGCAAACAAGCAACCTATTGAGCTCCTGGAAGAAAATGATAAAATCTAATATTTATATATAAAAAGCAACCTTTTATCTAAAAAAGTCTCCCAACTTTTTTTCCTTTTTGCATCTAAACAGATTATTTGTACTGCCTTAATACCTCTAAAATCCTAACCAATTCCTGACCTTTAGAACTATATATATTACACAGAGAGCTTGAATGCATGGAACTAATTAGTCAAAACTCTTTGCAAGCCACAGAGGTGTTCACAACATGCATATTGTGTACATTTCTACTCAAATAGCCTACAGTGCTTTAGATGCTGTTGTCGATTTTTTTAAAGCTTCTTGATGAGATATCTATGCACTCTTGGAGTTAATTTGGTTGGTCAACCTTTCATGAGAATGTTTGCTGTGTTTCCCACTTCATCAAGTGTGAATACAGGTGCTGGTCATAAAATTAGAATATCATGAAAAAGTAGATTGATTTCAGTAATTCCATTTAAAAAGTGAAACTTGTATATTATATTCATACATTACATACAAAGTCATATATTTCAGATGTTTATTTTGTTTAATTTTGATGATTACAAATGACAACAAATGAAAATCTCAAATTCATCATATCAGAAAATTAGAATATTGTGAAAAGGTTCAAAATTGATGGCCCCTGGTGCCACACTCTAATCAGCTAATTAACTCAAACCACCTGCAAAAGCCTTTAAATGGTCTTTCAGTCTAGTTCAATAGGCTACACAATCATGGGGAAGACTGCTGACTTGACAGTTGTCCAAAAGACGACCATCGACACCTTGCACAAGGAGGGCAAGACACAAAAGGTCATCGCTAAAGAGGCTGGCTGTTCACAGAGCTCAGTGTCCAAGCACATTAATAGAGAGGCGAAGGGAAGGAAAAGATGTGGTCGAAAAAAGTGTACAAGCAAGAGAGATAACCGCACCCTGGAGAGGATTGTGAAACAAAACCCATTCAAAAATGTGGGGGAGATTCACAAAGAGTGGACTGCAGCTGGAGTGAGTGCTTCAAGAACCACCACACACAGACGTATGAAAGACATGGGTTTCTGCTGTCGCATTCCTTGTGTCAAGCCACTCTTGAACCACAGACAGCGTCAGAAGCGTCTTGCCTGGGCTAAAGAGAAACAGGACTGGACTGCTGGTGAGTGGTCCAAAGTCATGTTCTCTGATGAAAGTAAATTTTGCATTTCCTTTGGAAATCAAGGTCCCAGAGTCTGGAGGAAAAGAAGAGAGGCACTTCATCCACGTTGCTTGAAGTCCAGTGTAAAGTTTCCACAGTCAGTGATGGTTTGGGGTGCCATGTCATCTGCTGGTGTTGGTCCATTGTGTTTTCTGAGGTCCAGGGTCAACGCAGCCACATACCAGGAAGTTTTAGAGCACTTCATGCTTCCTGCAGCTGACCAACTTTTTGGAGATGCAGATTTCATTTTCCAACAGGACTTGGCACCTGCACACAGTGCCAAAGCTACCAGTACCTGGTTGAAGGACCATGGTATCCCTGTTCTTAATTGGCCAGCAAACTCTCCTGACCTTAACCCCATAGAAAATCTATGGGGTATTGTGAAGAAGAAGATGCAATACACCAGACCCAACAATTCAGAAGAGCTAAAAGCCACTATTAGAGCAACCTGGGCTATCATAACACCTGAGCAGTGCCACAGACTGATCGACTCCATGCCACGCCGCATTGCTGCAGTAATACAGGCCAAAGGAGGCCCAACTAAATACTGAGTGCTGTACATGCTCATACTTTTCATGTTCATACTTTTCAGTTGGCCAACATTTCTATAAATCCTTTGTTTTTATTGGTCTTCAGTAATATTCTAATTTTCTGATATGATGAATTTGAGATTTTCATTTGTTGTCATTTGTAATCATCAAAATTAAACAAAATAAACATCTGAAATATATGAGTTTGTATGTAATGTATGAATATAATATACAAGTTTCACTTTTTAAATGGAATTACTGAAATCAATCTACTTTTTCATGATATTCTAATTTTATGACCAGCACCTGTAATGTCTCTTGCTGTGGTTCAATTGCTGCTTTTGTAAAAATGCACACACAACATTAAATAAGGCTCTTCTGCAGTGAAAAATGTTAGTATGTTTTTAAATAATCCTTCTTTTGTTACCAAAATAATTGTCATTATTTTCTACAGTAACTGTGTGAAATGTAACAGGTGGAAAAATGAAAAGGTGATCTGCATGCTAATAAACATGTCAGCTATCCTGTCTCCACGCACTCGTCATCATGTTTACAGCATACATTGATCAGTTGAACAGGAAGAATTATTCTAAGAGAAATTCTACTCCGAACACAGCATCCTGCTGTTTGTGATGTGCTAGTAATTTTAATTTTTTTTTCTTGACCTGGAAACTGTGCTCCCAAAATGTTAAAATAACAAGATAAAATATGCATGTTTGCTTTAAATCTTATGATTGAATTACCCCTATGGTTACAACATGACATATTTTTGGATTGGTGCTTAAAATGCATTATTGGGTATATTTTACACAATGTATGTGCAAAATAATGATAATCAAAACTCCTACACAAAGAGTATACTCACACCGGTTCTTAAATCAATATTTCTAATCCAATTGTATATTAAATATTACAAATATTTTACTAGCCTTACACAACAGCAACGGTCATCTCAGCTGATCACTGTGGTGCTCTAAGTAAAATGAAGACTGATATAGATGCACAAATACATCGACTGATCAGGGTATTTATATAACTTCCAGTCTTTTGTCCTATTCTTTTTTGAATTGGTTAATTTGTCAAACTAAGCACCTCCTGGACTACAATACACTTTGGTACAGATTCTGTAAGTAGATTCTCTTCATTGGTGACCACCGGTCCGGACAGAGAGACGCACATTCCAACTGGACACCACACTCCATGTGGTGCCATTCCCAGAACCGTTGTCCATTTTTTCTGTCGAAAAGGGCTGCATGCCTCTTTGAAGAGGTTCTGTGCTGAAAACCTAGCACAACCTTGCTGGTATTGCCTCTTTATACAAAGGATGAGGAGTTTTAAATCTCCGCCCGTCAATGGACCAAGATAGAGCCCGGAGCATTCCGGGAGTTTAAAACTCCGTAACCTCTGTAAGGAATCATCATCATGTCAGACACCGTAGCCTGACTGCAGAAGGTTATTTTCTGGCCTATTCATTAGCTGTTACAAGCTGTGGATTAGCTGAGTTAGTCGCTAAGCTATCGGTTTGCAACAGAAGCATTGTGCTCCACACCACTACTTGTTTTCATAAACATTCCAATGCTGTCACATCAAATACATTGTTTATTGGTAACTGTTCATTATTGCATTAAGTGAAAATTGATTGAACTAAATACTAGCAAAGACTACGGTTACACATATGTTTGTTGTATTATGCTGCTTATCTGATTGACATCCCCTCAGTACATCAGCTGAGCTAATGAACTGAACATTACCAAAACTCTATCACAAGGACTAATTTAAACTCTTTTATGTATTCTGTATTAATCCAGTAGCTTGCAGGGTTTGCATAGTTTATCAAAAATAATAATAATACTGTTATAGGTATTATTATGTATAATAAAGCACCAATTTTTGTTTTAAATTTGGCTGTCTGCGATTATTTATACAGCTGTTACGGACTGTCTATACAGGGTTCCTACAGCATGAGGCAAGTTACATTTTAGACTTTTTAAGACTTTTTAATGCCACTTGAAATAAAAATTTAAGACCAAATTTACAAGAAACACAAGAAAAACCTGCTTGCGACAACTTAACCTAAAGGTTTATTTTAACATAAACCTTTGCACCAACGTTTCGAATTTTGAAAAGCTTCCCATATAGGAAGAAAGCTAAAAACACACAAATGACAGATATATTTTAACAATTATTTAACTGAATTCACAAAATTTGTTTTAGCAGGGAAAATTGGCTATCCAGCCAAGATTCGTTACATTTACACTTGCTCATATTTTCAAGACAAAAAGTTAATGCCGCATCTCCCAAATGTCCCGCAACAACGCTTTCATCGGTTCCGCTAACCCTATGGGGACGGAACCAAAAATGGCGAGCCATTATTTATTTTTTTTTTGATAAAAAATAAAAATGGTCAATTTTAATGTTTTATTTAGATTACAAAAATAAATTGTAATAAAAATAATCCTATTTATGATGTTTTAAAAATTAAGACCTACGAAAGACAGATTTAAGACATTTTAATACCAATTAGTTTTATTTTAAAGAATTCAATGCCTTTTAAGACTTTTTAAGGACCCGCGGGAACCCTGCTATAAGAGCTGAATTTACTTCCTTTGAGGTAACAACTTGAATAGACAGAGACAAATATTATCCTTGTGGTTAATAATTAAAAACTTTGCTTAATTTATAAACAAAGTTATTGACATTCACTGATGGTTAAGACAACGGTCCAAAACGTCCAGCCACAAAGGAAACACGTTAATAACACTTGGTAATTAAGCAAACTGTCAGTTATAATAATTTTACTAATGAACATTACTTGGTTTTACCCTTAATTTGAATGACATATTAAAACTTCCAGGTCTAGTTACTTATAGATTCATAAACTACTGGTAAAATTGCACAACAAGATTTACAGGTAGCTATTTTTCAGCATGATGAACGTTATTTATCATTTCGTTTTAAACAGTTAAATTCATTATACTAAATCAGTAATACGGGCCCGTATTACGCGTGTTCATATGCTATGATAATTTAGGTTGAGCTTCTAATTTTAGAAATGTATTTTCTTCTCTTTTGCCTCAGAAGAAACAGGAAAATACAATGTGGTTTCATTGTTTCTGTTGCAACACATCATTACCCAGCAGGAAGAAAGGCTAGGTTGCATCTTAACCTTGGGGTTCTTTCTACATAAATAATATACATAACCATATACTGTTCATTCCTACACAATTAGTCAGAAGTTATTTATAGCTGTGACAAATCAAAATATGAGACTTTTAATCAGACTGCCAAGACATGGATTTCTTTGGTGATCAAAACATGAGATATAGTACTAGTAATTTCAAAGGGTGACCAGATGTTCCAATTTCTGCAGGATAGTTCTACTGTTATCTGCTTCTGTCCTGCGTCCCACAGACCAAAGCAATGTTCTGCATTTAAAAAGTCAAATGTAGGCACCTTTCAGCAGCATTCCCCATCCTGACCAAGCTTTGAACAGAGCTCTTAATTCTTAATATGTAAGGGATTTTAATATAAAATATGATAGAAGCAACGGTAAACAAGAAAAAGAAAATATAGCCACAAAGAAGACTATGGAACAACAAGTTGAGAGTTGAGGTCTGGTCCTCAACTTTAAATTCCAATTTGTGCAGGATAGTTCTACTGTTATCTGCTTCTGTCCTGCGTCCCACAGACCAAAGCAATGTTCTGCATTTAAAAAGTCAAATGTAGGCACCTTTCAGCAGCATTCCCCATCCTGACCAAGCTTTGAACAGAGCTCTTAATTCTTAATATGTAAGGGATTTTAATATAAAATATGATAGAAGCAACGGTAAACAAGAAAAAGAAAATATAGCCACAAAGAAGACTATGGAACAACAAGTTGAGAGTTGAGGTCTGGTCCTCAACTTTCAACATGTCGACAACTCCCAGGCCACCAGTGATGTACCATCCCCTCACCACCACTCTCACCAACCCCCCGACCGACTCAGACCCTCTGTCCTGCCTGCATCCCCCCTAACAGTCAGTGTAGGTGAGAGACCAGCTGAAGAGACTGAAACAGAGGAAATCCTCTGGTCTGGACTGCATGCCCACTAAGGCTGCTGGGGAGCTGTGCTGATGAGCTCTACGAGGTCCTCAGCTACATCTACAACCTGAGCCTCAGCTCGGGGGTGGTCCCAAGTCTCTGGAAGACCTCCTGTGTGGTACCGGTTCCTAAAATGCTGCATACCAAGGAACCGGCCCACTTTAGACCAGTCACTCTGACCCCTCACCTGCTGAAGAACATGGAGCGCCTCATCCTAGCTTACCTGCGCACCGTGGTGAGCCCCACCCTGGACCCGCTGCAGTTTGCTTACCGACCTGACATCAGAGTGAAGGATGCCATCATCTACCTGCTGCAGCGGGGGCTCACCCACCTGGAGACCACCAGGAGCACAGTGAGAGTCATTTTTTTTTAACTTTTCCAGCGCTTTCAACACCATCAGACCAGAGCTGCTGAGGGAAAAACTGGAGGACGCTAGAGTAGACAGACATCTTGCTGCCTGGACAATCAACTACCTTACCGAACGCTCTCAGTACGTGTGGCTGCGTGGCTGTCAGTAAGAGGAGGCAGTCTGTAGTACTGGGACCCACCAGGGCACTGTTCTGTGTCCATTCCTCTTCACCCTTTACACCTTGAACTTCACCTACAGCACAGACAGCTGCTATCTCCAGAAGTTCTCTGATGACTTGGTCATTGTAGGCTGTGTTTCTGAGGGGTACGAGCTGGTGTATTGATCGGTCAACATCAACTTTGTGGACTGGTATGAGAAGCACCACCTGTGTCTTAACACCAGCAAGACCAAGGAGATGGAGATCAACTTCAGGAGAAGACACCCAACTCACCCCTGGTGAACATCCAGGAGCAGGACATAGAAACTGCGAAGAGTTTCAAATACTTGGGTCTTCACATCAATTATAAACTGGACTGGACTCATAACACCGTCGCCCTGTACAAGAAGGGCAATAGCCGCCTCCTGAGGAGGCTGGGGTCCTTTGGAGTGAGCAGGCCCTTAATTAAAACCTTCTATGGCTCTGTGGTGACATCAGCCCTCCTCTAAAAAACTCTAAACAAACCAGTTGAGAAAGACTGCTGCTGTCCTAGGCTGCACTCTGGACTCAGTGGAGCAAGTGGCTGAGAGGAGGGGGCTGTCCAAGCTTACATCTATCATGGACATCACCCTTCACCCCTTGCACCAGAGTGTGGAGAAGCTGAGCAGCACATTTAGTGAAAGACTTTTACACCATGTTTGTAAAAATGAGTGGTACTGCAGGTCATTCATCCCTGCTGCCACCAGACTTTACAATGCAACACTACAACGGCAATAACTTGTGAAATGTATAATGTGCAATTACTATTTAATACCCTGTGCAATAACCAGTTTCTTTATATTTGACACCTAGTGCAATAGTTATATATATAAATATCCATCTATATAAATACCCATGTAAAGACCCTGTGCAATAACCCTGTACAATTATACTGCGATAACAAAAACGACGTGGAAGCACTGTATATACTGTAAACATCCCATGCACCTTTTTCTTCGTTTGGCACCTTCTTCTTCTCTTTTTGGCTATCTGAGCTGATGTAACGAGTAAATTTCTCCACTGTGAGAAAAATAAAGTCAATCAATCAGCGAAAGGTGATTCTCAGAGAGTTACGTTTGCCAAAGTTATTCTTAAATTTAATACATGAATCTTGGATGAATGATGAATTAAAGATGACATGCTTTTCTTTCATGAACTTAATCACAAATATTCCCATTATGTGTCAACTAGTCAGCCTCACTGTAGCACTACTGGGAACTATACTCTCATCATTCCTTTATTCTCTGTACACGTCTGACTACCATTACAAGACATAGTCCTGCTATCTGCAGAAATAGTCAGATGAGTCTAAAGTTGTTTGCTGTATCAAGAAGCTGAGCAGAAGCAGTTTTCTGCTTTGTGGCTATGGAAACAATCATCTGATCCTTAATGTATATAAGACAAAAGATAAGATTGTAGATTTCAGAAGAAACATAAAAACTATGCCATCATGCGAGACGAAGTAGAGCTGTTTTGGAAGTATAAATACCTCTGGACAACAGACTAGACTCCAGACGCAACTATGAAGCTGTCTATATCTTAGACTTAGACAAACTTTATGGTTTCGTATGAACGGAGGGTATACAAAACGAAATTCTGTTGCATACAGCTTACAACAACAGTGAAATGAAAATTACAATTCATATAGTGCAGCAGTGATCAGAATGTAAACTGTGTAAGAAAAAAGAAACCTGTCTAAAAATAATGGTGCAAAAGGGCATTACTATGAAAAGATTAATTGTAGTGCAAAATAAATATGGTGCAAAATGCAGTAGACATTGAGGTGTGTCCTATTTAAAGATTATAAAAGTTTAGCACATTGGTAGTTCAAAATAATGTTTCAAGTGTAATGCAGAGGCCAGTTTAAAGTTTGGTAGTTCAACAGTCTCATGGCATCGGGGAAAAGTTGTTGCAGAACATGCTGGACGTGCAGCGGATGGAGGGCAGAAGGGAGAACAGTCAATGGTAGGGGTTTGTTGGGTCACTGATGATGTTACGAGCCCAGGACACGCAGTGCTGGGATGAAGGGAAAGAACAGACTTTTCAAAGGAAGCTTAAGTCCTTTAATGTTTGTAGTAAGGTTATGCATATCTCCCATAAGTCTGTTGTGGAAGGTGTGATCCGAGGCAACGGCATTAGGGAAAGCACAAGTATAGCAATGTTCAAGTCTGCTGATTGCACCTGGTGTAGGAATTATTTTCCTACTCCAACAGGACAAAGTAACCTATTTCTGGTGGCCTTCTCCCTCTTTAACTGGGACCAGGTCACAAGGGTAACAATCTCAGCAGAGATGCCTAGACTTCCCTTTTCCCAGATTCCTCCTCTAGCTCCTCAGGGGGCATTCCAAGGTCAGCCAAGAGGCATAGTCCCTCCAGTATATTCAGGGTTGTCCCTCTTCTCCGGCTTGCTGGAACATGAACACCTTCAGGAGTAGGTGTCAAGAACACATCCAGGACAAATGTCTGGGCCCCCTCAACTTACTCCTCTCAATGTGAAAGAACAGAAGCTCTAATCAGAGCACCTCACTGATTGCAAACTCCTCAGCCACTTGTATCCAGGATGTTGCTCATCCAGTTATGAAGCAAATTTTATGGCCATGAATGAGGGGTAGGCGCATAAGTCTAGTGAGCACTTCCCCTTTTTACCACATCATACATGTGCAGTGTCTACAGTATATTACAGTAGAAACAGTACCATTCCATTTGTCAATATTCGGCTCCTTTTCTCTACACTTGTGAACAGAACTCTGAGCTACTTAAATTTCTCAACTTAAGGCATGAATTAACCTCTTGCCCTGGAAAGGGAAAGCCACCCTTTTCTAGTTGAGATCCATGGACTCAGACTTTGAGTCTCAAAGCAGCATAGCATAAGTTCTACAGTTTTTGCAGACATTTGTCCCCCTCTGGTGACAACTTAAACCAGTCTCATGCAGTTGCGTGGGAGAGGAGGAAAAGCATTGCTGTCTGCCACTGCAACTGCACTTTTGTTTAGAGGTGTAATATCTTCTGAAGTAAGACATTATAAACACTGACGTTAAGTTGCAGGACAAATTTGATTGTTTCAGTAAAAACAGGGCCAAACTCAGGTTCCTTTTAATTCCCAGAGCTGATATGAGCTCCCATCCTTTTTTCAAAAACTTCTGTGACAGAAAAAACTCTAGTTTGGCTCTTTTCATTACACTAGAGTATGTGATAGGGTTTAAGCTGAATTTGTGGCTGGTATTTTGTGATCCATCTTGAAAAACCGTTGCCTATGTGTCTCGCTAATCCATCAGTGGCTGCAGAGTCTAAACGAAGTAGCCAGGTGAACAAGAACGCACAATATGTCACACATACATGCTCCCATCTAAAGCACATGGCCCAAATCACTCTGTGATAAAATGACAAATGGAGTCTTTAGCGTTAACTGCAACAAATAGAAAATAAATTGTACATGTTGCAAAATGGGTATGTATGGAAAAGAAAAGCAAATATTTTATAAGAAGGGTTTGATTGCTTCAATGTCAAATGTCAAGACTGTGCTATTAAGTATGAAGTTGTCCTTTAGTCTAAAAATAAAAAAAACTATTGTCCTAATGTGACCTGATGTCTCGAGTCATTTTGCCGTTGCTTCTATTGCACCTTCAGTAGTACATATCAATACAGTCCAAATCAGAACCTGATAATACATTCACAGAAACAACGTGAATAATTTTAGTATACTGGATAAGATTTGTATCCTCCCATATTTACTGCTCTCTGTGTAGTTTGAAACAAATGAGTTGTGTTCTCTTTTTATACCACACAGGTGTTATACACAGGTCATATGTTTGTCTAATATGTAATAGAATGTTAAAATGGGGACATTGAGGACAACTGTCCATGCTAGTTTCTTTGCACTGTGAAGCCAGACCCCCTCTGCAGACACTCCCACAGACACAGAGGCATGTCATGTCCCCCTGCTGTGTTCAGTATAAGATTGTGAGACTGCTATCCTTACTCCTGTTTTACAATGGCTCTCCAAGCAGGCCACATTGGGGAGACCCACTGGGACCATGCAGGTCGCAAGGAACAGCATCCAAAGACTTGTAAATGCAAAGTGGACCTGGCGGTGAAACTCCAAAAAAGGATTCTGCCAAACAGACTTTCTGTATTTCTCTCTCAGGAATGATTTGGTGGTAGCAAAGTCTGGAACCATGAAGTATCTAAAAGGACAAGTGGGTTCTGGCCATCTGAACACAGACCCATTCAACAAAAGATTTTATACTTTAAAGCCTTGGATAAGATCTTCACCATTCATATTGTACAATCCTTTGCCATTGGGATTTTAATAGTTTTCAACTCTACCTTTTGGATGAACTAAGGCTAGCCCTTATCAATATCAGTACCACATTTGTTATTTCCTCAAAAAGCATTGCTTAAACTTTTAGGAAATGCATTCATGGAAAACGATGTCAATCAATTTTTTTTTGATAATTTAACAATAAGCATTAAACATGCAAGGTTTTTTTCTCCTTCTCAAGAGATATTTTTGGTCTTTTAGTATCACTCTTTCACTTAAGGAACACACAAAGATGCAGACGTGCATCTCTTTGTGAGTGTAGCACAGATTTAAAAGAGCTTTGAGTTGGACTAAATGATTATGTGCATAAAGGTTCTTTTTTCTTTTCCGCTCAATGTTAAAATGTTGAAAAAAAAGATGGCAGGACTCACAAGGAGGGGTCATGGACGAGATCTTTGAGGTTGATGCCACTGCGGTCCTCAGCTAGGTTCCGATAACAGCTGTCACTCACTGAAAGACAGAGAAAAATTGTGAAATGTTAGTTGCCGTAAAGACCCAGTGCAATACACAAGCAGCAAGACACGCTGCACTATGATATAAAAAAATAAGGAATGATTCACTGCAATGCCACAGAACTTTTCTGTGAAAATCCATAGATAGATAGATAGATAGATAGATCGATAGATAGATTTTTTTTAAATACAGTTAGAAACAGTAAAACCACATTTGCAAAGTTTACTTTTCCACCAGGGCTGCATTGACATAAGTCTCAGTGCTCAATTTATTTTGTTTTCTTTTGTTTAGTTTTTGGTCTAATTGTTCTTATTAGGGCTGCACAAAACATTACAAATATATCATAAATACACCATTACTTTATGAAATATGCATATTTAAAAAAAAAAAGTACCTTAACTGCAATTAGTTTTAGCTAATTAGCTAAGTACCCAGCATTCAAACTCTCAATGACTGTAATATATTAAGACATTTATTGGTTTATAAGGCCAAAACGATTTTTTATTTTTTTATTTCAAGTTATATTGTTTTTGCAAATTTTCTCAATAATATCACATATTTCAAGTGTTTTACAATATATAGTTTAAAACCAACCGCTAGAATTAGAATCCAGTGTGAACAATATATGGCTTTAATAATGACTCTTAGATGTTGAAGTTGAAGCAAAATTGCTACTAAATGATTTAAATGTAAGATGGAATTGTTCATTATAGTGTTACGACTCATATCTGATATTCTTTAAAGACCTCAAAAGCAAGAGGTCTGGTTTTTACTTCAATAAAAACAAATGTGCGCTGTTTAGATGAAAGAAAAAAAAGGTTTGGCAAACTTAAAATTGTGTTCTTCATCCAAGAAAGAATAAGTTCAGATATATTTATCAAATGTTTGGCATGCATGTTAAAGGAAGAGGTAATAGGAGATATTATGCAAGAGAGGTTCTTAAGGAGTAGAAAAAATAAGAAGTAGAGAAAGACACAAAAACACAGTGTTTTGCAAAATTGTATTATAGGTTCAGAAATAACCAATTTCTAATGCAAATATGTGGCTAAAATGACTCCATGGAAAATGAACAATAGCTCAGTCAAGGTCAAGTGGAGGCCGACCATCCATCCATCCATCCATCCATCCATCCATCCATCCATCCATCCATCCATCCATCCATCCATCCATCCATCCATCCATCCATCCATCCATCCATCCATCCATCCATCCATCCATCTTCAGAGTCCTCACTCCTGCTAAGGGAATGCTGAGGCATTCCCGGAACAGCCAGGAGATGTAATCTTTTCAGCAAATCCTTAGTCTACCCGGAGGACTCCCCCTGAGGACTTTTCCATAACACGTCCCTATGGAAAAAAAGCACACAGGAATGTGCCTGTGCTCAAGATCACTTGAAGGTCCAGAGGAAGCTGGACTCCTTAATGTTAAAATGAAAAGACATGAGGAGTGACTCAAGGCTTTTGCACCAGCATGTTCCTTTATTATTCTTAAACTCCATATAAAAAATGACCCCCCCCCCCAAAAAACCCCCAACTAAAACCAAGTTAGAATTTTATATTAAAAACTTCCCAAGCTTATAGCCGTGCAGTTTATTTGTACAAACACACACACACACTAGAGGTTTCACAATACTTAAATGTCATACTACTTTAGATATTGAAACCCGGGAAAGTATTTGATACCAGATAACATTTTCGATGCTATAGGGATAAAAAAAACGACAAATTATTAAATGTCATAATGTTCTCTTATAAACATGAGAAACTGGACTTTTGTAATGATAACACCATGCTTTCTCAATGGAATTGCAGATGCTAGTTAAAAAAGTGTGCAAATTAATGCAAAAATTAGTAAACCAAATTTGACACAATAGAGAATGTGCCTTTAATTGCTTTACACCATTGCATCAGACACTTTGCATTGCAGTTGGATGCCATGGAGCAGTCTATACACTTCTTAAACAAATCTGGGTAGCCCCATGCTCGCCTTGGCACAGTCAGTTTGTGTGGCCTACCTCTTCATGGTTAAAGGAATAGTACACCCAAAACATGATTAGCCTTCCTTTTCTACTCACCCCCATGCTGAACAACACCCTGGAGTACTTTTTTGATATCTCAAATGCATCTGGAGATCTGGGAGGCTTCTTGCTGTCTGCTGACATTCAAATAATGGAGGTCTATGGTGACCGAGACAGAAAGGTCCATAAAAGTCCACAAAAAACGTGTCAATATTCCTCCATACTGCTCTTCCAATGTATTCCAAGTTTCCTGAGTTGGTAGCATCCAGAATTTACTCGAAACGAAGTCATTTAGAATGTTTTTAGAGCATAAACAGTAGTGTATAGGATTTCCTGAAAGCGCGCACATGCGCGCTCACGACGCTACAGAAGCCGGCAGACCAAACCAGCGCATTCAGCTCGGCAAAGAACTCATGCTCTTCCTCAACACTGAAGTCCTCAGACATTTTTCTTTCGTTGTTTCTTTCTTTGCACAGGTAAACAGCACATTTCTTCTTCTACGCTTGCATTATTGGCAGAGCAGACGCTGAATGCGCACTTTCATCTGGTCTGGTCTGCCGGCTTCCGTAGCGTCGTGAGCGCGCATGTGTGCGCTTTCAGGAAATCCTATACACTACTGTTTATGCTCTAAAAACATTCTAAATGACTTCGTTTCGAGTAAATTCTGGATGCTACCCACTCAGAACACTTGGAATACATTGGACGAGCAGTATGGAGGAATATTGACACGTTTTTTGTGGACTTTTATGGACCTTTCTGTCTCGGTCACCATAGACCTCCATTATTTGAATGTCAGCAGACAGCAAGAAGCCTCCCAGATCTCCAGATGCATTTGAGATATCAAAAAAGTACTCCAGAGTGTTGTTCAGCATGGGGGTGAGTAGAAAATGAAGGCTAATCATGTTTTGGGTGTACTATTCCTTTAAGTTGCTTTCATCCCACAATGTAATATGTCTCCACTTGGTTAGAGTACTAATGATTGTTGATAGTGGAATATTTAGAAGCAAAGAAGCATCTCATAACCGTATTTGCTGAGCTAGTGTAACAAGCGGGAATTCACTGAGCTGCTGAGAGTAACCCATTCTTTGCAAAAAGGTTTACAGAACCAGTGTGCCTAGGTGCTTGATTTATACAACTATAGCCATAAAAGTGTTTGGGAACCCAGCTTTCAATGATTTGGATGGGTGAGTGAATATTCTGGCAACATACAACATTTACAAAGATCATAAATGACCAAATACTGTTTTTGCCTTTGGTGCTGTGCCACAGATGAATGTCACCGGCACCAGAAGTACACAATTCATAATTCAGTCATTTCAGCATTCCTTGTAAAGCCACAGCTGCCCCTGGACTACAGTGCAGGTGTGAGTCATCATGGGGATTACAGTCATATAGAGAGACAAATAACTTGAAATGCTGAGACAGAAGAAGTGAAGAGTAAGACTGACAGTTAAAGATAATGAATTGAGGAGTGATCTGAGGGGATGACACAAGAGAGGACATGCTTCTTTTAGTATAGATCTAAACCAGCTGGGTTTAGAGAATGATTGCATTAGTGTGGGGGATTTAACCAAAAATGTTGATCTGCTAGAAGCAGTCAAGACTGAAAATGTCATGATGATGCTCAAATGAAGTGCTATGATCCACGAATGAGATGAAAGGGGTGAAGGGTTGGGAGTGGGTAAAGATAGAAGGGTGTACAAAATTAGAGTGAGCTGGCCAACGAGGCATAAAGGCAGAAAGCAAAGGATGGTAAAGATGGGGGTGAGAGATTATGAGAAACATGTTAAAGAAGAAAAGATGGAAGGAAGAGAAAGTTTTCTGAAACCAAAGGGGTGTTAAAAACAAGACACTGCAGATGGGGCAGCTTTGAGCAGAGAGAGATAAACACAGGGAGCTGGATGTTGTTCTTGGCCTTGGCAAATAAATCGGAAAGTGCTGACATATGCACACCTAGTCAAATTAAAGAGAGGATGAAAAAATTTTAATTGAAAGACTGCTGTAAAGGGTGGGGGCAAGCTTTAAAAAAGGGTTAAGGGAGGAGAGTAAATGGGGATGCAAACACAGAATATACCTTTGCTCTGGTGGGCCACTGCTGCATATATCCATGTGCATGTGTATATTTTTATGGGGAGGAAACTTCTTTCAAGACTGCAGTATTCCTTACAAGCACGCACACTCAGAGCCTTCCTCAGTCTTTCTCTCGAAGCTACCCCTTGATCTAAAAATAGCCGCTCCTCTCTCCTACAAGAGGCAGCAACCATTCTGAACCAATCAACACGGTCTGTCAAAGGCATCGGTATCCACCACCCCTTTGCGTGTGTGTTTGTGCATGTTGCTGTTCGCCCACACATGTGCAACAAGAGGGAACTCCTAACTGAAGGTAATAAAACTGCCCTCCCCTGCTGCAAAGCAATCCCTTCTAGAAAACAATAGCTGGGAAATAAAACAGAAATTGAGAGAAGGAAAAGAGCAAACCAAAAAAGAAGGGAAAATAAGAGAGAGTGGAGTAGAGAAACAGGAAGATTTGGCTGCAGTGGAAACAGGCTTCAAAGGAATATTAATGTGATCCTGTGCAAGAGCTGAAGACAGAGGAAGAGACGAAGGTGGGAGAAATGGAGGAAGGAAAACCAGAGGAAAAGAATTTATGATGCTGCACCCTCCCACATTGCTCTCTCTGGCTTTGCACCTTTCTACAGGTGAACCTGCAGTTTATATAGATGTCCATTGCATCCTCTTGAAAACGGCATAACCTTGATTCATTTCAAAAAAACTTAATCTCACTCAGATCTGCTTCTAAACGTAAAATCTTGACAAAAATACAACATATCCTCAGTCAATTCAGGGTTATTTTTGTGTGAATAATGAGGTCTTTACCAAACCCCATTAAAGTCTCTACTGGGATTATTCAATAACAACATTTTGAAAGATGTATCTGCAGCTGCCTTAAGACTATACCCCATCATTGAAGTCCGATGAGTATTTGGCTTTGACTAGGCTAGGGGTGAGCAGTCCTGGTCCTTCTGACCTAATGTTCAGCCTGTTTAAGGTAGTCTCCTACCTCAACAAATCTGACTCACATAGAAGGGAGGTTTACAGGACTCTGTAATTCTCAATGGCTGCAGAGGAGAAAATGTAATTTTCCCAGAAATGTAAGTGCTGCTCCCTTTGCCTTCCACCTGCCTATCTCCAGAAGTCAAGCTGAGAGGCAACTGGAGACACTGAATTGCAACAAGGCTCCAGGTCCAGTTAGTGTCAGCCCATAGACGCAGAATGTAGCAGCTCTTTGGGATTCTACAGCACCTCTTCAACTGCCTGACCCAGAAGACTATACCAGGAATGTGGAGGACATCCTGCCTTGTACCGGTGCCAAAGAAATCTGAGCCAAAAGTCTTTGATGACTATAGACCTCTTGCACTGACATCCCACATTGTGGAGGTTCATATTGGTCCACCTGAGCAAGCAAACAAGTAGCTATCAGGACCCCCTACAGTTTCCTTATAGCTGTAAAGTTGGAGTTAAAGATGCCATTAAACACTTGCTTCAACAAACCCATTGTAATTTAGAAAAGACAGACATAATGGTGACAATCATGCTCTTTGATTTCTCCAGTGCATGTAACATGACTCCTGATTTACTTTGTCAGAAACTCCAAAAGACTAAGGTGGAGGCATCAACAATTGCCTGTTAAACCTTCAATATGTGAGACCAAAAGTTCAACTCTCTTACCAGGTAGTCAGCAGCACAGGAGCACCGCAGGGGACAGTACTCTCACCATTCTCTTTTAATTTGTACACCTCTAACTCTCAGTAAAAGACAGACTCCTGTCACCTACAAAAATACTCGGATGACTTAACAATCATTTTTTGTATCATGGATGAGCAAGAAACTGAGTACAGGGAGTTGGTGAACCGGTTTATTGCATGGTGTGGAGACAATCATCTGATCCTGAATGTGAACATCAGAGATAAATGAAGATTTCAGAAGAAACAGGAACATGTCAAATGTATTTACCACCATGGGAGAAGAAAGGACGATGGTGGAGTGTAAATACCTTGGTGCTGACACAGAAAACAGACTCCAATGTAGAGTTAACTGTGAAGCTGTCTACAATAAGGGACAGAGAAGACTGTAATCCAAGTCAAACCAATTTAATAAGTTAAAAAACCCTTGACAAAAAAGTGAAACACAACTAACCTAAGCAACTAAGTACACATGTATACAATAAACAAATTTTAAAAATGTTAAAAAGCATATCCATAATCATAAATAATACAATGTTATCAGAGTTTGGCATGTATTTTATATTTGAGAAACAAAGTTTATCTTAAAGATTTTGGAATAAGGTCAAAATACATTTTAAACCATTGAAAACAATGGGATACATTCAAATCAATTCAAAATGCAAACCCAAGGAGGTAAATAAAATACAATTTAGTAAAATAATATTTTCTCAAATGTTTTTCTTAATCAGAGATCAATAAACATGTTCGGGAATGATTCAAAAGTAAGGCCTAACTGGCTTCTTTAGCCTTGGCTAATGAAAAAAATAGAGCTAGAAGCTTGAAACATTGTTTAAAATAACTCTTTTGATCATATTTTGAATGGTTTTAATGTGCATATAAGGAAACATATAAAGTTTAATGTTAGCAGGTCTTTAATTTCTTTACTTGTTTTTAATATTAGATAACTAATTTAAAAAATGCATTTGCAACGAGCAACTTATTTCATGACATTTCTTGATTTGTTTTTTTAAAATTGCATTATTGTTAGAATTCTAGTTGTAGAAATAGGAGACTGTGAGATGTGGTAAAATTGGTGAGGTTGTACCAAGTTTGAATGTCACAAACTAACTTTTAAGATCACAAATATTGTGCTGTATTTGAAAAAGTAAGGAAAAACTGTAACTCATGACATGAAGGTCATGCAACACACTTTGTAATCAAAATATATCTATAGTCTTATTTTCTAGCACATGCACTATGCGCTGACTTTTACAATCTGTCTGCACCTGTAGGTGTGAGTTCAGAGACCTGAATTTGCACAGGAGTAGGTGGAGATAAAGAAGCCAGTGACTTGAGGCATTATGCCAGGCAACAGTGCTCATGCATGTAATCCAAATTACCAAAAACAAGCAAAATCATTGGGTTCATATGGCTTATAAAAAGGGTTAAAAACTAAACTATAGCAGTGCAAAGAAGGTCAGGACTCAAAGGATGGTACTGTATAATATCAAGAGGCCAAAAAAACAAGGAGCAAATATGATAGAAAAAAGCCTCTTTTGAATTCAGCCTTAAAAAAAAAATCTTAAAATAAGGCAGATGTTGTGAATCAGTTGTTTATTTTATGTGATGAAAATGTTACACTGACGAGTATTTCAATTTTAAAATTGAGGAAACTGGCTTTGCTTCTAAGGATCAAAAGGTTGGTTATGGAAAAAAAATATTAACAATAGTCCAAGTAGTAAAACAAACAAACCTATGGATATTTATGTTGATACAGTTGAACAGATGTAAGGTTTGAGATTAAAGTAGAATTTAAATTAAATTGAATACAATTACATGTAAAATAAAATCTACGAAGTGTAGTTAGAATATTCTCAAAAATAAATATTTAAGGAAAAATATGACACAAAAAATTACTATAGGAATAAACAGTTCTTTAAAAAGAACATGATAAGTGACTAAACATTTTTTTTTTTGCTGTACTGTAAATCAGTAAAGCGTTTAAGAGGGCTCAAAAAGCTTAACTCAAGGAATGATACAAAGACATTCAATACCTGTGAATTTAAATCTTATTTTCTAATGCTTGAAGAGAGATTTTTAAATTTACAGAAAACCAGTACTATCATTAAATTAAAGGTGAGCATATTTTTTTCTTCCACCTTTGGAAACTTCTTAAGAAAGAATAGTCACACTTTAAGCTTCATGAAATGTTCTCCAGAGAAGAGAGGAATGGAGGAATATTTAACCCCTAAGAAGTGCAAGTCTAGAGCATCTGGCTTTATGTCTTAGCTATATGAAGTACAAATGTTGGGCATCAAATTGCAGGAAGATAGAAGTAACTTAACAATAGCAAGGACAATGCAGTTTGCTGTACTTTCTGAAACAGATGCTTAAACTTTCAGCCAAGAGGCATCTCTAATTCAGTGGCTTGGCTGGCTAGCAGACTGTGTGCTGTCAGTCTGTCAGTGACTAGCAGAGAGGATTCATAAACTCCTAATATGTTCCACTCAATCATTTCTGGGACATAAAGCAGTCAGCACTCATTATCTCCCTGGGATCCCTCACTAATGGGGTTTTCCCTTATAGGATACCCTGGTATTCTCTTATTCGTATGCATCCCAGATTTCTAATATGTATCTATATGCATTCACATGTGTGTAAAAAATACAAAACATAAGCATAGACAGAGCCATACATCATAAGATGCAGGACTACAATATTCATCCTAGAAATATATGGCTATGCCAAAATCATGGATCATATATGAGACAGAGAAAAAGCATCCACACATTTAGTGCTTGTTTAAAAATAGAAAATTTTAGTTTTGTGGCTGGCTTCTAAAAATTACAGCTGAACAAAATGGCCAAAACCTAAATCATGATATATTGCCTAGTTTTGATCAACACAATATAATCACAAAATTAATATAAACTAAAAAAAGTCTCTAAAGAGTGCCAAGAATGCCCATAACAAATCCTGCAAAACACATGGCAATCATATTACAAGTTATTATGTTATAGTTACAATCAAAAGTTAGAAAAAACTGCTCTAATATAACATTCTAGAAATATTTCTCTTAAGTAAAAAAAAAAACTACATAAAAGCTGGAATGTCAGTCTATGACAAATCCTGTGATCATAGACTATCATGTAATTAAAAATATTAGAAAAATGTTTAAAAGGCATATTGGTGCTATTTTGATACTGCGATACATACTGGTATTATATTATTGTACACCCCTACTTTGAACAAAAAGACTAATGAACCATTTTAATAATGCACTTTTACTATGTTATCTGCATTGTTTTAGTTTAGGAGTATTCTAATGGCTAAATGGTTTATAACAAGAAGTGACCTGGCAAAAACAATCTAAAATTCCTGTGAATAATATTGGTAAAAAGAAACAAACAACCAAAGGCTGAATAAACACTTTAAGGTCCTTTAGAAATATTGTGAATTGTTGCCATAAAAACAAAAAGCATAAATACTCAGAAATCTTGAAATCCTTTTTGGATAGTCTGTTTAAGAATCATATAACAATGTCTATTATGTTCCGTGGAGTTAAGTCCTTTGTAAAGAACCCAAAAAAATAAATGAATAAATAAATATTTTAGATTTGGAGAACACTTCACCATTGAATTTCGCGAGAGCTATAGTTAAACTGACAATGCCCACATGCATGTCAGTTCGATCTTGTAATACTATTCCAAGTCCTGATCTACTATTGGTTCATCTAGATTGCCAAATCGAACTTTTGGCCAGAGAAAAAAACACGTCATATGTAGCCAACATTTCAAAGAAGAACGTTTTCAAGATAACTTTGATAATAGTGCGTTGTGACAAACACCAGATACAGCATTGGGACTTGCCCAACAGCCGATACCGCACCGTGACACCACAAACCATTAGCTGGCAGTAATGTTCTTTGACAAACATTGATATCTCCAGTTAAGCACATTCACATGAAAATTACTCTTAATTAAAAACACTTATAATTTATTGAACAGTATGTAATAATTTCACATTTAAAGTACTTTCAGAAGTTTGAATTCTGAATATGACCAGACTTCTCAGAAAGAGACGTTAAGATGCTTAAAGAAATCATCAAAAAGACAAGGTTTACAATTCATGAAAAGTGTCTAAGGAGGGAATATTTGCTCTCTAAGAGAACATGAAGGCCAAAACAAATTTTACAAAAGGGTACATTTAATGGTAATAAAGTTCAAAATTTTCTAAACTTGGTCTATGTCAACCTAGGCCAGATGAAAGGTTTGATGAAGAAGATGGGCAGAGGTATTCAATGAAGGAGTCATGGAGGCATCACAGAGGGGGTGCAAAAGCTTTTTTTTTTTTTACCCAAATCAAAAACAACTGAGGCATTGATCGGAATATTATCTGCAACATTGCATAAACTAGAAATATACCTTTATGTGTCACCTTTGCACAAGTTAGGATGTGATAACTGTGGAATTATTCTTGATTTATTTAGTAAATTTTAAGGCAGACATTCTAAAAATCATTTGGGCATGACAGTTTAACTCTTTGTTGTCAGTACCTCAACCCCCATCTGATGTTAATATCACTGTCAGCATTACTCAATTGGCTGTTAAAATCTTCACTATTTACCTCTTCCTCAACCCTACGGAAGACATAGCAAGGGAGTCCTTGCTATATCTCTGGGTCCTGAACCAAAGAGTGTTGAAGACCCCAGGCATTTCAAGGAGGGAACATGATACAAATTATAAAGCATCTAAATGGAAAAATATCCTAAAAGCATGACGCTGCCATCACCGTGTTTCACCTTGGAGATTGTGTTGCCAGGGTAATGAGCTAGGTTAGTTTTCTAATACACACTGTGTTGATGAAAACTCTGTATGAAGAACAAAATGTTCTGTGCATTGTGACAATCTTTAAAGATGACTTAGCTTTCCTCCTATAATAGATTTCTTCTTGCAACTCTCTTATAAAGGAAAGATTCATTGACTAAAAGACTAATTTTCCCTTAGACAGATTGCCCCCCGTTACAAGGTGTGGATCTCTGCAGCTCCTCCATGGCTGTTTTTCTGATCGATACGGATTTATCAGAGAATATTTTTAAAACAAATCTACTCACATTTTCACAGATGTTTTAACAAACATTGGTCTTGGCAGAAAATTATTAGACACAAGTGTACTCTATCCAAAAATGGATTTGTGACTTTCTGAAGTAAGCTGTTCCTCTATAAATCATATAGGTGTGTTAGGTTACATTGGGCTATAAATACTTTTATTTGCATGTGTTTTAACATGAGAAAATGTGAAATTTTCGAGGGATCTTCTGCAAGGCAATAAATTAGTGCATCCACTTGATGTCCCAGTAGCCCACTTTACACCTATATAGGCCTTTTTTTGCCTAACACACTGGATTGGAAGACTTTTAGTTAGTGGGAGGGATAACGACAAATCCCACCGATTAGTCTCAACCAAAAGAGATATTATGGCCGCCAGTGTTATATTTCATTAGCTTGTTCTGAGTCAAATCAAACAGTGGGCCCCAGGCTTTAGATTAACATGGTTTAATGATGAGCAGAGGTTTGGATCCTACTTCAGATTGTAATGGGTTGGTGTAGACACATGACTGAAGGGGGATTTTGGTTTTTCACCTCCCTTATAAGCTAGATGAGGAGAAAAGCATTGCTGCACAAATAAGAACATCTTCATTCTTTGGCAGGATAAACCTCCAAATTAATAAAGGCTTTATGGCAGTAGGTAAAATATAGTAACAGCAATAACAGCAGATAAGCTAATCTAATATAAGACCACTGTATCTTAGCAACCTTGTTAATTCTGAGGGGAGCAGCGGGGTAAGCAGAGGAGACACAGTATTCATCATCAAAGACACACCCAGCACAAACACATTTACAAACACCAATTACTCACAAAACTATCAAATCCACAGCACAAGCCTTGTGCACATGCTTTCTTAGCATAACCACAGTCTCAATCACACTATGATGCAGATGAGAGCACACGCATGTGTAGGACTACAGGCTAGGACAGACACATATACACACAGATCTTAAGGCTTACTGTAAGCAGCTGGGAGAATAGAGGGGGTGTGAAGCGGAACAATGGGATCCTAATCGTTGGGCTGGATTTCAAAGCCTACCCCTCTTTTACAACAGTGTTTCTAGATGAGATTAGAAAATGCTATTTATATCTAGAGGGAAATAAGCCAACCAGTGGCTCATTCTCATTTATTTGAAGTCGGATCTTAATTGGGGTGGAGTTACATAATGCAAGGACAGCAACACATTGCCATTCTTGGGTGACAGACTTGGCAGAGGAAAGGAATCTGACCAAAATGCACCAAACCATCGCAAATACTGCTGGTTATATATTCCCTAGGAATGCAATTCTTAATGCCATTGCACCAAACGAGTCTGGTAGGTTTATGGGGACACAGTAATGGGCTAGTTTTGCATCTGAATTCGAAACATATTACAGTGAAGCTCAGCAAAAATCCATCATCCAAGCGTCAAGGACAAGAGAAGACAATACAGCATTGCCCAGTCCCTACACACTAGCTGTGTGAAAAAAAAAAGAATGAAAGATCTCTCCATTTTTTTGCAGCTGTCTCTCAGGCAGGCATGTGAGGCCCTCCCTTGGCCTTAACTTACAAACTCTTTCCGTGCCCTTCTCCCTCTGTCCCAGTCATAGTAAAGTAAGTAGTAAAGCAGGTGGAGAAGAGGCTGTAAATTTGCCATGTGGCATTTACATAGGAAAAAACTGCAGTGTCATTTTGACAGGATTGACAAAGTAAATTACAATGAGTTAAATGAGGGGGGTTACAGGGAAGTAGATGAGCAGATACTTTGAAATCAGTAATGGAGATCAGTAAAGAGATGGGAATAGTAAATGAAAGAAAAAAAAAATGTAAGTTACTAACAAGGATAAGCAAATATTGCCATTTAAATAGGGAATTTAAAAGTGAAAAGTTGTACAGGAATACTCTAATAAAAGCACATAAGTCAGAACAAGTACCTCAGAAGGTGTCAAATTAGTCCACATGGGTTTAATTTAAACTAATTAAAATTGCATGTTCTAATGGGAGTTTGAGTGTGGTCATAAAAGAACGAAAGAAATTTTAAGCCATGGGATTTAAGGTACTAATGACCTTTACATAACTCAAAGTGTTAATTGAATGAAAATTAAAAAAAATTCAACTCAAATTATCAAAAAATCTGGAAAAGCTGAGTTTTTTTCCTTTTATGATGCCTAACTCCGTTCTGAGAGAGAAGGGGCCATGGTCAAATTTCTAAAGAGACTAAGCTCTTAACAGCTGCATTTATCTTCCTTTACTCCTCATAGCACCTGTTTAACTATTGCAAACAAAGGTGCGCTCATAGTAACATCATAAAAAGCTGCTTCATATGGAGCCCATCCAGCATCATTGAGGGGAGAAAAGAAATGGGCTCTATGCCCAACACCACTACTTTCTGAACTTCAGCCAACTCCTTTGTTTCCCGTCTTTCATTATTGGACAAATTATTAATCTAGATGTGTCTGGCCATTCTTGTCATTTTTTCTGAAGTAACATACACCTAGGCTGAATCCCAATCCACTCCCTAACCACTAGAACTTAACTACCAAGTCTCACTCGAAATGAAGTCACACTTGCAACTGTGGAAGGTGCTTTGAATGAAAAGGGGGGAGGTGGTGATGTGACGTTTTTTTCTTATACCTAACTTGTGATTTTTCTTCAGTGTGATGAAGATGCAGAAAACCTGTGGAACTTAAATTTAAATGCATGCATTTCCTCCAACCATTAAGCTGCTTTTACATCTGCTGCCAAATTCAAGCAAGCCTTCACTGACCCACTACATGGTTTGGGATGGCACTTAATGTGGCGGACCCTCAGCAGAAATGTACAGACAGAGAGTTAGTGCCCAGGGTTAGAGCCTAGGGGCTGGTTTGGGATTGGGCCCTGGATTAAATTGTTTGTGCAATAATGAAAGACAGGAAACAAAGGTGCTGGCTGAAGTTCAGGAAGTAGCAGAGTGGGTTATATTCCCCATTAATGTTGCTATAAGTTAGAGGTGTGGGCTGGATGCTAGAGGACTGATGTCTGTTCTCTGATGGCTATAAATGTTACATTCTGTTTCTTCCCCAAACATGCTCTAAAGTTCATGTGATCCTGACTACTTAAATTATTACCATGTCACTGAAAGAAAGATTGGCTCTAGTTTCTTTAATCCGACATTAGTTTAATATGTATTTATGTGGATTAATTTATTTATGTGCAGTCACAACAGATTTATCAGGTATCACGACGACTAATTTTAGAGACATAAGCAGCGTAAAAATAAACATGGAAGGATTTTGCCTCACTCATTTTGAGGAAATATTGCCAACTCATAAACACTGGTTATATCACATTATCTTTGAATCTTATTCATTGCTTCATCTATAATGTTTACTGTACATGAAACCAGGCAAAACAGTTCATTTAAGAAATACAATGTTAAAGTCAACATACATTTAACACCTTTATTTCCGAGCTATAACTGCCCTTTACAGTTAAGGTTTTTATCTTACGGCCAATTCTGTTAACAATAAATATAACATAACATCTCCTTTAGCATACATACTGAGAAATTTCCTGAGATCTAAAAAAGAGCAAATCTTTTCATCGGCATCTATTTTAAACCAAATGGCTGAATATGTTTTAATCATAGTTTACAGAGCATTTATAAGAACTCTTCTTTCCCATCTTGACATCAACGAACAGCCCAAGACTGCAGTAGTGAAAAGCCTGCAACTCTCCACAGAGGCTTGACGTGCTGATAATTTATTAATGTGCCCATAAATATTGAAAGGACACACAATAATGATGGCACATTACAAAGTTCCTCTATTTACAGCCCTAGCAGGCAACACCTGCAGTGACCTTCAGTATTTAACCCTTCTTTCTACCTTCTGTCCTTGATCTCACTTGCCAATAAAGGAATGCCCCTGCTGCCTAGACATCATTCCAAAACATACACACATATTTCCCCCTCAACAACCTCTATCCTCTTCCCCATCTATGCTTTCCTAGTTGAATAAAATCAATAGATTAGAGGTGCTTGAAGGTCTGCCACACCCTCCTGTGAATATTAATCATAAATCACCAGAGCAGGGGATAATGAGCTCTGTTTCTAATGACAACAGGCATGATGAATGTGTCGGAGGCTCAACATCACATTATCATGCACCCAGGCAGGAGTGTGGGCACGTGAACTTGTGCAGTGCAAAGACTAGACAGGAGCGAGGCTATTGGGTGATGAGGTATTGCAGACATTTCTCCAGGTTGTATGACATTTGATGGCAAAGGGCTTGCAGCGTGGTAGCTCTCTGTGGCATTTCAAACAGCTGTTAATACCAACATTACACTCTTAAAAAGACCTTTAAGTAAAAAAAAATCTAGGCAAGTCATAGGGACTTGCAAGGCAAAGCATGTAAAAATCAAAATGGATGAATATCAGATGTATGTCTATAAAGATGAAAATATCTTTTAAACATTTAAACAATACCCAGCATCAACAAAAACAAATCAACATGGAAGAACATATAGAACATATAAAATCCATAAATTCTACAACACAGTTGTCTCAAGTACATTGATAAGTATAGAAAATAAGAGATTAAATAAGATGAATTGACCACTGTTTTAGTGAGGGTGCCCCGCAGACAAGCTTTTTAAAATCAAAATGGAGGACAGCAGTAACTGCAGGTCGCTCTCATCCTCAGCGGTCTCCTGTCCTTCTCCAGCAGTTAGCCTCTAGAGGCTAAACTTGGCCTGCCATCGTCTCTTCTTGCTCCGTCTCCCTGGCTTGTCGCGAGAATCAAGTTTTTAGTCTCACAAAAAATCCATCTTGAAAGACTCCCTCTGATACGTCTGTCTCGTGACAACCAGTGGGTCAGACCAATGACATGGCAGCAGGCGGGACATTTAGGAATGACGACAGTCAGAAGGGCCTTACCTACGCTGGAGGTCTCACCTGTCGATACCGCAGTTCACTTGGTTTTGGCTAAAGTAGCGACAATTTCTCATTTAAAAAAGGAGCAAAGAGAAGCACTTGGTGAATTTAAAGATGAGAAAGATGTATGTGCTTTTCTTACAACAAGTTTAATTCATCAGCTTTCTCCACTAGTGGTGAAAACACTCAAGAAGCTGCAGACAAATCTTATTTTGATCATCGTGTCTCCATTGGTGGCTCAGACCAAGTTGTGAAGCGTCACGATTCGCTGCTAAGATTGGGGGGGTGGAGGATTTCCTGTGTTGGCCCCTCTTGGGTACCTTTACTTTGGAGGTCTGTTTGGGCATCTGGGGTTTTGGATCCCCTGGTGCCCGCCTCTGTGCTCCATGGGGGAAATTTATTATCTTCAGCTCCCACTTTATACTTTTCATATTGATTCATAATGTATATACTTCCGTGTTCGTATCAAGGTCTTGCTGTATTGTTTTTGTATGTCTATATCGTTTAGTTGTGCTGTTCTTTTTATATCTTTATAAGCAGGCTGCTGATTAAGCAGACTGATGAAGCTTTGTCAATCTCTCTCGTCTTCTTTTTCTTTCACCTTTTCTTTCTTTTTTGTTTCATTTATCTCTCTTCTACTTTTTCTATGTAGTGTCCACATAACATGAATGGTTCCCTAATGAAATCACAATAAAACTATTGATGTTTATATATTAAGCAGAGCACAATGGCGGAAGTGATATACTCCACTTTTGAGAGTAAATTCTTTTGGGCTCTTTCTGGCATAAAAAAAAGTCTTATTGCCACATTGCCAGACAGGAGACACTGAAAAAAACAAAAACAAAACTGACTAAATCTAGACTAAAAACCGACTAAAAATATCACATAAAGTGAAAAAAAATGTGACTAAAACTAAAAATTATTTCTTCCTGAAGACGAAAACTAAGATTAAATCTAAGATGGCTGTCAAAAACAACACTGCAGCGAAGGCAGGAGAAAGATATGTCTGCTCAGAGAAAAAAAAAAAAAGATGCAACAACCAGAGCTTGAAATCTGTCATCTTCATAATAACCAGGCTGGTGTAAGTCTAGTTTACATAGATAATTAAAAAAAATAGCACGGCTGCCTTGCAGCAAGAAGGTTCTGGGTTTGATTCCCAGCCTGGGGTCTTTCTACATGGAGTTTGCATGTTCTCGGTATCAACAGGTGAGACCTCCAGCGTAGCCATGTTTGTAATGCCCTGGTAAGGCCCTTCCCGCACTTTCTACATGGAGTTTGCATGTTCTCCCTGAGCATGCGTGGGTTTTCTCCAGGTACTCTCCCACAGTCCAAAAAACATGACTGTTAGGTTAATTGGCTTCTCTAAATTCTCCTCGTGTGTGAGTAAATGGTTGTATGTCCTGTTTGTCTCTGTGTTGGCGACCTGTCCAGGGGTGTACCCTGCCTCTCGCCCATTGACAGCTGGAGATAGGCACCAGCACTCCTCGCGACCCCAATTGGGACAAGCGTGTCAGATGATGGATGGATAGATAGTCAGTGTAGGATTGTTCATAGGTCTATAACTTGCAGCAGTCCCATTCGAGCGTAATGACAATCTCTATAGTCACTACAGTCAGCTTTTTACTACTGTAGCGCAAAGGATGTCTACCTCCACAAATGCGAACCCACTACTATGTAACTATATATAGCAATTTAGACTTTCAGTCCATGGGTGATAATACATTATATAATTATAGATAATATTTTAAATTTTTTGTCAACAAATGCCCGTAACCTTTAAGGTTCTCAATTCTTCTTTCGGAAGAACGAATTTTAAAAGCTAATATCTTTCCGAATTGCTTTTTACAGAATAATTTTCCTACATTTGTCTCCACACTTACATCTGCTGTGCTTAGAAACCCTCACACCTGTGACTTATTTACCAATAGCACTGTAATTGCTAATGCTCATGCTAGCAGCCAATAGATGCGAGTTTGCAAGAGGGTTAATTTTATAGCTGACGGTAGCCGGGACGTCTCCCTTTTAGCTACGGAGGTGAGTTTGTAGCCGCAGCCTTCAAACAGCAGCTCGTTAGTGCTGCTCTGTCTCTCTGTCACAGGCGACCTCTAACGGCTCTTTCAGCGAACAGCAATTGTTGTTTCTGCGGTTAGATTTAGGTTAGCAGAGCTGAATTAGCTCTTCTCTGACTCTGCTGCAGCAGGTTTTATGGGACACGGCATTTAACTCTGTTTGAATCGCAGGAAAAACGCAGTCTGAATCAGTCGAGCGAGCGCAGACTTCTCCAGAGGGATTTGGTTGCTACTTCGCGTAGCTTTCAGATGGGAAGTGCTCAGGTTAGCCTCAGGCGGCCTAGGACCACTGGTAAAATACAAAGAGGATGAAACAGGAAGTGACCCCTTTTAAAACCCCCGTCAAAGGGGTGTGTCTTCAACAACAGCGAACCCAAAAACTGTTCATTCTATTTTTGCAAACACGGTAAATTACGAGTTAGAGTTTTTATGAAAAAAAAAGGTTTTCAGTTTTCCAAATTTCACAAATTTTTTCCCAAGCAGCTTTTTATGATGCTACTATGAGCGCACCTGGGTTTGCAATAGTTAAACAGGTGCTACGAGGAGTTAAGGAAGATAAATGTAGCAGTTCCATTTTTTAAATGCATGTTTTGCTTGCAATAACAGTGGAGCAAATTACTCTCCATACTTAACCCCAAAAAAATCCCCATAAACACTCATTCAAGGTTATCTGTAACTGCTCCACAGAACTAATATCTGCATTTCTACCAGCCTGCATAATTGCACAGCTTAGATACAACTATTTTTAACAGTTAAGATGACTACAGCTCTTTTAAGTTTACTGACAAACAAACACATTAATATAACCCAAAGGGGACAGCAATAATGAATATGCCTTACACCATTCTTGCATCTGGAGCAAATTTAGTTGAGACCAGCTGTATTGATTTTAACAGAAATGCTTACTTTAGCATCTATACAGCTGCAAATTTTTTTCTTCCTTCCTTTCTCTGCCCTTCCTCCATTCCCCTTCATTTAAGTTCTTTCCACTCATCTTCTCCTCTGGTTTCTACAACCTTACAAGCTGCTGATGCAGGGAAACCCGGGGGCTGCACTAACTAAGGGGTTCCAGTTAAAAAGCTGTGTAAATCTGCATGGAAAAATAAATCTGCATTAAAAAGAATATAAGATAATAGACTGAAATTCATGTTTCGTAAAAATCTGTTTTTTTGTTGTACAACACTGCGTCGTCTGGCTCTTTAGGGTTAGTTGAAAGCCATTTCTGAAATCTGATCAGATTAATTATTGATTGGTGTTTAGAAAGAAAGTTATGTGGTTATGGTGCAACTGCAGTTGCTGTTGACGGTCAAGATTAGGGCTAACAGATAGTGATCCAAAATCAAAGCAAGGCCACAGTTATGCTGAGCGGAGAAATTATTTGATGGGCAGGAAAAAAATGCACATCCTGAACCAAAGCCTGACAGAGACAAACACATCCCAAGAGATTTACCTGTCAAACTGATTTCTAGGGCACCCGACAAGACCATATTGTAAGTGACACATTGTTCAGTAAGTGGAAAGTTAATTTAAACTGCATCCCCATGGGGTCCCCATGTGGCAAAGATGGCAGCCTCATCATCGTCTGGCCCAGTGTCTGTCTCCCTCCCATGACCAGCCTACATTCTCTGCCCACAAATCCCATTTGAATGCCAGCCTGACTTCCGAATAGGCGAAACGAAAGCCTCATCAGCGCAGCTGCGACTTTGGCACATTGTGCCCACAACCATCAGAAAATCAGTGGACAAGCCCTGTAGGAACCAATAGTATGAAGGTAGATAAAGTGTGCAGCACCAAACTTTGCAGTAGTAAACCCAGGGTCCAGCAATCATTTCGTAGATGAAGGAAGATTTGTGCAACTAGTCCTAAGAAGCAAAAAATAAATAAAAAATTCTGCAATAGAAAAAGCCATCTGAACAAAAATTATTGGATGCTGGTCAAATTGCCTCGTTTGTGAGGATTTAACTAAGAAAAGGTTAACATTCCAAAGCTCGGTCTCAGTTGATGCTTATCATACTGCAGCACAGATTTAATTTTAATTTTATTAATCAGCCTTTTCATTAAGAATACATCCATTATATTTTACATTCATTAATGTTAGTTGTTTCATTTAGACTCACAAGCTCACTCAAAGGAGAGACGTATAATTGTTGCTCTTCCTTTCCTGGTAAAAGCAAGCAGTTTAAGTTATACATTCCCATACGTGTTTGTGTGAGTATAGTGACTGTGACATTTTAAGTCAAGGTTATCCTGCAGTGAGAATCTAATATTGCCCCTTACAAGGTGTTAATGTACTGACAGATGTGTTTCACACATTTACATACACGTTTTTCTACCCATTACAGATCTGACTCCCTATATTTCCCAAGAAGCAAAGTTTTACAGGTTTTTGCATTGCTCGCTTTAGAGGACCTTAGATTAACAAATTTATTTTTTGTGCAACCCACAATCTTGAGAATGCCTTAAATCTTAAACTGCATGATGTGGACTTGAGGTAATGTGGCTCTGTAAAAATAAATAAATAAATAAATAAAAAACAAATCCCCTGATCACACCTAATACCTTGTTCAAACAAACACACAACCATGCACACACGCTCACACACAAAGTGCCCCATGCAGACCTGCTCTAATGATGAAACCTGTAAGCAGCTACCTTCATTACATTCAATCCTCTGGATAGTGTCTGCAATTACATTGCAGCTTCCCACCATCAGAGCTCACACATGTTCACATGCATACACACAAACACAAACCAATGGATGCCATTTATTTACTAAGCAGCCAGAGGCTGATTGAAGGAGGTGTTTTTGCACCAGCTCATATTTTGTGGTCAACATTTGGTTAACATATTAACAAAACCTCCTACTGAATCCATCTGTATATCTGCTGTATAGGAGCTTGTTTATAAACCTGTCTAATGGTAGACTACTGGCTTGGGGCAATATGGAGCTCATATTTTATCCATCTCAATTGTCCTATTTAGGCTTTTGTATACATTATTTCGAGGGGATCATCCATTTCAGGAAGGACAATTCTATATGCTTCGATACAGTGTTGTAGTACTCGAGATCGGTCCTGGTCTCGAGACCGTCTCGGACTTGACTGCATTTGGTCTCGGTCTTGTCTCGGTCTCGGGCGCTGAGGACTCGGCATTTTATTTCAAGACCGATCAAGACCACGACTGTGGAAATAATGCTAATCATCAGAATATTATTAGTTTCTTTAAGATCCTTCTTTTTATTGGATGCTTGGATTCAAATCCAAGCAATAACCTGTCTCATTGGTAAATGCATGTTTTTTTTTTTTTTTTTTACCGCTGTCCCTCCCACCTCCTTTCACCTGCGCTCGGGCTGCAGCACTTCGATTGAAAGTCACAAGTGGTTGTCTGAAAACGGGATACGATGTCGGCCAAATCATCTGTCATAAAATTCGACTATTGAAATCACAAAGAATATATTTGTAAAGCAACATTGAGAAAAAAGGATAAAGCGCAATTTAAGTTCTGCAGTGCTTCACTATCAGAGACGGTAGAGACTACGTCCAACTTTTATCGACACCTTGAAAGAAAGCACAAAGAAAGGTAAGCTACATATAAAAGTGATGTGAGTAAAGCTAGCTAGTTAATCAATTTTTTCAACAAATCATCTGTCTCATAACATATTTTCACAACTTGGTTACAGATATAGATTTATTTAAGAAAAGTTATAGAATTTGCACATGGTTTTGAAATAGCACATTTAAAAACAACATAAATGTATGTACTGTTCATTAAAGGCAGAGAAAATACTATTTTGATCGACTTTGATTAATTGTTTGAAATTCTGTGATTATTACACAGAAGTACTAAATAAAGATGTTTATGTTTATTCCAGTTCTGTGTGTTAAATATCTAGGTGTTTTTATGTGGATGTGGGTCTTTTAGATCAATTTTAGTGAGTTTGATCATGTAACACATTTTATTGTCACATACTGGAGATGGTCTTGGTCTTGACTTGGTCTCGGACCCTAAAAGTCTCGGTCTTGTCTCGGTCTCGATACACTCTGGTCTTGGTCTTGTCTTGGTCTGGGGTTAGGTGGTCTTGACCACAACACTGCTTGGATATAAAATCTAAAAATATTTAAGATTACCTTCAAATAATTTATGGTCATATTTCAGCTTCAAGGTCTGTAGTTGATTATTATTCCCACTGTGGCTTAATCTACTTTCTATCTTAGTTACTCTTTATTTTAGATGGCCACACGCTACGAGGCTCAGTTTGACCTTAAGCTCAGGAAACTTCATTTAGATTTCCTTCTATCAAAACACACAAAACTACAACATATTTTCTTATCTTCTGTAATCCAGATTATACAAATGACAAACGACTTTTAAAACTTGATATTATTATAGATATTATTCATGAATATTATCTAAAATCTGATGTGAAGAAACCCAAAACATTCTGCAAGTATTTAGCATGTAAATGAAATTAGGGCTCCCTAATCTGTTCGTATTTGGAGGTCTATAAATTTAGGCTAATCACATCATTGTTCTAGGTTAGTGGTTAGGGTTATACGCAGAGATTATGTGTAAGATTCATGTCTTATACTCTACTATTTATACTTATATTCTAGTCTTATACTCCATCATTTGTTTTACATAAAAATATGCCTTAAGCAATTTGAGGTTATAATTTTAAAGGTCGTTTTTATCTTTAGCGCTACTGCTGCTGCAAAAAAAAAAGTGGTATCATGTGGTATAAAGCATTTTGGGTTCAATATTGATTCAGAGAAAGGTTTCCTTTTTGAAAATTAACAACAGACATTAAACTGGTGAAGTTAAATCAATGCATAATAACTAAATAATAGATGGTTTGTCAAAACTGCAACACAGAGATACAGTCCAACACTGTATTTCAGATAACTAAAGCTGGTTGTAAATGGAAAAATAATCCTTGCTTTTTCGTATCCAATGAAACTCAAGACCTAAAACCATGAAAAATCCATGAAGGAAGCTGTAGATAAGCCCTTGCTTACTTATAATCCAAATACTTTTCGATTTACATTAATATTTTAAATCACATGCTTCCTCTAACTCTAAGCCATATCAAGGTTCTGAACTAGGCCAATCGAAGTCCCAACTTCAGCCTGAGAGAGTCTATGGAGGTGCTAGCAAGGATGCTTTCAAACTCCAAGAGCTGGTGCTCCTTGCTAAAGGGTCAAACACCATTTCAAGGTGGTCACAAGGGAATCCACAATAGCATCTAAAGTGCTGCAGGCCTAACTTTCCTCAGCTAAGGTCAGTTTTCATGATTAATAATAAGAGATTGGGCACATCCAAAAAGTTGGCAGTAAATATTTTTGGACTGCTGCTGTAATGACAAAAATGCATTTTATCCATTGATTGTTTAAAATTTAATTTAAGTTGCAGTTTTTTATTCAAATTATAAATATGTATTTATTTGTTTTTTCTACCCCTTATACATGGTGTTATTACCTTTTGAGAGATTCCCCATCTCATTTCCAACAAAAAGCAATCTTCTTGGGTGAACAAAAGTAATTCCCATTTCAAGACAGCCAGTGAATATTCTGCAAAAGCAGTGGTCTGCTTATTTTTTCTGTGAGTTTAAGGAACGTGGTTCATTGCAATTATATTGCTCCTTTTTAATTACTTTATTTTGTTATTATTCACAACTGGAACACAACATCCTACAATGAAAAATCAGCATAGAATACATTTCTTTTGGAAGCAATTGCCTCTATGCACAACAAACTTCCTGAACTTTGAACTGCTCCTTTGCTTCCTGTCTTTCTCTATTGGATGAACTCATTAATCCAGGTGTGTCAGGCTAGTGTCATCCAGTAGGAAAAACAAGAAACAAAGGAGAGGAATTAAGTTCAGGATGTAGTGAAGTTGTGCATAGAGGCAATTGATTTCAAGGTTATTGGAATTTTTGTCACTTGTTATTAGATGATCCTACATCTGCCTATTTAAAACAGACTTTTTTTAAATCACCTCCTGGAATTGCTATAGTAAAACTAATATAATATTTTATCCACACTTCATACATACACTTTTTACTTTTGGAAATCTGTTCATGTAATTCTCACAATTGAGCCTAAGTGCTGAAGTCCAAAAACAAATTTCTCTAAACATTTATAACAAAATAAAAATAGCTTGATTGGTGATTAAGCTGAAATGAACTAAGCGTTAAAGAAACTCCCTTAGTCCCTCTTACATATGCCTACAGAAAACCACCTCTCAGGTCTGATGTGAGCACATAAATGATGCAATAAGCAATAAATCTATCAAGTCATGCCAGTCAAGTCAGGTGTCTTGAGTGTGTGTGCACATAGCTGTAAAATGTGTGATTGTGTAGGTGGGTGTCGATTAACATTTGATTCCAAGGTACCATAATCTAAAAGGGTTTTGTAGTAGAAACAGAGAATGTGTGATACTAAATAATGGAGGAGGGGAATGAGGGAAAGAACAAACTGAACAAACACACACAAATACGCGCACATTACAAGGTTTGGCCATCAAGCACACCTTGTCAGAAAAAACCTGGCTCTTCCATTATTCACATGCACACGGACCTCTAAAGCACTTCACTGTTTCATTGGGAGATGAAGTGAGCTGACCAAAGAGAGACAGCAAAAGGTATACAAAAATAATGGCAAGAGTGAGAGGCGATGAGACCCAAACAAATATAAAGTGCAGGAAGAAGAGGAAATGGTCTAAAAGGAAAATGTAATATATAACTGTGAGGTTGGCTAAGCTTTGGATGTTTATCTCTGAAGTCTAAACTGAATAACCCTTGCCAGACTTAGATATAACTGCAATGCATCTCATTGGCCATATTGTCTAATTGACTTTCTGTGGAACTACAGTGCTTTGAAAGCCTTAAATTAAACAATGATATTTTTTTCCCTTTGTTTGCCTGTTTGTCCCACTAAAATGTACTTGGTCACAAAACTATTTTACATAACAGCCTAACCTACCATGAGTATAATACAAAATCTGTGATCAAAGGGAGAATTCATTTACTGAAGGAAAAGCAATGCAAACCAACTACGCTCCATGTAGAAAATTCTAATTACTATCCTTTTAAATCCTGAACTAACCGATTAACTACTTCTTTCTGGTACAATTTAACAGTAATCAGGCCAAATTCAGGCCTAATTACTGACTGACCCTTATTTAAATAGAACCTGTCTAACAAGATAAAATAGACAACGGTGTCTAAAAAAGCAACATTGGATGTCCCTTTTTAAAGAAATCTAAAATGTAATGCAAAGTCATTGTCATCTATCATTCTAGAAAAAGCACTGAGCCATTTCTAAGGCTTTTTGACTTCATGAGAACCCCAGTGAGGGCCATCATCCACAAATGTGGAAAGTGCAGAACGTTGGTAAACCTTGCTGTAAGTGGCTGACCTCGCAAGATACACAAAGAGCTCACTGATGACTCATCAAGAGGATCACAAAAGAATCCACAACATCATTTAAAGAGCTGCATGCCTCACTTGCCTCTGCTAAGGTCAGTTTTCATGATTCAACAATAAGAACGAAGCTGTGCAGAAATGTGTCAGTAGGAGACTTAAGCAAAGCTATTACTGACCAAAAAGAGTCCTCAGGCCCACCCCATGTTTGCCAAATTTCATTTTGAAGATCTCTAAGACATTTGGGAAATATTCTGGAAATTGATGAAACAGCATGGCTGCATATTGCTATGTGGCTCATAAAGCTAGCCCACCATTACATTCAAAGTATCACTATACCAAATAAGCAAGTTATTTTTATTCATATGGCATCTTTTGTGGGTAACAATGATAAAATGCTCCATATGGACAGAAACAGATACTAGATACCAGAACAAATAATTAAGTAGAAGCCCATCTTATTGAGTACGTCTTCAGGTTTTGTGAAAAGAATAAGTAATAAGCTTGATCTCCATGAGTCTTGATCTCCTCTGAAACCACTGTCCTGATTTTTTTAGGTATTACCCTGTCTCTCCAAACCTTAGTTAAATAAATAGGCGATGAGCAGCCCGTGTTGGTTGCTGAGGAGGGAGTATAATCATTTGATGCAAGTTTTGTTTGGTTTTCTTTGGCTGCTGTGGCTGAAATGAAATTACATTATATTCTCAACGAAAAAAAAAAGATTTCCAGTAATTGAAATGTCGTTTCAGAGCCAGATAATACCCAGCAAGCACACCAGCAACTCCACCTCTGAATCCCTCAATAAGTAAATACATTGATAAATAAAGATATATTACTTTAACATGATCAAGAGGCTGCATCAGCATTAAAAAACATCCTTTGATGCTAAATTATCTTAGAAATTGCCTAAAGTGGGAAATAATTCCTCCAACACCATGTAAACTCTTTAGAATAGAGACATGAAACAAAGTGTGGTATATTGGAGGTGTTAGGTGTAAAATGAGATGCTATAGACATCGGAACTGGTTGGAAAAAGGCCTTTTGCTGTCCTACCATCACAAATGTAAATGTGTGTAGTTTGTCAAACCTATGAAAATTTTTCAATCTAAAGACCATTATCATCCAGAAAGTATAAGCGGGAGGTAAGGAGATGGTAAAAGGGGACTCTGGAAGATCTGAAAACATTGGGTAAATGGAAATCGTCAAAAATCTCCCTTTGTGAACATCGTATTACAATACTGTTATTGCTAAATGGATTCCTACCTAAGTGTTTGACCCTTGCATTTTCTAATGTCAAAAACAGAAACAAATCAGATGACGAAGGCACCCCAAAGCAAAACACATCAATCGGTATGTCACGCCTCGACATGACTGGTCCTGTGGCCGCAGGAGGCTCAGAGCAGAGCAGAAGAAAGGATGGGGTCTTATTCAAGTGACAAGTCAATGGACAGCTAAGAACTGTGTCAGAGGAGAGGAGAAGGCTGTATCAATAAAATTCAAAAGTATTGCAAGCCATATGTACCTTTTTCTCTATTATATATCTTTACTCTTCGGTATTACTGTCATCCCCTTAATCTGTTTAATGATTTCAGGCAAAGAGCAATATTTGTATATGTGATTAAAAATTGTTTAATGAAAGCCTTCACACAACCATAAAATTGTTAGATGCAACGAGGAGAATAAACAGGTAACTCATGATACCGTCTGCACATGGATACATCAGAGTTAAATTAGAGATGAATTAAGGAAACTTAAAGGTACTGTGAAGGATTTTTAAAACACCCGCCCTCAACATTTAAAGAAAAAAAAAAGAGCATGCAAGAGCATGTCTCCTTGTACAAGCTCTGTTTAAAATGTGCTGTTCTAATAGCTCATACAAGCTTACTGTGTCCACACACAGCGGGGAGCATATAGTGGACATTATAGCAAACTCAGTTAACTGACTGTTTGGACAGATGATCAGTGCTTTTTGCTCCTGGGTCACGTAACTTCTCCTCTACTTCACGGTGCCTGTGCCATCTTTGTTATTAGTCGTTACTGTCGGGTAGCAACAGCAGGGCCGCTGTGACAGCAAATCCCAGAACGCGGAGAGCTCTCCTCGCGAAGCACTCTGGGATATATCTGCCTCCTCTGAGGCCGTTCTTTTCTTCTCGTACACTTTGTAGACACTCTTTCTCTTACGACCCTCGGTCATTTTCAAAGAACTGTGGTGAGAAAGGCGAGCTTTAATGACTGTCTAATGCAGTAGCTCACCACAGATATACGCCTGAAAGTGTGCATGCGCAGAAAAAGATAGCTAACTGGGTGAGCACATACGACGGCCTTTATGTAAACATATCACCAGAACGATTGACAATTAGGACCACTTGGATGATCCACCTGGAAATAAAAGATCGTCCTCTATTCCTTTAACTACTATCTCTTTGTTTGCAAAAAAAACAATGATATTCCTAGTTTCTGCCTTGAGACTTACTGATTGATAAGATTAAGAACCTTAAATGGGGTCAAAATACAAATCATGATTGTACTGTGATTTCTTCAAAGCAAAAGAAATATGGAAACCAGCTGATATGCAATTCAGGAACGCGGTGACTTCTACATTCCTCATAGAATGTTATGACTTATTGGCTATTTTAGAATATAACAGCAGAACCTTTATCCAGAGATCTCATATCACAAACAACCCCCAACTTTTCCACTGTGTAGATCCATTAGCAAACATAGAAGGATACCACTGGAAGTCCAGTTTTGGGTTAAAGATATTTATGCCGGGCAAATTAAAAATTCACAGTGTTAAATTGGTTCAAGGGAATTAGTTGATTGTGTAAATGTACTGGTGGGAAATGTTATGAGTTTAAGTTCTGCCTGATGTTTACCGCTCAGCCTCGCCACTTAATTACCGAGTCCCTCCACCTTGCTCTTCACAGAGATCCAAATTATTATCAGATGGCTGATGTTTTTAACAGAGCAAAAAAAAAAAAACATAATGGTTGCAAATCTGAATATATGGTGGCAAAGTTCATCATCGATCTTTGGCCTAAGGAGTACAGTTATCACTTAGACTTTTCTATGACCTTCTGTTCAAACGTGTTTGCATGACATTGCATGCCTAAAACAGAAGTCAAACTGCAAACCTTATTTTGGGCTCCATATCTGAGCTATGCTTAGGAATCCTGTCTATTGGAGCTTATTCAAAGGCAGCCCTCGTCTCTAGTTTAACCAAGTTAAATTCAACCTCAATCTCTGATTTCCACTCCCCGGCACTAAATATATTGTGTTTCAATCATATATCTTTACAACACTTATTTATCAAATAAAAATAAACCCAAGTTTTCCATTGGTATTACAGTTTCATCTAAACAAGCATTGCTTGGTATGTAAGCAGAAAATTAAGATAGTTATAAATCTTGTGCACACGAACCACTTTCAACTTCATAATAATTCGAGTCTTCTTAGTATTAGATCACTACATTTCACAACGTGTTTATAGATCTAAAGAGGCACAGTGTTGAAAATTAGCTTGAGTTTGCACCCATAACAAACACTGAAACTGGCAAAGATTATCGCTGATGTAATTATGTCAAAGAATTCCTGTTTGGTGCTAATGATGGGATTTATCTGGTTTACAAAGTCAGCTCTTCTTTTATTATGTAGAAGTAACTCTATGTAACACTGACACCCAGAAATCTTGTGATTAGTCATATCCAAGGTGACTTTGTACCCAGAGTGAAACACAGAAAATGTGTATGTTTCAGACCCTATTATAGAAAGGCATATAAATAAGGAAGGGTGGCAGTGTGTCTATGAATCATTAGAGATTCTTCCTTTTGTCTAATTTCTCTTTACTCATGCATCTTTTTTTTGTTGCTATAATTAACACCTGAAGCACAACTCAGGTTCCAGGAGCAGCAGACCTTTAGGGTGACTCATCTGTTAAAACCTCTCCGGTATTGTTATCTTAATCTCAATCACCATCACTCTGCAACCTCTCTTTTCAATTGGATTATCCCAAGGGACCACTAAAAAAGGAGAAGAGAATCACGTGTTTTCTCTTTATAGTAGGGTGGTTATTTTGTATCCAAATTTCTGTAAACTAGAAAGCTGAACAGATGGCTCTGGGTCAATCTGCCCTTCTCCTAATCCAAACCCACATATTGCAATTTTAACCCTGGTTAATATCACTTGGAGAGAATAATATCCTCTAGTTATCTTCAAAATGTACACACCTGTATTTCCATTTGTGTGGTTTTCTGTTCCAGCTAACTTTTCCACACCTCACTGAGCCTTGTGGGAGCTTTCCAGCAAGGCCTGATAGAGCTCCTCTCTGGAGATTTGGCAAGAGCCCCCTGGAGACTCCTCTCCTTGTCTGTCACATACCATCTGTCTCTTGTTCAATAATGCAACTACAACCAAAGTCCATTTAGAGTGCACAACGATCATTTCTTTTAAAGCAGAGAGAAAGCCAGAAACACAGAGTTCAAGACAGGGATAGAGAGAGAAAGAGAGAAGGTATGTTAAAAAAGGAGTGAATTCTTTTAGCCAAACACACTTATACTGACTGCACTTCCAAGCTAAACACTGAAAATAATTCCTTTGCAGTCAGGGGCCTAATTCACATTCTGTGTCAGTAACTCTGATCCCAGATTGTCTATTCTGGCCATACAGTTCACATGCCTTACTGTTGTCCACTGTGACAACTCTGTGTGTGTGAGTGCATCATAGAGAGAGGTAAACAAAGTAAAGTTTGATGAGGGTCCATCTGTGCTTTCATTATAGTACAGGCACCACTAAAATGAAAAATAAATCTTCCTCTGGCCGAGAGTCTCAAAATGTCCTTATATCTGCTTACTAGGGATGGAATGGTTTATGAAAACCGTCCGGTTCGCGTGTGTTGCGTTCGGTTCATGCGCAGCTCCTTTTTCTCATAGGCGAAGCGTGTACACTCCAGAGCAGAAGGGGGCGGTACTGCGACCAAAGCCAGCCACCCGTAGTAAACAAGAAGAAGAAGAATCGAAGCAGCGTAGCCGGGTGTAGTAGAAAAAAAAATCTGTTGTTGTGGAGAATTGTGTCGGTATGGCGAGTGGGAAAGAGTTGGAAGATGTGCTGGCAGCACTTTATAGGTCTGCTGTATGGGACCACTTTGCATTTAGAGTGACCTACGATGACGGCGGAAAGAAAGTTGTGGATAAAAGTGCAACAGTGTGCGAGCATTGTGCAACACGTTTTGTTTATGCTAACAGCAACACGACCAACATGTAAGGCTAACCCCGAAATCCCACATACTCCGTCAGCGCTCCGCTCCACCCCGCTGCGCCGCGCTCCAGACCGCCTGCACAAAGCAAAGCCTACAGCCCCTGCTGTGGCTAACGTCCGCTCCACTCTGAGTTCCTTGCGCGAGATAAATTCAAAGCAGCAAAACATGCGGAAATGATCCAGGGTTTCAACGGATCATTACAAATAATTACAATTCATTAATTTTTATGGATTTTTTTCATTAATTTAATTAATTTTTATGGGATTTTGGGGTAACAATCAACATATACCGAACCGAAAACCGTGACCACGAAAACGTTTCTCTGATTCAAGTTATTTTGTGAATATTGTGGGTTTTGGTTCATTTAACGAGGGGTACCAACAACTTTGTTCATGTGTGTTACTCTAGTTATAAGAATTGGAAAAGCATGAATACTTTTCTTTCAGGTTTCACAATCTTGCTGTATGTTGTGCATACTAGGTTTTATTTGTAACATTATGAAATTGTAAAATATTTAAGGGTTGTGGATATTTCGGGTTTGATCTAAAACATGGTAAATCCCATAAAATACAGAAACACGAGGCATAAGCGTACATGCCCGCATTGCCATGTCTCTCCATTTTAAGGCCTCTTAAACTAACATATTGTTGAACAGACGCCCACAGATCATTAAAAGACATCACCCAGTAGCGGTGCAGCAAGGATTCAAACACACTTAGACACAGACTGTTGGGTCAAGACAGAAATAAGAAGAGTAAAAATCGTGTTTCTGTGTAGTCATACGCCTAAGGCTCACTGATTCTCTTCCAACAACCATCACCAGTGAACCGAAAGGTAATATTTATTTTCTTTGTTGTTTTTTTTTTAAGTCGTGATGTCACCTTTGTCAGGATGCTACATCTGTCTTAAAGTCAACATGTTAGAAAGAAGAGAAGAATGATCATGTTTTGTCATTAATGTGAGCCACGAGGGAGTAAGACTTATTTTAAAGTCCGCTTTGTAAACCATTGATGTATTTTGGCGTCCCCTGTGGATGCATGGAGAAATTAAACATTGTGACATAAATGCAATAAGTTTGAGGAGGTAATGTTTTCCTCATTTATTTGTTTCTGTTTTATTTTTTTCTTAATCTTACAGCTTAAAATGTTGAATCCTTACTGGGGTAAGGTGCTAAAATACTGCGTACGACTGGTGTACAGACAGATAATTAATTCCTCCAGAAAGCTGTATGTAATGTGGTCATCTCTTATCACCAGACAGCTTTGAGATTAACTTCGAGGGCGCATATTTCCCACTAGGGCTGGGAAATATATGTCCTAATAATATTGCAGTGTTAATAAAAGTATTCTTTCTATGCTGGTAACTTTATGTTTTCCATCTTCTTCCATTTTTTTTTACCCTCTCAGCAGGAAGGCTGAACCTAGACGACAATAGAAGGAAGAAAGAGAATCCTATTGTATACAATCAGCTTCTAAATATATGCAACTTAAAAGTGTCATTTAATTATCTGTGTAAGTCAACATCTTAAAGCGGCCTGGGGACACTAAGAAAAACATGCCTGAAACAGTAGGAAGAACATGCTAACTTTATTTTTGTTTTCTTTAATGGGCAGGACAATTTCTATAGGAAATAAGTTTATTTGTGGTGTTTCTTTTAAAAAGTCTCATTTATTAATACTTTAACCTTCCAGGTTTTTGAATTAAAGCTTGACATTTGTGTTACATATAAAATACCTACATTTGTGATACAGAGGAGAAATACTTCAGATTCCAATGTTTCAAAAACCCAGCCTCCAATACCAGCATAAAAGGTTTTCTAAAGAAATTTTAAAAGCTTTTAGGATGAGCCCAGTTACTTGGCAGTAGAATTTTTGCAGTTCTATGTGGTAACAGAAAAAAAAGAGCTAATTAAAGAGAACCTTGGAAAGACAGCAGCAGTATATTTGATTCAGACAATTGTTCAATATTTGATCACCTGTTTTTTTCTTTAAAATATATAGTAAAATCTGTTTTATTATACTTTCCAATGTCCATTCCTAACAGATGGTCCTCTTTGTATATTTAACTAGTCTAATATTTAATTACTCATGTGATTGGCATACAAGCAATTATATTTATCATGAATGATTGTAAATATATTATCATACTTAGACATCTTCTTTAACTTCCACATTAGCACCTTTTTAAGGGGGAAACATGTTGAGGCCTATGCCTCTTGTCGGTGGGATACAAATAGAAATGATCCTGGACACATTTTCCTTCAAGAAAGACCTGCAGCCTTTGTCTTGTTGGAATACACACTATTGAATCATCTTATTTCTGAAAGGAAGTTTTATGTCATCCCTACATTCCATAAACAAAGAAAGGTTTTTACATCCATTAACCAACTATGCATACATAACATGCTCTCTAAAGTGAGTTTAGGGGACATCCTGACCTCAACTAACTCAACCCATCTCATTTTCTGAAGTAGGCATAGCAGCAGTCCCACTCCTAGTCTTTTCCTGATGTTTAGCCTAGTCAATCAATGCAGTAGCTTAATTTTGCATCTTGCATTTCTATTTATGCTCTTTTAGTCATGAGCCATTCCTTACGACATTAGGCGGAATAGTAGATTTTAAGGTTTGCCTCTTGGTTTAGCTCTGTCGTCATAATGTCAGACATTAGTAAAATACCAAGACTTCTAAACTTGTGGATTTCTTACAGAAACAGAATCCCAAACATTAAGGTAGCAGTCCGCCTTTTAAGCACTTACACTGGGCTACAATTAGCTTTCTTATGGTTTGAAATGTAAAACCTAACCAAATCAGTTGCAAACTCAGAGATGAGACTCTTCTTTTCCCATAGTGCACACTGTTTTCCCTAACTACAAGTCAAGATCATATCCATAAACATCAAAACAAGGACTGATGAAAAAAGGTCTAGCAAGCGTAGCACTATTCATCCTGATACTCAATAGTACTCCTTTCCAAACAAGAAAAAAACAAATAGGGATTTGTAGTTCCTATATACAGTTAGAAACCGTAAAGGATGTCCTGATAGAGTGCATGAAGTATAAAGAAGAATGTAAATTCCATACAGGAGTTCTAAGTAAAGAATGAAAAACCTTCTTTAGGTAATTTTTAGGAAATGTATTCACAAATGTCCGGAATAATTTAATAACATGCAGGCTTATTTAACCATATTTAATTTATTTTGTATTACCCTGATGTATAAATTTATGTAATTTCCCTTTGATTTTCATCAACTTCCACCCTCCCGTCCAGTTTTTTCAACCACCAGTCAAAATCTGACAAAAGATTAACAAGCCCTATTGAATGTAACCCATGCAAGAAAAAGTTTAATTTTGTGACCTAAATATTGTTCATAAAGTTTTTTAAACTTGCCACTAAGTAGGAGCAAAACACTCTTTTTCAGCACAATTTCTATGAGATTTGTAACTTTTAGGTTAGCATTCAGCTATTTGGTATTAATTTTAGAAAATTTCTATATTTTTAAACACCGTGTTGCATATATATATATATAAATAAATAAAATTGCAAAAACCCTTTAGATAAGTTGCATACAAATTATGAGGAGTCTGAATACAGTAGTCTTGAAATGACTGGATGCAGACCTCGAGTCTGTCTTAGTTGCCACAAACAAATAAAAAAAACAATAAAAATAATAAATAAAGATAAAAAATCTGAAAGAGCTGTGCAATGCTAAAGTAGATCCATCAGATGCTCGAATTCATTTTAATACATGCCTCTTGGTGGCTTTTTAGACTTGAGACGCAGCCATCCTCTGCCTTCTCAGACTTAAGAAGATGAAAGCAAATCGTTTTTTTCCTGTTAAAAGGAAGTTTTCCTCTCCACTGTTACAGCATGCATGCTTAGGATGATGGATTGCTGTGGAGTTATCAGCATACTGCAAATGCATGTCTACTGTCACCACTTGCTAATCCAGGATAAGTGAATCTTGTAAAGTCATGAAGTGATGCAATCAGCTGGTTTTCCTCACATTTAATTGTGTCTGTAAAGTGCTTTGAGATGACGGGTTGTGAATTAGTGCTATATAAATAACTTAAAGTGAATTTAACCAAATCAGAAGAGAAGCTAAACAGTGGTCTGTGTCCTGCTCATAGTATGGAATAATAATATAAACTTCTTCAAAACCTTATGTCTAATAGGTCTTAATCAACCATGATCCACATTTACTAATTAAATAACTTTTGAAGGCAACTGACAGCAAAAGATTGCATCCATTTTTTTAAGAAAGTGTGCTTAACAAAAATCAGTTAAATCAATTAAGAAATCAATATCTGAATTAAATTGTTGTCAGTGTCCTTAGTCTAAGTAGGAACTTTGAGAGCTTCAGACAAAACACAAAACCAAATAAAAATGTACACATACGTTTATCAGCACAACATGAGAAACTTATGTACATTGTCTCCTTTAGCTAATACTTTTTTGACACCTCTGATAAGTGACAGCATGTTCACCCCCAGTTATGCTACCTCACGTTTACCCTCTGCCTCTACTGATTAATAAGCACTTTCCCCCTTCTCTTCCATGCAACCTACAAACTGCATGCATGCTATTCAGCTCCACTGCTCAGTGTAAAGGCATATAAACACTGCTTTCTGTCTCATGTCTAAATGGATGGAAAGCTCAGAGGAGGAAGGTGTGCCAAGGTCAATGTGTGACTTTTGACCCAGGTAGGCAGGATTACTGAACCAATTCACAGAAGTCCATAAACATACGGCTCACACAAACCCCCTTTATCTTTGTGGAGCACCATATAAGGCTGGGATTTATTAAAATGGGAAACTTATCTAAGTAAAAGTATGATCAAATATGTTTTTATAGTAAAGGACAAATAAAACTTACAAACTTAATGTGTATTGTGCACAGTTCTTCCTCACTTTATTCGTCTAAAGCTTTGTTTCCCTGACAAGGCAAGCCCTCCTTCTCTTGCTCACAAAAATATATCAAAATGACAAATAAGCCTGTCAGTTGTGTCTCTGTACATCTCCACGTCTGCATATGCATGCAGGAATTGTCAACACTGCACAGCGAGATCAAGCTGGCAATCTGTCACAACGCAGGGGATGCAGTTGAGGATTCCAAGTGACTGATGACACATGGAGACATTAACCCCCTCTGATGTAGTGGTGGCCATTTAACTGATGAGACATGGCATGAATATATTCTGACCTCCAAGTTTCCAATCATACAAATATTGTCATTCTGAACAGAAAAGGGATAAAAAGATACAAATGCTACACATAAAAAAATAATTACATATGCATATATATATATATATATATATATATATATATATATATATATATATATATATATATATATATATATATATATATATATATATATATATATATATATATATATATATATATATATATATATATATATATATATCATAAATCTAACTTTTTTGTTTCATTCAGTGCAAAACCAACAAGTAACTGAGAAATCATCAGCTATTGAGATGCAAACTAAAGTCATTTAAGTGTTGCTTTCCCAAATAGTAAAAGTGTTAAGTCTAAGTATGCAAACAAGGAAAAGGTCTATGGAAATGTATTAATGAACAGCCCTGTTTAATTTCTGTTTTAGGCGCTTTTCCATCATTGAACTCTTTAGTGATCATCTATCAGTTATTACGATTACGATCATCAGGCAAAGTTTCAGGTTCTAAAAAGTTTCTGGTCATTACTCTTAAATTTTTAAATTGACATTGTAAATATTGCAGTTTGCAGCAAATGCTTGTTTATCAACCATGTGTCATTGCCACTGTTACTACTTTACAGAACGAAAATCTGAAGGTGATAATTACTTTTTTTTTACCATTTCATAACTTTTCACTTTTGAATATTTCTATCTTTTAGGAGTTTTTTGGGACCAAGATGAAGCCATCTACTGTTGGACCTTTTGTATATGCCACACAATTGGACTCATATCTGCCTGGGGTAGCAGAGCTATAACAGAGCAATCATTAAGTAGGTAATACTTGACTTTAAATTTCATTGCTCAAGACACTACATTTTATTTGTATTTTTGACCTCTCAATAAACATCAGATGGTTTGGTCCTTAGGAAATGATGCCAAGAATGTAATATTACTCAGATTTGGGTCACTGTGCTTACATAAGCACCTCTTAAGTTAAACACCTCCAAAATACTATGTTGTTTTTTCTTCTGGATTTTTTTTTACTAAACATTTTGAGAAAGCCTTGTCTCTAAACATACTTGCAAGGTTATACAAAATTTAAACTTAGAGTCAGTTCACCGTAAGGCGTCACTGAACAGGTTACCCACTGCAAGGGAGGCAGGGCAGTATCTGCACCCCTACTGTGCAAAAGTGTATGACAAAAAACCGAAACCGCTAAATGTATGATGATTTTGATACAAATAATTGTATAACTTATTTGTACTGATTATATTGAAATCTCATGGGAGAAAAGCATCACCTTTAAACATGAACCACTAAAACATCAGTTCTTCAGTCTCTCTAAGCCAGTGGGTGGAAATTTTATGCAAAACATACAAAAACAATCCTTTTTACAATTGTTGTACTACATTTTTAAATCTAGTTAACCTACACCACCATTAGCTCCATACAACTAGCAAAAGAAACCAACAAAAAACAAAAACAAACAAAAAAAACTCTTCAAAATTTAGTAAAAGATATGGCGGCAACAACAATAACCAAAAAAAACTCCCTTAGATTCCTGCAGAAAACATTGCTTCAAAATAAAACTGGAATTGTGATATAAGCATAAATTTCAACTTAGGGGAAAAGAATACCACTTGAATGACAGGTCCACAAGAAGTGTATACAAAACACAAAGAGGTTGCCTCTCCGTTGTGTTCGTCTTTGGGCTTTTGCCACATCAAGATGTGGTGAGCTCCTGTTGGATGGCCTACAGCTCATGAGGCTGTTTTAAGGTGCCTGAAAGCCATAATGACTACAGTGATCTAGTTTGGTGGGTAGGATATAAGGTGGCCTTTCTTCCTAAGACCCCATCCACATGGAGACTAGATTAGGTGTAACTATGAAAGTATTTAGTGGTGTAAGCTAAGTATCAAAACAGAGGCGGCATTTTGGGAGAGGATAAGTGATCATTTTTAAACCCGTGTGCGAGAAAGAGAAGAAAAAAAAATTAGATAAGGTCGGTTTCATGTTTCACTGTGTACATCCTGTCCTTTCTTGAGGACCTACCTCTATGCAGAGTGTATTTCTGCCCTGAGGTAATGCCTTGTTTTGTTTATCTAGGGCAAGGGTCGGAGGGTCAGAGAACTATATTGGACCAAAAAAAACCAAAAAACAAATCTGTTTGGAGCTGCAAAAATGTAAAAGTCTTATATAAGCCTCGTATGGCAACACAGGCTCTAAGTATATTAGCCCATTATAAAAAAAGACTATGTGGGCTTAAATATATGCTAAGCATTCATGACTAAATGTTTATCTAGGAACAAATGTCACATGGTAGCATGAGGTGAGAGGGGAGCATTGAACCCTCTCACCGTGTGGAATTCACCGCACGCCGTTTCCTCGCCCTTCAACGCGTGGCTTAGGTTTTGTTGCATTGATTAAAACAGGATAAAGGAAACTTTCTATGGAGGATGTGTTTCTGTTGGGAGGAGTTGATTGAGTCATGAGGAACCAAGAAGAAACTGACATCCATCAGAACAGTGCTCACTAACCCCGAAATCTCACAGCAATCCTTGGTGTTATTTCTATTTTGAGGATTTGGGGGAAAAAATTGAAGAAAGTTCACATACCTGCATAAGAGCACTACCTGTTTGATCTGTGGATGGTTTTCCAGGCTTGCAAGAAAACCAGCGGCAGTAGCGGATTTGGAGATGCAATCCACTTCTTAAATCTATCTTTGCTCTCCTCTCATTTATCCAGAAGTTCTGCAATCACACCTTTTCTATGATTCCCAACTTGATGGTCGACTGCATATTGAGCATGCCTTCACAAATTAGTCTAATTATTTGACAATCTCTCATTACAAAGCAAAACTGAAGGCAACCCTTCCATATTGATAATGAAAGCAAATGTTTGGTACAATCTAATTTGAATACCCTGTCCTCATCAGGTATCTTCCTTTTTTTTCCCTTGGGATCCATGGCCCGAGACTCACCCACCGCTTTTATGCCAGGCACTGTGAAACGCTAAAATGTGTGTTGCAGGCTATGACCACTGATCTCTATGGCTATGACGCAAATTTTTGTAGAAAGAAATGTTTACATTTATTGTTTGAATTTATTTATTATTCAAATGTTTACACGTTCCAAAATATAAATGTTAGTTTGACCGCCTGCACTCCATATTAGAACAAAAAATAAATATTAATAAATTTTCATACATTTTTGAAAAAGCTTCAGGGGCTTTAAAGAGTCGCACGCGGCTCTGGAGCCTCGGGTAGGGGTATGTGACGTTTGAGCGTCTGAGCTACCTCAGCACCTCAACTTACCAACACCAGCAGCTCACCAAGAGATAAATTCACTTACAAACACCCATTTAAGTTAAACACACTTCCATATGGAACCATCCCACGTATAGTGTGTCTGAAATGCAAAGACAGGACATCCTGTATTTATCTTTTTTACAAAACCAAAAACTGTAATTAGTCTGAGTTAAACCTATTGCTTATCAAACTTCATATCTTAAAAAAAAAGTTAAAAGAAAAAACACTTTTGAGGTATATAACCAAATACGTTTTGCTATTGTCAGGTCTGGTCATGTTTTCCCTTTATTTCCCTTATTATTTTCATGGCTTGGGGTACACAAGGTGTTTTAGTATGAATATTATACCAAAGCCATTCACTTTTACAGCAGTCTTGAGACTGTCAAGGCCATTTGCTTATAGTGAAAACATTGTCATGATCCAAAAAGTCCTGTTTAAGAGTATTTAGGCTTTGTGGAATGGTGCGAAATCCTTTTGAAAGAAATGAGCAGAAGATGATTTCTTTTTTATCATAAGGGGATTTAAGTGTTCATCGGCAGTACTTATGTAGGGTTATGTACTAAAATAATGCTCAATTAGAAGTAAGGGTCCCAAAGTATAGCAAATCATATGCCTGGATTGTAATCTCTACCTTACAAACTGATCTGAATTTTCCTTTAACAATAAAAAAAGTATTGTCATACAACTGCATCTGACTGATAGCTCTGCTAAGCCAGATGAATTGGTAACTATCTCAAATTCATACAACAACAGTGATTCATTCAAAATCATTTAACTCCCGTCATTCTCTAAATTGAATAATTAATCTGAGCTAGTCATCTCCACAAGGTATAAATGCCATGTGACTGAATTATAAGCAATTTGTGAAAAAAGAGGTTGAAGAGAAACATCTTTTAAAGAAGATGGTAGGTGTATGATAGGTAAACCCTTCCTTCTAGAGGTAAAAAAAAAAAAAGAAACCCATGCAAAGCTGCTTAATTTTACCATTTACTTTACACAATGGGAAACATTATGAACAGTTCAGTCTGATATGGTAATGTAGCTTTATAAGAAATTAAAACAAATAAATATGAAAAAGTTGCCCCTTAATGGAGATTCTTCTCAGGTCCTCATAAAAGCTTGAGCCGTCTCTGAGTGCCGCACTGATTTGTAAGCGGTGCTGGATTTCAGCACCGCGGACAGCGCTCTGACTCCTACCAACGCGCTGGTGAGGAAAGGAGGGGTGGAGGAAGAGTGGCTGTAGTGCTGTCGGTGGAGGGGCTTTCCCTGACAGATTTTAGTGGAAGGTCTTACACAGTGATTCCTAACATCTCCTCCTCCTTTCCCTTTTGCGGATTTCCATAGAAGGGAAACGACTAACCTATCCGTGGGCAGGTGTGTGTGTTGGGGGATGGAGAAGGGGGGTTTTCGTGGCTTTCATGCAATATTGATCGACCCTGCCCCACACTGGATGGACAGAGAGAATCGAAGCCGAGTGGATGGGAGGAGGGGGGGGGGGGGGGGGGGGGGGGGGTTAGGACAGCATTTCTCATGTATCCACCCAAGCAACCCCAGCAAACACCCCCCCCCAAACCCCCACCAGCTCCCTCCTCCCTTACATTCCCCGCAAAATATGTTTCATTTACTCGCTGATCATGACCGCAACCACTGGATTCGCCTGATTGACGCACACATGCATAACAAAGCAACACACACACAAACCCACACAGATGTGAAGGATGGGAAACGTGAAGGCCGGCGGCGACCAGCTCCAGCAACATCCGCATAACGCTTCCAACATCGGAGACGCGCTGTGATCTCGCTGAATTAAATGGGCATGTCAGGATTTCCAAGCGTGTTGAACCAAAGCTCTCCTCATTGACCCAGCATATGCAAAAATCCGATGTCCGTTAAGCATTTTTCTTTTTTTTTTTTAGATTTTCTTCCAAACGTCACGTACTGCTGTTAAAAAAAAAGGGCCAAGAATGCGCTCATCATTTACCTTAACGCAACTGTGTTGAGCAACACTTCGAAAATCGCTGTGGTCAATTGGAAGTCAAGACCGCAATTTTGAGCATCTTTATCAGTGACCCAACAACAAACCATGAGCTATAATTCCCCCCTAGCTCTGACAAGCTGATAGAGACATGAATTATTCAGTACACATAAACTGTGCGCCTTTTTCCCCAAGCAAGGGGGTTGGCTGGAAAATACATTTACAGTTTAAAAAGCCTTTTTGTTTATGAAATACACTGGATTTTACATTGAGCCAATGTGTGAGGGGAGAGGGAAAAAAAACAAACAGGCAGTAAGTCTGCGTCGCCTCCAAGAGGATGCAAAAACCCAAGCGAGAGAACGAGAGACGCCGCCGCCGCGCAAAGTAGGAAAAAAAAAAATCCAGCAGACATCTGTAGAAATCAGGACAGACAGCCGGCGTAAAATCAACCCACGGAAAGATGAGAGCCATGTGAATAAACAGATTGGCAGCTGTGCCGTTTACCTGTCAGGACTCCGACCCGGATTTGGTGGTCGTGGTTCGTTAAAATCATCCCGTCTGACGCCATGTTCAGCAGCGCTGTCGCCCGCACCGAGGACTCACGGCAGGGCCCAGAGCCGATCTCATCGAACTCGGAAGAGGCAAGGGGAGGGGAGGATGAGGAGGGAGGGGAGGAAGACGAGGAGAGAGGGATGGAATACGGCAAGAACACGCCAGACGTGATGAGTAGAAAGCCGACTGATCACTGGGACACCTAAAGAGGAGAAGGACAAAATGCGGGGGCGTTTTAAAACCGCACGCATCACTCAGCTGGCCGCCTGCCACGATAGTAGTTTGTATTCTTGATTAATTTACATAGAATCTACTCTTCCTTAAACCTTTCCACGTTTTTTTTTACATGACAACTTTTAACTTCAGTATAGCATATTGGGATTTTTATCTAACAGGCTAATATAAGTGGCAGAACTGATGTTTTTAAAATTCATCCTAATAATCTTTTAAAAAAATCTACTAAAACCAATTTCTGTCAGATATGAAGGTTATTCATATTTAAACACCATCCATCTGTGTTTGAAAGCATCTTTTGTGTAATGCTCTTGGACCTTTTTTAATAAAGAGCAGCAGACAGTTCATATAAGCTTTGGAAAAGGTTAAAGCAGTTTTAGGTTATAAAGCAATGTCCCAGGCCATTGACATAAAAAAAATGCTTTATCCATTATCTTGAATTACTAAGTTTTAGAAATGAAACCACAAACCTACTAAGACATGTCTATCCAATTAGGCCCACATTAACAGGCAGACTAAGGATCACATAAATCAATGAAGCAGCAAAGAGGCCCATGGCACCTGAAGAGCAGCAGAGATCCACAGGTTAGGTGGGCTAATCTGTCTACACAATCATTATTAATTGTTTCTCATTGTAAAAAAAAAATACCATTTATGGAAAAATAACAAGAAGATAAAATATTCTGATTAGAAGTTTTCCACAATCAACACAGTAGATGAAGTATGTGGAAGAAGCCTTTGTCTGATGAACAAAACTGAAATTTAGCCTACATTCAAAACACTTTGGGAAGGGAAAACACAATAATGCACATAAAGCAAAGAAAGAGGGACCCGATGTGAAATAGTAGTAGAATTTTGTTGTTGGAAAGCTTTTTTCTTCTGACCAGATATGGAAATACCAGGAAATATCTGAAGGCAACCAATTAGAGGCAGGAGAGAGCAAGAATGAGGTTCACATTCAGGCAGTGCAATGACCATAAATGTACAGCTGGAGCTACAGCAGAAAGGTTTAGATTAGACCTAGTCAAAGCCTATGAAAAAAGAAAAATACGAAGTAATACAAGTTAAGTTTAAAAAATGCGCTGTGAAAATAAAGCTAATTTAATTTACAAAATGTTCAAAGCTGATAGAGATAATCCCTAAAATATTCTACCTGTAATGACAACAAGAAAGGGTCAGATAAAATGTTGACTCTTGGCATTTTAATGGAAATGTAATAACACATTTCAGATTTTTATTGGGGTAAAGATTTGATATACGGTACTTGTTTTTTTCCCCTTCCACTTTAGGCTATCCCTTTTTTGTCGGTTTCACCTAAAATTCCAATAGGATACACAGAAGCATGTGGTAAAAAAGGAGACTTAAAGAAAATCTGAACTAGTGCAGAGCAGAAACATCTCCAAACCAATTTTTAAAGACACAAAAAAAGATCCCTACAGGGAGCCTCACATAATACCCCCAACTTGATGAATCAGTAAAATAAGTAAACCTATGACTCAGGCGTAACCTCTGCACTCAGTTTCTCTCTCATCTATGACCAATTTCTGTATAATAAGACAGAGGAAGACTCCATTTCAATGCAGATGCTTTACTTTGTCTGACCTGTTAAAATGCAACTTTGCATCCCTGGGCTAAACAAGCATCTATACAAGCTTCTATTTATAGGCTCCTTGTATGCTTCCATGGTGTATAATTTCTCTTGTTTATTTTCATGAAAAAAGGCCCATCCTCCAGCATCTGCTGGGAATCAATCAGTATGCATAATTTATTGAGGGAGGCAGTCAGGCTAAGATAGGAACTGAGGAATAATGCTCAGAAATGAAGGAACTCTTAAAAGGTCACATCAGTAGTTTAACTGTTTGTGTCCTATAACCTAAAAGAGAGGACTGGCATATAATTCACCCTTTACATGCAAGCAAACTCCCCTGCTTGCAGATAATGTCTTAACTTAGGAAATCTTCCATTGAATTTGTTGCACATGGTTCATGAGTTAACATTTTTAGGCTTGTACACATTTGCATGCCTTAAGTTACAAAGATGTACATCATCAGACAATTTCTGAAGAACACATTTTATAAATACAATTCTAGTGAATTAAAGAGTTTGAAAAAAATACCTTTTTATACATTTTTATATTTGGATATAAATAAAACAGAGTTGAAGCTTTAGAACAATATTCAAAGCTTTGAACATCACATAGAGCTAATTCTAAGTCATAGTCTAAACAGTAAATCATGGCACAACTCACCTGCAAACCTACTATGAAAAAAGTGGCAGTAAAGAGAGCATTAATAATAGAAGCAGCCAAGAAACTAATAGACAAATGTGTATCTGGTTGATAGCTGTTGTGATTTTGTGTGATGATTCTTTTGATGATTCACTCTGTACTCCACTAATGCTTTTAATTATTGGAATGATTTTACTGCAAGTTTTTTTTTTTTTTTTTATGTGAAGTTTTTTTTTTATATTCTTGCTGCTGAAGTGTGATATACAAATACATTTTAGTTGTGGAAGACTTTGTGTTGCTCAGTGGGCCAGAGCCTTATTTTGAGCCGTTTGCTTTACACAGCAATACCTGAATCTGGTGCTGCTGAAGTGTTGGAGGACTCAACTCAATTCAATTCACTTCATGTATAGAGTGCCAATTCACAGCACATGTCATCTAACCTCTTACACCCTAAGGGGGTATAAATAAATTTCTGCCTGACAAAAACACACAAAAGTAAATAACTTATAGCCTCAAAGCTATTAGATTTAAGAAGAAACTTTTGGTACGTCTGTAAAGGTAAGATGTCATAGAATGGTTTTCTGGTGTCAGCACCATTGTAGCTTTGACCCTGCCTGAAGTATTAGGGACAAAATACAAAATATTTTGCATTTTTTGAACCTCGCCAAAATTTTCTTTGAAATAAACATTGCAAAACACTACCAAAATATTATTTATAGCACAAAAAAGTAGTACAGACTTTCAAATCTAAATGTTGTGTAAAAATATACCAAATTTGGACTCAATCAGATGAATCATATTTATTTTAGAATGGTATTAGTGAGAAATTTCTTAGGCAGAGAGGCCATTTTGGCACATTTATCCATCAATGTCACCAAACTGTGCCAAATATGTTTTTTACATCAATACTGGGGGTTTGGTAAAATTACGAGGTCACGTAGCAGCTGGACCCGCCGGTGGGTCCGTAGGGTTCTAGGGGTTAAAGTACTTTAAAAAGACAATTCAACCCGATCATACGGTCTGATTGTTTCAAAGTTTTCTATCTAAAGAAAATCAGCTGATTGCATTGACGCATTATCTCGAAGGCCATCCCTCACACCGAGCATGCTTGTAGCGACAGTGGAGAGGAAAAACTCCCATTTAACAGGAAAAAACTTCCAGCAGAACCAGGCTAGGTGTTAGCGACAGTGTGTGTGTCAGAGTGAATTGCAATTATACCCAAATGTGGGGCTACAATGACAAATGTCTGTATAAGTGATGCACTGTAGGCATGTAACAGCATGCACTATCTGAATCAATAGGAAAATTCCACTGCAGCTGTCACAGTTAAACTACTATGGCATCACTAAAACAGTTTTGAGATGAATACTGAAGAACTACAAATCGTAATTAAAATGTGAGGAAATGTACAGCACTATTAAAATAGTATCCCACTTGGCCGTTTTATACTAACCTGACTCCGCCAGATGGATTTGCTCCGCATATCCATCTGGAAACCTTCCGTAGAAGTAATTTTGGGAAGGGGCGAAAATATCAGATCAACGAAGCATATGACGTAACGGAGCAACGACGAAAAGGAGCCAATTGATGGATCAAACTGTTGCCGAAACCAGTCGGGAGAAGAGCAAAAACATCTTTTCCTCTGAGAAAAGCCTCCAGAGCAGTGTTTTGCTCTTCTTTCAGTGAAGAAATACAGTGTAATTCCGATAAAACGTGCCCGATAGCCACGCTGACGCTAGTTTCATCGGCTGAAGCCGCCATGTTCTTTAGACTGAACTGTCGCGCTTCTCGTTGCGTCACACCTCAACCCGCCTCAAAGCCAACGCTGATTGGACGTTCGTTTGGTGAACGGCTCCAAATTTTCTTCAAGAGAGAGTCTCCAGACTGATTAGCGAGTGAAATCTTGAAAGCTCGCGAGATCAGGATGGTCTCACGAGGCTAGTTTTATACAGGATAAATGTAAAAAAAAAAAGAAAAAAGATTTTCTGGTAATTCTTGAAGAAAACAAATGCTCTGCTGACAGTGGAACTCGAGGACCAGAGTTTCCTGCCCCAGTGATAAATCAGCACAAAGAAGCACATTTTGGTGAAGTGGAAAGAAAGTCAGACTGTTATGGTTCTCCCCCTTTGGACTTTGAATTTTTAGTTTTCAGTTATCTTAGTAATTCTCTTTTTTTTTTTCGTTCTTTGTTGTTTTTTTTAATGTTGTGTTATATTTAAGCAGCCTTTAGCTGTTCTCTGTTGCCGCCTTGTTCCTGTCCCCTTTCCCCTAGCTCTCTTCTAGTCACTTGCATCCACACTTGCCCCATATCAGCTAATTAACCCAGTCTTTGTTCTGTCTCCCATTTATACTCTCCCTGTGCAGCTCTTTAGTGCTGGTTCCTTCTTGTTACTTGGCTCCCCCTGCGTGTTTTCTCCTAATGTCTCTAATGCCTGGTTTTTGGGTTGGATTTCTGGATTTTGTTTTTGTTGCTGATTACTTCATTAAACCTACAAGAACTCATCTCTGCCTGCGGGTCTTCAACAAACCTCCACCCTCACGACACAGACATGGCTTTTTTTTTTTTTAACTAGAAAGCAAAAGCAGTTGGTGGAAACTGAACTGTTTTGTCCTTTCACAAAGCATAATGCAATGGGGAAGACATGCGCTTATCTGGAAGACCGATTAAATATTATGAAGCACTTTAAAGGTGGTTCACAGACACACAAAACCTGCAAAAAATTAGCAAGTTTCGTTTGTATTTGCTTGCCTTGAAATTTGCCAGGCCAGTTAAAGCATTTTATAAGGGAGGTTAATTTCTTCTAGGATTTAAAAGGCTCCTATATCATGGAGTCTGCTGTTCACCCCAACATGGCGGACATGGAATTACAAAGGGGGTGGCAGTGCTTTTTTTTTTAACTTTTGAAAGATGAAAAATGGTGTTGGCCTCTTAAGAACATTCTGACTTCATCCTTGGTCAACACAATTTTTTTTTTTTATCTTCCATTTTGATTAAAAATACCTTTTATCTTCTGCCTACTTCACTGTAGCTCACAGATTTAGTCCCTAATCCGGTGTTGCAATGCAAGTGTAAAACAAAAGTTCAGATTTTACCAATCCTGCTAATATCAATACGCTTAATTTGCAGGCAAGGGGGCATCAAATTTCGCCAAATTTGCCAAAATTGCATCATTGCCTCGTTAAATTCTTGACCCTTACCTTGTTTAGCTTCATTCCAGAGCCGCCCTTTTTCATAGAGATAACATGGGAATCCTTTGCTCCAGATGCAAAATTCAGGTTCAGTGAGAATGCACCTTAAGAAAACAACACATGACCAACATATTGTAGACTTACACAAGTAAAAACAACTAACAGTATTTAACAGTGTAAATTAGTTAAAAGTCTAAATCTTAGCAGATACTTAAACAAGACAGAGAAGAGGCCTTTCTAATTTCAAAGGCAGATCATTCTACATTTGAAAGCTGCTATAGCAAAGCATGATCTTCTCAGTTTACACTCAATACTAAATACAGTGAGGAACAGAAGATCAGCTGATCCAACCAAAACAATAGACCATATGCTAAACAGTGGTGACAACCTCATGCTGTGGGATTGATTGTCCTTAGGGTCAATACAAGGGGTCATTGATGGGAAGATGAATGGAGCTAAATTTAGGGCAGAAAACCTTTAAAGTGGCTTCAAAAGTTCTAAAGTTGGGAAGGACAAGAATCATTTACAGTACATACAGAAATCCTGAATGCTGATTAAAATAAAATCTGTACCAGGCCAGTTGTTTTTCCTTTCTTTATTGTTTTGCTTAGAAAAAAAAAAAAAAAAAAAAAAAGGGGGTGTGGGGGGGAAAGGTAAGAAAACAATTTAGGTTGTATTATGTAAAACCAACAGCCCAGCAGCAAAGGTTTAGACCTGGAGAGAGAACATAGAGACACAACCTTTTCAGATGTCTATGGGAAAAAAATAAGATGACATGGTCTTTCCCTCAATATCATTCAGAGAAGTTTGTGGTCAAAACATCATAAAAATGAATTTAACTTCAAGGTGCATAAACATTTGAAAGGCTCTATTTTTAATATGCAGCCTTAAGATGTTGTGTTATTTTTAGAACGTTTTTAAACAAAAATATTAACATATGTACTTATGTTAACACAAAAAAGAAACATAAAAAAACAGGCAGCATATAGTTTCTACTTGGCAATAAAACTTTTTTCAGCCGATCCAAACACTGACTCAATTTTTGAAATTAAAAGCTTAAAGTTGTTTAATGCATTACAAAACATGCAGCTTTTAATTTGAAAGAGTTTTGCATGCTTAAACACATGTTTGACAGTATGCTTGATCACTGAACATCAAATTGGGATTTATGTGTATCCGACTGGCCTCCAGCATATTAGTTCTGTTAAGGTGGTTGAGGCATTTCTGTCATTTACAAGACAGAGGTCATTTTTTTGGCTCATGTTGTTATTCCTATATCCAGTTAAAGATCTGTTTGGGAAACACACCCTGCAGTGGTTACTAAAATATCTCCGAAAGAACACCAAGATTGTCAAATTTACCTTTAGGCTTGTTCAGTGTTATCACTAGATGCCTTTTATAGAATACCTGACTAAGTCTGGCCATAGCTGGAGAGTTAATGTCAAACAGGAAGACGGAGAAAAACAATTATCTGTCTGCGAATGAGCAGCAGAGAGTTAATTAAGGACTACTGGAGACAAAGCTCTTTCTGTAGAGGTAGTAATTTGGCAACAACATGACAGGTAGGTTGGTAAGGGTCTAAGATATGCTAGAGAACACAATCGTTTATCCAAGAAAACAGATAAATGGAGGAATAGGGAACAATGGAGGAAAAGTAGTGAACATGAGCATTAGGCAGTTTTCTTAAGAGTGCAGGATCTCTGCCGATTCCCACCACCATCACAGCCCCGGGGACTTTAGAATCAAACCCATTACATCTGATACTGGATTTCTCTCTGCTCAGAATTAATGCAATGTGGACTTGCCTTCACAAAAGCTGGCCACTGTCGCATAGTATCGGCATGCTGGACCACAGGGGAAAAAATAAAAAAAAAGAGGACAGGGGAGGAGACTGAGGGCCTGAGATTCAAAGAGGGATACCAAAGGGGGAGGTTTGCTGCGGCTGAAAGGGCTATTTCATATTTCAAATTGTATTGATTTGAAACAAGGGCAGGCTGTCTTTATTAACTCTCAGGATATATTGCATCGTGCAAACAAGACAGGGCGGCACTGCATTTACACGTGCTCCCTGTAGTCCATTTGCATAATTAAAAAACTGGCATTTGAAAAACAGAAATGTCATCATAAACAATGTTGGACACTACACTACCCTGGGTCATTTTTTAAGCTATGTAATTGGCTTCTAATGCAAACAAGATAAACATAGAAATCTCACACTACAGAAAAAGAAAATACAAATATATATATAATGGGTGCTTTGTAATCTCTTCTTTTATGTAAATTATTGAAGGGAGAACACGTCTTTGCCCTAACTAGACTTAGACAAAGTCATGTTTTCCTTTTAACTGTTCACATCAAAGAAGTGAATGCAAAGAGGAGGCGACATAATAGATGGAGAAGCAAAGGAAACACTTCTTTTTCTCTCTGTTTATCTGCCTATCTAATATGAATTGCTTACAGCTATTTTGCATAAGAAGCCACACTGTTAGTAAGAAAAAAGGTGGCTTTGAACATTTTAGCTTTGCTTGACCCTAAATTTATAGTGTCTAGCATATTTTCATGCATTTGTTAATAAATGTTTTTTTTTTCTTATTAGAACCTAACATATGTCAATGTGATGCTAGGTTGTGAGTCAATGATTACTTTTTTTTTTTTACCTTGCAATCTTTTCCTGTTATTCTTCATTGATACTATATTTGCAGTTATTGTTGCCACTAGCTTTGCGTTCTCTCTTTCTTTTTCATAAAAAGTACACCTAACTCATGCATTTTGTATCTTTTCTTGATGATATAATTTGACTGAGATACTGTTGCTATTAATAACTATCTTTAGTGCCATTGCAACTTTGAATACTTCAATCAGATTTATCTTCTGCATTTAAATCATCCTCTAAGGACCCAGAGCTGTGGGATTCATAATAGGGAACTCGCAGCCCTCCAAAGACTTAAATGCTCATGTTCGTATATGCCTTGGACAGACTTATGGACGGAAATGTAGGAATATTGGGTCTCATGCAAAAAGCATTTATACGAACAAATTTGACCATAGCTATGCAAAATTTATAAAAGAAATGTTGCTAAAATGAAAAAAGTATCACTCTAAACAACCAATAATAAATCCTTTATAGAAATAAGCCAGAAAATGTCAGTGTTAACAAAGAGTGAGCAAACCAGAACTACACCCACTAGGGGTGGACATGCACTGTTGATTCTGAACACTTGTGGCTGTCTCTAATCATCAGCTCTGACATGCAAGTCAGGTAGTGTGAACTGAATTATAGAGAAAGGAGGAAACGAAATAAAACAAGCCTCTGGCATCTGTCCTTCCAAGCCGTTCCCTGGAAAGAATTTAATTCTGGGATTTGCTTGATGCTGGGCTGCCTTTGGGACGTAATCTCACATCCACACACCTATTAACCTCTACCGGCAGAGAAGTTGGAATGACTTTCAAGCTCCAGTGGGTCCAGGCTAGGATAATGACTATGGTGAGTGCAGGTAATGTGGTTAGCGAGCTGTTGGGGCCAAGCTGTCAGCTTCGTGGTAGAGTTAGAGTTGGGCGGGTGGGCATTTAGGATGGGGGAGTGAAGAAACTAGGAGTAAGAGAAAGAGTGAAGCTGGACCTGACAGGGCCTGCGAGCAGAAGCCGAGGCCAGGGATCAGCAGCATTGCTTGAGTGGATTGGACACCTTCCTGCAGAGAACTTTTCTCCTGAAGCTCCAACGTAAAACATGCAAACATGTACAGTCAGTTGGAACATGCATGTAAGCACGTTTCTGCCCTTTACTCCCAAACCTCCTTATTTATATAATCAAACCCTTCTTATCTTGAAAATAAATTTGCTGTAGGGATGTGAATATGGTCATGGAAGCCAAATATACATGACTCATAAGTCAGCAAGGCCTTTGGTAAACCCATTAGCATCATCCATGACTCCTGGAACTTTGTTGCATCTGTATATCAAAATACTCAATCTGACAGCCTGTCAATCAACTAGCAAAGCAAATATCCTGACAGTAAGGGCAGCAGTTTTGTACTATGCCCCCTTCTGGCCCAAGTAGCCATTCACTTCCATCGGTGATACGCTGATGCCACTTTCTTTAATTTCTTTTTATATGTTTCAGTTTGTCTTGTCTGAAGACCCTCTGTTGTCACCCCAGGTGACCATTGCACAGTCTCCTTTTACACCGCAGGAGCTCTGACTCAAATCCTGGCCAGTCAGTAAAAATGAGCCAGTCATGTGGAAGAAATCAGATGCAGAGAGGGAAGACACGCAACCTTTAAAAAACACTTTTCAAAGTAAGGGATTAAGAAGGAAAATGGATATGAGGATTTTTTGATAAGATAAATATAAATACAGTAAGCTTCTACACTCTACACCAAAAAATATGAAAACTATGTTTGTAGGATTAGTCATATACACACAACAACAAAAAAAGGTTGGTATCCCTTTTTTAAGGTAAGAAATATCCACATGGTCACAGATATAACTTGAATCTGACAAGTGTTAAAAAATAAAAAATTCTATGAAAATGAACAAATGAAAGTCAAACAATACTTTCCGACCATGCTTCAACAGAATGATTAAAGAAATAAACTCATGAAAGAGGCCTAGAACCCTTAGAAAAGACTGAAAATATTGCGATCAAAGGACATGTTAAATCAATGCGTGTCCACCATTTAGCATCAGAGCTGTCTAAAAAAAAATTGTCAGTTAGTAGGCCTACATATAGGGCTAAAGGTAGTCACAGATGTGAAAGGGTGTGTACCACACTCAACATGGTCCTGGTGAAGCAATTGAAAAGGATTGTCTCAAAAGATTAGAAAGAAAAATTATAGACAAGACTGATAAAGGTAAAGGCTATAGGACCATCTCCAAGCAGCTTGATGTTCCTTAGACTGCAGCTGCACATATGTTTCAGCTATGTGATATCCATTAAACTGTTACCAACCACCCTGAACATGGTTGCAAGAGGAAACGGATTAACATTTATAGCAGACCATATGGAGGAATAATATGAGTGGTAACAAAAGAGCCAAAAACATCAGTGTCAGACTTCTGTAATTGTCTGAGACAAAATTGACTTAATGGGAGAAGATAGAGAATAACAAAAATAAATATTTGAACTTTATTGATCTCACATTGGAGAAATTTACCTCTGCATTCAACTCATCCCCTTGGGGAGCAGTGGGCTGGCTGTCATGATTTAATTAAAGCTCTGACCCAAAATGCAGAAGACCAAACAGAGAGACCAGGAACAAGTTTAACAGGTTTATTAGAATAATGACATGAGTCCAATTCTGCTCTGAACACTGCTCAACCAGAACTGAAAGGTGAGGGGAAGACACTGCGGTTAGTTCAGGCTCAGTGGGAAATTAGATTCTTCGGCTTGAAGAGGAGGAATAGGTTGCAGACTCACGTTTCCAACAAAAGATGTCCTTTATAGAACCCAGTCTGTGTGGAATGTTCCAGTGATTGTCTTGTTTGATTTTGGGCGGACAGGGTTTATTCAGACTGCGGTTGTTCCTTGGTGAATGGAGAAGCTGACTGCCACTCAGATTTCCTGCGGTACTTGAACGGGTTGTAGTAAAGATGAATCCCTTGCTCAGTGTGAAGCTCAAATGATCTCTTGGGGTAAAGGTTGACTCAAACCTCCAGTTTAAATTCTTGGCTCAGTTTGAAGGTCAGTTGATCCTTCCAGGGAGAGAAGGTCAGAAAAATCCAGTTTGCAGGATGACTTCCTGCTGAGAGGCAAAAGACAAAACAATGTTAAAACTCAGGTTGACAAGAACTAAGTTTGACTCAGCAAAACTCAGCTTGGCTAGAGTACCCAGAACTGGCAAAACAGAAACTCAGGCTAGACTCTGCTAAACTAAGCATGGCTAGAGTACCCAGTATTGGCAAACACCTTGGCCCCGAGGTAGTGGCAGTCAGCAGCTTAAGAACACTCCACAAGTAATGAGGCAATGAGCTGCAGGTGTGCAGGGAGGCCCAATGAGGACGGGGCACCACCTGGTGGAGAAAAAAAGGAAACACAGAAACAACCCACAAAAACTGGATTCCTGACACTGGCATTGAGTAGCACCCAGGGAGCAGTGTGACATTGTGGGTTTTGCTCAGCAACTACAGTGGAGGCTGTGGGAATCGAACCTGGTACTTGCAACCCTCTCAGAACACAAGCAGTCCAAGGAACAAGCTCTAACCCACTAGGCCAAAACTCCCCTTTATACTTTTTTAAACAAATAATAAAAAAGCCACTTGAATTTGCCAGACTACATGTTGGCAAGCCACAAAGCTTCTGGGAGAATGTCCCATGGTCATGTCAGACTAAAATGTTAACTTTTTGCCAAAGCACATCAGCTCTAAGCTCTCAGGTTGGAAAATGAAGCATATCAAGAGGAGAACACAAGCCCTATTTTGAAACATGGGGGAGGCTCTGTTATATTCCAGGACTGCTTTGCTTAATCTTGCAGAGGGTGCCTTGAATCTCTTCAGGGTACAATGAATCTCAAGACTATTAAGGGATTCTTGAGAGAAAAGTGCTGCCCAGTGTCAGAAAGCTTGGTCACAGGTAACTGGTCTTACAGCAGGATAATGACACACAAAAACACACAGCTAAAAACACTCAAGAATTGCTAAGAGGAAAATATTGGACTACTCTGAAGCGGCCTACTATGAGTCTTGACATAAATCCCATTGGAAGGAACCTCTGGAAAAGGCTAGCTTCAAACCTCAGACAAATGGAGCAGTTTTCTCATGAGGAGTGGGACAAAATACCTGATGAGAGGAGCACAAGTTTCATCGATAGCTATAGAATTGTTTGATTGTAGTAGTGGTGCAACAGTATATTTTTTCTTATTTTACCTGATAAGGCTCTAGAGTACCTTTCTTTTTTGCTAAAACATACATATTGTGAAAAAAATATATATATATTTAAATGGATCAAATATGAAACTTCAGTTTGGCTGGGTATTATTTTTTTGGTCCATGACTAAGTTGTGCATTTTTGCTGTTTACTTTTGTTTTACAAGTGAAAATAACATACAACGTAAAAATTGCAATTATTAAACAAGATCTGAAATGTTATTTAATTCACGTGCGTTCAAAAAAACAAACTTAAATATAATTTGTTCTGGCTTAAATCTCCTGAATGTTTTCCATCATTCAAATGGACCAAATGGAAGTGTCATGGCTGCTTTAGATTAAAATTGATGGAATAATAATGAATAAATCATCAAAGATCCTTTACAGTAAGTTCTCTTGAAATCAACAGCAGCACATTTTAAACATTGGCATATTTGGATCCATAAACAGGACAATAACCGCAAAGTCCTCCCAAACCTCGAACGTAGACTTTTATCAAAATCATGGATTATGTTTTAAACCACATCAGTTTAAGTAAACAAATCTACATAAATGGATTTTGTTATTTCTGTTAAAATGAGTGGTCAAATATTTGTACAAAGTTATAACTTACTAACTATTTTCTTACTTAATTAAACTTACTAGTGAAATACCACATACTTGCAAGGTACTGTAACATTTAATCAACTTTATTTGTTGATGAGAATTTATATTATTAACACTGTAGAATTCTAAAGAGTTAATTTAAGTGTTTAGAAAACCACAAGAAATTCAACTTTGAGCACCAATTTGCTGTTGCAAAAAAACATTTGATATAATTTTTATAACAACTCTATCACAGAAATGAATTGATAACTTCATGATTTGGATGTTTTTTAATCAATGATAATTTGATAAAGCTGTATTACAGATATGCTACTTTGAATAGCAACATAACAGTATTTGTACAATCTTTTTTTTTTTTTTTTATCTTTCCTCTAGATTAAACTTTAATCCTTTTTAATCTCTGTAAAATTCTGAGATGCATTCACAGCAGCTAGCAGTGTCTGGCTTGGACATTTCCTAAAAAAAAATGCATCTGCTCATACTAAGGAAACTAAATCTGTAATCAATGAAAAAAATACTGTGTTGATTTTTTTTTTTTTTTGTATTAAGGAGACTGGGAAGAAATAGACATTTTTTTACAGCCTTTTTCCATGTTGGCTCTCTAAATCCTGAATCCCCTGCAGTTTGGCCTATTTGTGTTAGCGAGACCATCACACAGCCTGAGGATTTACGCTTTAAGCCTTATCAACAGCTGAAAAAGATTCTGTCCAAAAAATATACTGGCCTGGATGTAGAAAATATATTCCTGCCATGCTTTTTACATTTGCAGGGGCCAGAGATCAACAACAGAGCCAACTAAGGTCGATACTGAGAGCTATGCCTCTGCATGAGTGCCCCTCAAAGACCCTAGGTAGCAATGTTGCAGTTTAGCTTATTCCCAACAAAAACAGGCTCCTTAAACCTTTAACCACATCAAAGCAAAGAGCAATGGTAGTTGCAAATGTTGACAAGAGGGCCACTATGAGAATTTGATAAACTATTTCCATAAAGTAAAGGTGTTCTTTAAAATGAAGCATGTAAAGCAGGGGTCTCAAACTGGTTCCATAAAGGGCTGTGTGGCTGCAGGTTTTCTTTCCAATCAAGCAATAGCACACCAGACTCCAGTCATCTCATCAAGTCATCATGTTTTGGTTTCTCAACTCTGAGTAGATTCACTCATGGCTGTACATAACAGCCATGAAAAACCATCATCAGTGGAACCCCGATTCAACGAGTCACCACAACCACAGGCACATGGAAGTTTGTCTATTTGACACTGTTGGAACCAGAGATGGTTGGCTCGGCTTACTTTTGCTTGGAGGTGAATGTAGCTTGGGGGAGGTAATCGGTTACATGTAGCTCAGATCTTCTCATACAAGTCTACTGTATATGCCCAGAACCAAACATGGAGAGGCATATTTTAGTTACTCCATTAATATGGAACAAACTTCCAGAAGATTGTAAAAGAGCTAGAATCCTAAACTGGTTTATATTGAGATTAACAATCTATTCGTTTAGACTGGCTTTCAACTGGCTTTTGATCTAAACATGATTATTTTAAGATTGTAGTCCAGCTTTCTTTCATTTTATTAACAATTATCTTATTGATCTTTTTTTTTTAAATAATTTTTTTACTGTTAAAAATTCAGATTTGTAATAACTGCAATGTACTTCTCCCTCACTGTTTTCCTATTATGCCTTTTCATGTACAACACTGAATTCCTTGCTACTAAAATGTGTTATATAAATAAACTTGCATTGCAGCTTGTAGGTAATGCAGATGCCCTGGCATATATTTCAAGCATTGTCCCACACGTCATTGACAATGACATGAGTATAATTAGAAAAGAGGTTATTATACATAATTCAACTACAAATTTTAAAGAAATCTTTGTATTGCCAGGATTTTCCCTACCCACTGTTTATTTTTGGCGCACAAAAGTAAGCAAAGAAAGGTCAAAACAGAAATAAGACCAGTTTAACATTTAGCAAAAGTCACTGAATTGCAACAAAACCAATCTAGATAATTTTTCATGCACAACCAGCAGCCTGAACTCTGACCCTTCATGACTCTGTCATTGGATAATAACATCGGTACTGTGTATGACAACAGAGTTGCTACTATGCTGTGACAAGTGCAGGGGATCGTGACAAGGATGTTAAATTGGAAAGCTCATTTTGTTGCATGTTGCTGGTGTGCAGGCTCAGAACCTGATCTAACAGGGAAACACACAGGTGTGAGTGTTTGTTTTACACCATGCAACCAGGCAGGAATGCTATATATTAAATAGTGGGCATTCAACAGAGAGAGAAAAAGAGAGTGATACAGAGTCGCCCTTTGCTTAAAATGCCTAATATCCTTCAGTCCAAGCTTTTATCTGGCAGACCTTAGTGGCCCACCTGAGAGCAAAGCCAGCTTGGGAGCAGACTGTTAAGCTGTTGGCTGTCGCTGTGTCACGTCTGTGTGTTAACAGGAAGCTGATTCTGTGCCACTGCTACTGCTGCCGCTGCTGCTGTATTTGAGGGCTTCTATGAGATGCGTGTTGCAGTTTGATGAGTGTTTCTTGCTGCAGTGTGAGAAAGAGGGAGAGGCAGAAAATCCCTTCACATCGGTGCTCATGTTTGCATCTGCTACTACCAGCATGGTTGCATACAGATGTGCACATAAACATGCACACATGCACATGAATGTATATGACGTCTCCAAAATCCATGCACATTCACTAAAATACTGCACCCTGTGAGGGGAGAGAGTGCTTCAGTGACCTGCAAGTGCTGCAAGGTAAGACTGCTCTGCAATTCAGAAATATGCAACCTGCATGTTAACAAGCCCCAGAGCGCAGCCTTCCCAGGGCACCATGCCTCTTTCCATCAGCCTCTCCACCTCCCTGCTCTCAGTGCTCCTATCCAAACTCTATCCACCCACCACTCAATTCAGAACCTCGATTCAGCCCAATTGACTGCAGAATAAACAGGCATGAGAAAATAGATGAAGGATACTGTAGGTTTGCAGGTAAAATGTTTTTAGGTGTGCGTCTGTGTCTTAAGGTAAGTTTTGAGTCCTGGTCATTGTAACAATGGAAAGTCTAAATTAATTTTTCTATGCAAAGAGGGGCAAAACCACAACATATGCTGGATTAATATCTACTACAAGGGTTTTTAAAAGGAAGGTTGGAAGAGTCCAAGAATGAATGTTTGAGAGCTTGTTAAAGTGGCACAACTGGGGCATGTTATTTAGGGAGAACAGTGCTTTGTAAGAATAGGACAGAGAAAGTAAAAAAGAAAAGGGTGAGGAAAGGCAGAGTTACGATTTTAAAAAGTGAAAGAAAAGATGTCTATTTTGCTTCGAAGGGGATGCTATGGATCCTATGGTGAGCGACATGCCATATGAATAGCAAACCAGCTTTGATACTTATATCCGTTTTTTAGTGGGAGGTTGATGAAATTTGCATTTAGATTGAAATGACTGGGGAATGGTCAGGAGACCACAGAGTGCCACAGAAGAGAGGAGAGAAGCAAGAGGAGAGCTGTGGGATTGTGTGTTTGCTGTACAACTCCCCCCTCTCTTTTCAGCTGAAGAAACAAAACAAAAAGACACAACATGTAGACAAATATTGTTGTTCCTGAACCTCCGTCCTAAACGAGGCAGGTTGAGACCTGCACCCCTAAAATATCATACCTTCTTTCTTTTCACTTACAGTACCCGGCTGACGTTTGCTTTGTCTAGAGACTTAGGAGCCTCAATCAGGAGGAGGTGAGCAGTGTGCTTAATTTCTGTTTTAATCACATTAAAATGGCCATGCTCAATTTTCTAAGCAATATAATGAGGGTTGTGCCAAAAAAGATGGATCATGCGCAGTATTATTAATGTCAAGCCCTGCGATATTAATTGTAGAGAAAAGAAACTTAATTTCTCTTTATGCAATTTTATGTCTGATATTGTTAATATCATTATGACTTTTGACAATTTTCTCACTTGAGGGTATGGGGTTTGGTGATATATAAACAAGAATGCATAAAAACAAAAGAAACCTCATCCAAATTTCTTATAAAGCTGTTTGAAGTCTTTTGAATAAGTGCATTTGAACTCACCCCAAATAATTTTAACAAGTGCCAAAACCTGCTGCAACTTTCAATATCCACCTCTGTTTAACTTAATCGCAGTATAAAGACATTAAACTACTCAAATTAGTCTCAGTTCAACATTCACTTAATTTAATAGGGTCATACCAGCATCATGTAATGGATGAGCCTTTTTTCTGTAAGGAACCAGGAAGCTCGTCAGGGCGTTTGGGAAGATATAAGTATAGACTGAGTCCAATGCAGAGGAAATCTTTGAAAAACAATCATTTTGAAGCTGAGAAAGCTCCAGCCAGCTTGTTGCCCTCATTGTAATACCATAGTAGGTATACTTTTGATGAAGTTTGAATGCTCATGCCAAAGCTGAGGCAAAAATCCAGTGTGTTTTAAAGCTTAAGAACAGCTGCGTAAAGACATTCTTGATCTACATCTGAATGAAGAAAGATTCAATGAAACGAAAAATAGCCGTTAATGTCAGTCTGTAGATGTTCACAATCAATGCATACATCAAAACACTTGCAGATGTAATTGGAACCAAATTTGGGGACTGAAGCTCATTCGCATGGAATGCAGAATGATGAGGAGATGATCACCTGATTAAATGTACAATTCTTCTGCTTTATCAGCTTGTAGTAATACTTTTGCAAGGCTGTGAATGCAACTTATGTCTTTACTTTAAATGTGTTATTTTAAATACATGCATATTAAAGATCTTCTGTCAGTCCTTGGAATGCATCTCAGGTTCTAAGTAATGCTAATGTAGATTAAAATAAATTCTTATAAACTTTTATTTGGGTTTAATCCACATCCTTAAGGAGCCACTTTTTCACCACATTACTTTGGATTTTTTCAGAGTGAAAGAGCTCCACCTTGTGTTATTATTTTATAGCTGCATCAAAATTAACCCCAATTCTGGTAACATGGACAAATAGCAGCTGGCTGAACTTCCCATTTGCTTTTAGCCTTGGAAATTACATGGAAGTTATTTGCCTATATATTGCTCTAAAAAATGAATAAAGAAGAGATTCTTTAAGCAAACAAAACACTTTATTTAGAAAGTAATTCTAAGTCTCAAGTCAATTGTGCATGAGCAAACCCCATAAAGAAGTGCATTTCCACATTAATGACTTTATAAAAACAAAATTATCAAGGTAAATCGAAGAAACATCACAAAAACCTGCTACATCTATTTGTTTGTGTCTGAAACATTCTTCTTCATCATGACCCATATAAATATTAATAATATATCATGTTTGTAATCCTAAATCCATCTCAAATTGTTGATGGTGGATTTTTACAATCTCCAGGCTTTACATCATGTTAATTTTTGGCTAGTGGAGGAGACATGCATTAAAATAGAGATGAGATTGAATTAAGTCTTAATAGCATTTTACAAAGCCAGAAACCCCCAGAGGGTTTATAATCTCTCGTGTAAAATAATGTAAACCTCTGTGTCAATATAATAATACTGATAGTATTGAACAGACCCCTGATGACAGGCAGATATTATTGCTTCGCCTCAGAGGGGCTAACATAACATCAACTGGAGAGTGTGTGTGTGTGTGCGTGCTTGTGTGTGTATCCTGTTTGATTCTCAAGCTTGTAATATAAGAACTAAGTACTTTAGAGCAGTTTTCCCTATGGGGGGGCTCCTCATTGCTACATTTGATTTTGCACCCCTCATCATCTCTTTAAGCACTCATTTTCTTTCTATCACACACTCACGCCTACACACCCAAATCCGTATTTTAAATACAAAGTGAGGACCCTGTCTCTAATTGACTTCCATTTTTTTCCCACCCTCTCTACAGCCTAACCTTAACATGGACTATAAACCAAACCATAACTGGCACATACTGTACCTCACACCTAAACCTTAATCACATCTTGGTGCTAAACTAAGTCAACAAAGTGACGACCAGTAAAAGGTCCTTGTTTTAAATATACCTTACTTTACTTGTAAAATGCTCAAAAAATATCCTCACGTAGCAGCAAGTAAAAATACTTGCATATACACCCAATGAGGTACTTTTTCGACAAGTAAATGGATCCAGCCAACACAGCACTGCCAGAATATGAGATGTTTGAAAAGAAGATGAAAAAAAGAAGAGAAGTTTCCACAGAAGAGTCAAAGTGATTTTTTCTTTATTTTTTTTAAGTAAGACATATCACCAGTGATAGGGATCATTCAGTTAACCACCCCAGACTTGTAATTCTTGTAAGGCAGTGCTGTTTTTTAAAGGGAAAAGAACAGAAACTAGGACATGATTTAATGTCTTGAGGGAAATTTTTAAACTACCCCTTTGCACCTCCATAATGGGGCTCCATTTGTCTGAAGTCAGAGGCTAATGGTCAAATCACCATATGAATACATCCAGTCTGGTGTTCAGTGTGAGCTGTGTTACATTTATATCATCAGTTTGGTGCTAGGATCATTGCACGGGTTAATGGACAAAGAGATTCGTCGACTGGAAGCCAAGTTGGTAACCAGCAGGTGTCAGTGTAGCCTTGACACTGTTCTGCAGCTTGGAGATAAACTAAACCTTGAGTGGAATACAACGGGGAGCGGCTTGCAGTGGACTGGCCAGCCAGAGCCGCAGTGCATCAAACACAAGGTGGGCAAATTGCTATTAATAAGCAAGAGCTGGCTTGTCTGGGCAGTGTGACATGGCCTAGTGTGGAATTTATGGAGCCTTTGGCCAGCAGGAGTCTCCTCAGTCATTAACTATAACTCATTTCTACCCATCAGAGGGTGTCAGGTAGTGGGGACATAAATTTACTTTTCACTGTGGGGCATGAACTGAGAAAATTTGAACTTTAAAAGTTGTAAACCTCATTTTTGTGAGAAGATGCATTGCAATGCCAAAGACAAGAGGTGTGGACATAACTGTTTTAAGTCTGATGATTATGTATATTGGGTTTCTGTTTCCTTTCGACAGGTTATGGTTCACCTGCAAACGTTTAACCACTTCTGCTCTTTTCAGAGAATACAGTTTCTTTTTTTAACCTGATTATCAAAAAGTGGTCTAGTTAATTATAGACCTTGGTCCTAATAAGGACCTTATGTGGCATTCATTATGCATGTGCAAGTCTGATGAGGTACCTGAGGGCATCACTAACAATCTATAACTGTTCCATGAAAAAATCTTATTTATGAAAAAAGCAATCAAAGGATAAATGTGGTAAGGTTTTTAAAAAGGATCGTTTTTTGTCTTTTTCTTCGAACACTAACACTTTCTTTTTGTTGAACTCGCCAATCAACCGTGGCAATTTGAGTTTTTTTTCTTTTAGCATCAAAGCCAACTACGAATGCTGCAGGCCTTTGCAAAAATATTCATACCAGTCGAAACCAAACTCATTTGTCATGTTAAGACATTAAAGGTGGTTTAAACACAATGGAAGAAAAATTATCAGTTGTTATAAATAATTGTGAAAAATAGGCCTACTAATCCAAGATTGCATTCTAACCTTTTAAACTGTTTTATGATAAAGAAACATATATATGTTTCTACAGAATGGAGAGCATCTGACTTGGTGAAGCTATTTGAGAACTTTTAGAGTTCTCATTGTTTTAGTTTCTAATGGAAGATCAATCTTCGCAGCCTCTATAGCATGTCTTCCATTAAAGCCCTGGGGTCGGTTTCAAGAAGCAGGCTTAACAAATTCAAATTCAAATCTGCAACTCTAAATTGATCTAGCCTAAAGTCGGGAACCCTCTCATGCTGATTCAGTCTCCTTTACACAATAAATAAGTGGCTGTTTGCAGCCGTGCTTCTGATATTATCATCCCAATAAATGGTTGTTATTAGTGGCTATCAGGCCCATAAAATGCCTTCAGACTGATCCAGTAGGCTCATTAGGTTGTTATCATCAAGTTAATCCTAATTCTAACCTGAGTAATTCCTTTTCCCCCTTGCAATTAATGAATCTATTTACGTATAATTTCAAAGTAATTTCAGTAGGTCTTCATGTACTGTAAATAAGCCTTAATAAAAATAAAACAAGCAAGGTCTTGCATATATTAAACAAACCAAAAACAAGTAATCTCATGTCCTGTCAAATGAGTTGTAGCATCCTCTCACTGTAAATATTTCATTCTCTGTGAAAAAGTGCAGATCATTCTTTAATAAGATCCTCCTAGGGACATGCGGTGTTTGTTTTTAAAACTTAATGTGTGTAACGGACCCAGTAAATATTTCTTTTTTTATGCACAAAACTGTGACATAAATCTGACTAAATCAGGAAATAAAGAGCGTGATTGGCTGTCAGGTGAGCAAAGACAGAGGACAAGTTGAGTTTACTGAAGAAAACCTGCTAACGACCAGGTGCTACTACGGTGATTGGAACAGAAGTTGAATAAACTCTCTTTGTGAACCGCAAAAGTCAGAGTTTCCCTGTTTACAGGTTTAGACAACTTAGAGTTTTTGGTAAAACTGCTTCATGAAGTGGACCCCTGTATTTTGACCTCTATGATTTCCTGTTAAGACTGTTTCTTTTGATGAAAACACACGGCCACTGCCTTTTTTCCAGTTGGGATTATGTGTTAAGCAACACTTATACTGAAAAGTTTGAGTTGATCCCATCTAACTGGAACAACATCTTAAACGTTTGCCTTCAATCAAATAAAATAAGGATAATGTGGTTGTAATTTGAACAAACTTATAAAGGCTTTATAGAGGTTTAAATTAAAGCTATAGTGTAGGATTTTTGCAATTTTTTAAAAGAGCCGCCCACTCCAATTAAAAAAGTAAAGCACATGCAAAAGTCTGTACTCACCCCCGAGAGGGAACGCCTATTAAACGTGTGTGAGCCCATTTCTCCTTGTGCATGCTCTGTTTAAAGGTGTCTGTTTGCATCTTTCAAGCTTACTCTCAAAAGAAGATTTGCAATTTTTCCATTATGTCAGACTCACTACCTTTAAGTGAAAATGGGGACGAGCACATATGACGACCTTACATAAACATATCACCAGAATGATTATGAGGACCACTTAATTTGATGATCCGGAAAAAGAACATCCTCCACTATACCTTTAATTTTTTTTAGCAGAATAAACCTATGACTATATATTTTTAAAGAAAAACTAAAATATGCACAGATAAGTTGTATTACTTCAGTCTGTTGAGGAAAAAAATCAACATCTTAAGCACAGAGGCTGGTTCAGTTTGTAAATACTCTACTAAAAAGCACCAACCAGTGAGCTGTCCAATTGTGCCAAAGTTCATCTAGATGCTTGAATTTTGATATATTATTATGGGACTCATAAAGTCTGCATAAAAATTTTAAATATTCCTTGGTTGCAAGTTTTCATAAGAAATTAAATTTGTTTTCCCATTTTGAATTCTCCATGCCTAGTTGGGCTAACAGTGTCACTTCATATTAAACAGGACTACTTGTATTTACTGCAGCTAACATTTTTAAGATGCTCTCTTGCTGATCTAGTTTCTTTCACAGAACATGTCTTAGGGTAACTGGTCGCTCTATATTTTCCAATGTATTTGCTCACATAGTTTTTTTCCTCCATTGGTTTAGGTTGTTAAATGTATGCTTCAGGTCATTGTATCCCTTGCAAGTTTTTATGTCAAGTAATTATTTTTAGGATAAAAATGTTTGTTTTAGAAAGCCCTTGTTATGTCCTTTCTCTGGAGTTTAACTCTAACAATAGCATATTATAATAATTTTGAAGGATCTCCTCAGTGCCCCATCCCTAAACTATTGAACCCATTCTCATGTGTTATTATAACTGGTACCAATATATATCATTAAGTCAAATACGTTGGCTGCACAGTGGGGCACTAAGTTTGGAGCCAGACGGTTAAGGGTTTGATTCCTGGGGTCTTTCTGCATGTAGTATGCATGTTCTCCCTGTGGATGCGTTGGTTCTCTCTGGGCACTCCAGCTTCCCCCACAGTCCAAAAACATGACTGTTAGGTTAATTGGCTTCTCTAGATTCTCCTTAGGTGTGAGTGTGCATAATTGGTCATCTGTCCTGTTTGTCTCTGTGTTGCCCTGCGATAGACTGGCAACCAGTCCAGGGTGTACCCCGGCTCTCGCCCATAGACAGCTGGAGGTATGCACCTGCACCCCTCGCGACCCCAGCAGGGGTAAGCAGGATGGAAAATGGACGTATTGATGGATGGTCAAATAAGGCAGCAGAGGTAAATATATTTCTCTCTTTGAAACAGTAACTTAACTAACTTGGTTGATCATGTTTCTGAATTTATGCTTTTCACTCCACCAAAATGTGAAATCTGGCAAAAAAAAAAAAAAAAGGTTCACTGTAAACATGCAAAGATTTTTGTGGATCATCCGTGCATTCACCATGGAAACAATTTCACAAGACTGTCTCACGATGGGTGATTTGCTTGTTATATTTTGGTCCAGATCTGTTATGAACTGTCTTAAATGTCATGCTAACTGTTCAGAAGGAAGGTAGCAAATAGTGAAAATACAGGAGAAAGTTGAAAATTTCTTTGTCTAGATATTTAATAGGGAAAGAAAAAGAAATAGACAAAAACAAACAAATACTGCATGGAGGTGGAGAGACAGATAGAGGATGGGAAGAGGAGAGCAATTAGTGCGAGATAAAAAGCATGGCAGGGAGGGTGAGACAACCTCCTATTACATCAATTAATCCAATTTAGGGAATAAAAACACACATAGTTACACACATAGATACAAAAGAGCTTAGCACAACAGCAAAGGCAGATCCATTTCTCCGACATCAGCAAGTGTTTTAGGGTCATGAGTAGGCAGCTAGATTAGACCTCCTGCAAGACTAAATGGAAAACAGCATGCTGGCATTTCAGCCGGGTGCCCTGTTGGCTGGTACATTACTCCTAATTCAACATGACATGTTGATGTGTTTTTGTGGTGGTAATAATGTTAACAGTAGTATTTAAATGACTTCATGCAAAGAATTTAGAGGGAATATTTTTGCAGCTGTCTGTTCATTATAACCAGAGAGTAGCATATTAATGCAATATTAGTCAACTCAAATGCTTCTTTGTTTAACTGCATGTTTGAAACTACTTCGGTTTTATGTTTACTTATGTGGTGTAGTTAAATAGTTGTCTTGTTTTCGTTGTGAATTAACTGAACTTGAAACCTTAGTCAGTGATGACTTTTGCGACCTTTAGCTTAACAGGCACGGTCAGGGTTGTTTACTGGTACATGCTCGATGGCGCTGATAAAAAGCTGGCTCCCATTTTGGTAGTTTGATCTTTGATGAATATGAAAACAGTTGTGACATTCTGCCTGCGCAAAGTCATTCAATGACCCAATTAATGTGTCGCTTTGGCCACAAGAAGGTGGAGTAAAGGACGTATGATGCATGCTGCTAATTAACTCAAAAGTGCTTGCATGTCTGTGGTCTAGCTCAAGGACTTGCTTGTTTAAAAGTTCATGTCAAATCTAGAAGATTCATGAGCCGAGATCCATGACTAACATTCCCAACGGAACAAATGCATCACTCAAGCATAGATGCGCAGATAAAATGTGATTATTTTTCACTCATGCTTAGATTTCACTTCCTTGGACCCCAGAAAAAGAAGTAATTTATTTTGCATGTCAGGTTGCAGCTTCATTAGTGTTATCGCCCAAAATTGTTTTGAGAAACGCTCCACTTTATGTCTCATCTAATCAAAATACCATTTTCTCCTCTAAACATGTCCTGAGATAACCTAGAAGTAATCAGCTTCATTTGAGATTAGATTGCTCTGGCATTTTTACCAGTGGCAGAAATGGATTAGACCTGCATGCAATAGCAAAGTGAAACCGATTGCTGCCTTCTTTGTGATCGGCAAGTCTACCTCTGGCTCATTCGACAGCTGTATTTTCAAAAACAAACCAGCATGAAGGGAGGATGCTGTGAAATCCCACCCTCCAAGCTGTTTGCAGCTTCACGCCTGAACCAGTCTAACTGATGGGAGTGTGTCTTCAGCAGCAGTATGTTTTGTTGATGCTGTGATCATGTTCCTGTTTTGGCACCTCATTATCAAGCTGCCCTTCAAAATTATTTTCTTTGTCTTTCCATGAAATGAAGAGGTACTTTATTTGCTGTATTAAACACCAATTTACTGTTGATACTAACCAACCAAGACTTTTGATATGGAAGCAGTTTAGGTCATTTATTTAATTCTCTCACTCCCGGCTTTAATTCAGTTTGGCGCCTTTGTTGGTTAATGTGAATATTGCGGGCCTAGTGGTGAAGGCAGAGCCTGGAATCCTGAGTTTCTGAGTTTGAGCCCCACTCCCACAGACTGCCACTCTGGGTCTAACCCCACACTGTTCCCCACGATGGCAGCCCACTGCTCCCCAAGGGGGTGCAGAGGTAAATTTCTCCAATGTGAGATCAATAAAGTTCAATTATTATTATTATTATTATTTTTTCTTTTTTTCTCAAAAGTAAAATGATCAAAAAACTTAAGTAATCTTTGATTTAACCATAACTTGAGTAATTTTTATCAGGTTAAAAATATACGTGCACACATTATTACATCATGTTTCTTTTTTTCTTGTGCTACATTTGAAATACTCCTGGATAGTTTCTGCTAGGCTGACCTCAAAACAATATCACTTTAAATTGGGCAGTTTTACGTCAATAACGAAAAATACACGTTAAATGCTCAGCTCCTCCATCAGAAATAAAGTCATGTGCAGGAAATATAACTGATCTATTTATAATTTATTTATTGAATAAATCACATTACATATTACTTGCGATTAAATATTAAAGTGTTGTACCCATTAAAGTTTAGATGTTCAACAATGTCTAATTGAACAGGAGAAAAATGTTACCTTTCTATCAAACATTGCTCCATTACAAAGGTAATAAAGCGTTTTGCACATCTTTGAACTCAACAGCCTGGTTGTGCTGTGGGTGGTGGAGGATGGATGTGTTACTTTGGGTAGCCTCAACCTTTTTCAGACAAACTTTGCATTTCGTGTTCTTTGCTCAACATCTATGGCATAATTTTTCGTGCCAAAAAACTGAGCGTACAGTAAGAACAATGTGCATCATTTAAACTCGCAGACCCTCACTCAAAGCCAGGCTGCCACATGCTCAAGTCTGACAACGCACACTCAACTTCTTTTCTGCACGCTCCACTTCCTTTCTGACCTTGCTTGGCTCCTGATGTTATTTTGTTTACAGCTGTTAGAGGCTTCTTCAATGGGCTCATCCACCATTGTCTTTGCTTACACTTGTGAGTTGATCAATGGAGTCAAATGATTAGACACATGCAGCAATATCTTAAAGGGGAAGGAACCAGCCACCCTCAAACACAGGAAAAACGGTAGAATTTAATTAATTTATTTACGACTTTGGAAATTTGTCGTTGGCTATCATAGTGGATGACGGTAATGGTAAAAATCCGGTTGATCGCCAAGCCCTAGTCTCTGCTTGTTTTTGTGTTCCTGCTGTGTTTTCTCAGTTCCCTACTTTGTTGCAGTCATTAATAGTGAACCTTGTTCTGCTGGAGGTTTATTCTTGTTAAAAATGTGTCTTTTATTTTTTTTTTTACTGTTACCAAATGCATATTCTTTATAAGAGATTGCTTCAAAGCCAATAACTTTCTGCAACCGACTGTCCACAATAATCCTTCAGTAGGAGGAGTGACTTAAAGCTATTAGCGTAGCTTCCTTAAACTAAAAACTTTACTAACTGGGAAAAAATTTGGACCTGACTGAATATTCAACTGAGATCATATATAATTTGACTAAAACTATTAACAAAGTCTGCCAACATTAGCTGTATCCTTCATGTTTTAGATGTTTACATTGTCCAGCAATCAAATTGATAGGTTCTAGCAGGACTTGGTAAAAGGAGTTAAAGTGGTTGTTTGAACAATTGTTCCTTTGTTTAAGAGAAATTAGAAGAAAAAAATTGGGCAGACCCTCTTGGATCAACAACAGATGGAGTAGTCAAAGTAAAATTCAGTTAGTTAGGTAAGCGAAGTTTGGGGTTTTCCATCCTCTTTTCTCTGGATGTCCTTCATCTTTGCAAAAAATGGAGGAAAAAAATCCTTTCCTGAAGGTTGAGACTTAAAAAGTAGATCAACTTCTATGAAATTTAAGTGATTTCTAAAAAACTGACAGCTTTATTTGTATCTTTCTTTTTAGTGTCCATAAAGCATGTCTCACTGGCCCCCCCGAACCTTCCTTCAGCTTTGATGCTGTGCCTTTTACCTGTCTAAGCTGTGCTCTGACCATAAAAATTCTGCACAATGCCATTTCCATCTGATGCCTTTCTGTTGTCTACAGCCTTGTCAAGAATAAGTCTGAAAGAACTGCTGAAGGACGAAGTAAGAAATGTCAAAAAAGATCATATACCACTCAAAGGAAGCACACTTTTTTTTTATTTAATATAAAATAACCCCAAGAATATCCAACCAAACATATTCAGACTTTAAATTATTTTCATTAAATGTAATTTTGATAGTTGCACTGTATGCAGTTCTACAATTATAATTTAATAAGCGTAAAAATCGAATTTACATCTTTTGTACTAAGGTGAAATCTTAGAAAAATATTCCACATACAATAAGCATGTAGGTCATTTAAAAAGCTTTAACTTAAATTTCTTTGCACCATAAATCATAAGGCTTTCAGCGTACTGTGACCAACGCTTTCATCTTCTGACATTTGTCAGTGTTGTGACATATCGAACTTTTATGAAATGTCAGTGTCTTTTTTTTTTTTTTTTTACAGGTACAAGCTTCCACCAAACAGCTGCTGATATGAAGTCACTATTCATTCTCACTCAGGCTGTATTGTGCTTTTGGTTTGACTTTGCCTGGGTTAGCAAGGACAAATAAATTATGGTGCAATCCTATAATAACTGTAACCAAAATATTACATAACCAAAACAAGTAAAGAACCAAAAATAACTAACTAGAAAATCCTGAGGAATTGTGGACCAGTGCCAAAAGTTTTAAGAATGATTAAGGTTCAGCTAAGAGGGTGAAATGTTGAAGAGCTCAATAAAACTGCTAATTTGTCTCCCTGTGTCTACTTGTGTCGAAATGTGTTTAAAAGAAGATCCAGTGAACATAATACAAAGTTCAAATATTACATTATTTACATAACATATTAAAGGCACACTATGCAACATTTTTCAGTTAATTAATGTGTTCCATAACGTTTTGGATGATTAAATGAGTCTTTTCAGGTTGAACAAAGGTATTCTCGGCCGCCCTGGTGGTCTATGGGGGAAATACCGCACTTGCAATTGCAGGAGCCCTCGGCCCGCACCCACAGACTCAGAAGTCTCAGAGTCGGTCTTGCTTTACGGCGAGAACTGCTACACGCCCCCAGTTAAAAGCATGCAGTGGCGATCTTTGTGCAGTTATCATGGCGGAACCAGCGTGAAAACAGCGAAAGCCCATGTCGGAGCAGGCAAGAAAGAGGAAAAGGGCTCCGGACAGAGAGAGGAGTCGTACACGGGTGAACATCGGGCAAGCATTTTCCGAATGGCGAGAGCTAAAATAAAAAGAAGGCTGCAAGGCTGACGCGGACCTCGCGTTTCTGCTGATGCGATTGTAAGTAACATTGGAATGGTTTCTCTCTCTCTGTGTGTGCATGTTCATACTTTCTCTGTGTTAGTCATTCGTTACGTTCGCCTGTCTGCTAAGCTCAAAACAACCGCGCCTGGCTTGACGGAGAAACCAGGAGAACAGCTGTGCATATTTACGACAGTGCACTTTTACTTTCGCCCTCTGGGGGGAGCCTCGCTGGAAAATCAACACCGATTGCATAGTATACCTTTAACATAAGAGGCTAATGACAGCAGCTTAAAGACAGTTTGGCTTAAAAGATTTTGATAGATAAACATATTCAAGTGAATGTATCCAAGTGTCAATTTTGTAACAGTGGTTATTTACCTACAGGACGAATCCAAGTGACTAACATTTTCCTATGCTGAGGCATGCCTGATGGTTTTCCTGTGAGACACAAATTCTTGGAAGACATGCTGACTAAAAAAGAAGAATTCTCCTTTTTTTCTTTGTAAATTCCATGTTTGAAGTATGAAATGTAGGACAGTGAGTTTGCCCAAATGATTCTGTTTGTATGCTATATTTATTAATAATGAGATTCTGGGCTATAGTTTGTGGAGAATGAAGTCGCCAAGGTAACTCAAATTACTACAGTAATACAAGTATGGCACACATCTGGAGTCTAATCTGGATTTTTTAAATTTATTTCCAAGTCCTAAAGGGGAACGCCTTTTTTTTTTTAACATTGGCCCCTTGATTTTTTACGGTATTACATCATGTTCAACCATCCGCACACTCACACACTCCGCTTTGTTTAAAAAAAATATAGATATAAAAAATATAACCACGGATGTCTGGGGAACAGGGATTCGCCTTCATGTTATGAATGCTGGCGTACCATAAATGATAAATTATGAACAGTTTAGTTTGTGCCTTCAAGTCGTTGCCCATAGGAAGACGTTACTTGGATATAACGGAATATCTTCAGAACAGCTCCAAATGACACAAAACTCATTTGGGTGAGTAGAACATGATGTAATAACATAAAATCTAGGGCCTAATGTAAAAAAAAAAACACGGCGTTCCCATTTAAGCGTCACGATATTTCTTTTTTGAGGTTAATATTAATAAAGTTAATTTGGTAAAGATATTCTTTTATTTTGTAGGGACATGTCTGATTTCAAAAGTCATGCATGGTTATTTTCTTAGGCTAGAGACAGGCCTAGCAAGTATAATGACCCATTCCCGCTATGTATCCCTATTATCAACCCAATAGATGTGTTATACTATGTGAAACTAATTTTGGTGTATTTTGAATTTTCAGAAGGGTATGATGTGAAAAAAATTCTAAAACTGGTTATTGTGAGGGGTTCCAACAATGATGTCCATGTATGTATATAATGCAAAATGTAAACTGAGATTTATTCTTCACTTTTGAACTGAAGTATCTGTGACAAACCTTTGTAACCTTAAAGCAAAGCCTTTCGCTGCATGAATTAAAATAAATTTAACAGTGATTTCATCAAATACCAAAAGTTGGTTTTAGGAGGATATGCATAATGTAAACACAGTCTTCATGTGCACCCAAAAGCAAACCTGTGCAAGGTCAAACCAGATATTTAAACTGAATTTGCCACAAATACAAATCTTTTACCTTATATGCTTAGTCCCTCCAGCAAGTTACTGCGAAAGAAAACAAATGACAAAAGGTGATGGTTTGAGAGTAAATAGGACAAAAACAAAAGGATTGAGCAATACCCCCACAAGTGCAGACATACCCTAAATTTGTCTATCCATTTTAATTCCATGCTCCTTTTACATATTGCTAAGCAACAGATATACTTCAACCCTCAGATAAAAAGCAGTCACTGAGTCCACAACTTGCTAACTTTTACAATTTTCCCCCACAAGTTACTTACATAACAACATAATTTTGTTCCAAAATGCATTACCTTGAAGTCACCTTATCCAAAATCGTGTTGTCTTTCTGTATACATAGAAGCAGTTTACATTTTCTGGAAACCATCATTATACATCCAGGACTTTAATATCAGCTTGGTTAACTGTGTTTTTATTGTTAAATACTTTGCAATAACCAATAGTTTATAGTGAGTAAAAGAAAACAGAAACATAATAAGACAGAGTTAACATAAAAACCTTGAGAAAAAAAAAGGATTTTGCACTATCGGGTTTTAAAAGCCACCCTAAATAGATATGTCTTTGACTTGAAGAAGGCCAAGTCAGAAATAAGTCTCAGTTCAGCTGGGAGTTTTTACAGTTAACAATTTACAAGCTGCCACTGAAAATGTTGGATCACCACACTGGTTATATTTAAAACTGGAGTCTTCCAACAGGGGCTGATTATACTCTCTTAGACTTAGCCATACACAAAAACAGTTAAAAGATCGCACCAATACAATACAGCCAAGCAGTTAAGAGCTCTGAAAATAAGCATTAAAAGTTCAACCATAGACCGAATGGGGAGCCATTGAAGGGATTAAAGTATTGACATGATATGGTAATTTATTTTTAGTATCCTTGTACGAGATGCAGAGCATAATTCTGCATACTTCATTGTAACTCATTAAAGACTGGTTAACACTGAAATAGAGGGCATTGCATAGGTCCATGAAGTTATGAACCATGGACAACTTTTTGTAGAGAAAAGGGTGAAAAAAAGGCTGGAAGAAACACTTGCCTGAGGCAAGGATACATAAAATAGTTAATGTTTGCCACCAAGCACTGAACTAAATACAAAATTATGTTTTACCATGCTATTCTCCCCAGGTGTGTCAGCTCTCACAAGTGAACTGCTTTTCTAAAGATCACAGTTGCTATTTACCAAGTGATGCAGCAACGCCTCCAAGCTGTTGACATGGAATGTCAAATGTGTGAACACTGGCTTGAATACCAGCCGTGATTTCTAAAAAAAACATCTTAAAATGATTGTTTCAGAGAAGGAGGGGGCAATGCCACGGGAGAGCAAATTACAGCATGGCCAAAGAGCTGGAACATGAACAATCTTGTTGATGTCAACGCTGTGTGCTTTTTGAGACAAAGACACTCATTCCAGTCTCCATTGACTTATGTCATAATAAACACAATGTGAGCTTGAAGAGGAAATGGGCCACTGAATGATTTTACATCATAACAATCCCTGACTGCCATCCGGGTAGATCAGTTTACCAAATGTCTTGCTTGAGACAGGAGGGAGGTAGGGCTCTCCAATCACTCACTCCCAACAATCTAATGTGGAACTGGACTGGAATTGATATAAATATTGCTTCAAGGTCAACTGCAAACTGTTTCCTTTTAAATGTGCAGCATAACTATTCTGCTCTGCGAAGCCTCTCTAAGCGCATGACAGCATCGGCCCTTTATTCCATATGTTTTGGCACACAGTGAGTAAGAAATTAATTCCTGATGAGTTTAAGTTGCACTCTGGCATTTCTCACAAAACTAATGGGCCATGAGTGAATTATTGATGAGTGTTGATCAAGGAGAAAGCAGAAAATAGGCTACCTATGGGCTCACTCTAAAGCACAGTGACATGCCTGAATATTTCATCAAAAAGGGTAAATAGGCATTTCATAAGATGATAATATTTCGATGTCTTCCATCTAATTGCTAATTTGACAAGTAAAATGAACCTCCGCTTTGCTATTGACTAGTTTTTCTCCAATTCACAAGACCTCATTTGACTGCAGAGCCGTGCTCAGCAGCAGTCTTATCTTTTTTTCTTCAAGTCCTGCACCTCTCACTCTCTCTTTGTTGCCGCTGGCCATGGGCAGTGGCAGCAAAAGAGTGATATGAGTGACCTTGGCCTAGTTCCATGGGCTCAAGAGGAAAGCCATGTCTCACAGCCATTCGTTCCTCCTCACCAATCCCGATTAGCAGTCGAGGAGCAGGCAAAGGAAATTCTGGAGTGTCGCAGTGCAGAGGGCCATTGAGGAGGTGGAGCCGGAGATTCTGGCCCATTTTTAGTGGAAGGAAGGGAAAAAGTGGGCTAACAACCTTATGCAGTGAGGTTTGGTTTCTATAGAAAATTATTTAGGATAATAGTGGGACAGTGAGTTAAAGAGGAGGAGTCAACAGTGTGTTGATTGGAGAAGAAGATGGAGCGACTTAAACGCTAGGTTAGGTTTACAATTTATTCTGTATCTTACCATAAAATATGATGAACATTTCTTAAGGTCATTTAGATTGACTAGGTTTAAAAGTGGCAGTGATTCAGCAATGCAGGCATGGTCCTTGTTTTTGCATTTGTTTTGCTTCTACATGAAGGGCATTGATTCTTAGTTTTGTGGAGGATAACCTCTAACAGGTTTTGGACACCTTACACTCTGCTGATGCCAGTTATGAGCAATCAGTGATTATTTATATACTGGTGTGTGGTGATGTGAAGGGGTTCTGCGATGGTGTGTGGTCCTAGCTTAGGTGCTTATAGTTGATGGTGAAAGAATTAAGTTTTATAGTGTTTCTCAATAATTAGAAGGATCCTTTTTGCTCCTCTATGTGGATATGATCACCACCATTTGCAGGATTTGATCTTTTAAAGATCTGTACAGTCTTTTCTGGATTATTCTAATTTATTAGTGTAAAAGAATGCTATGTTCAGAATGGGCTTTTTGGTGTACTGTTTAACCTTGGGGTGTATAACTGTTTTCTGCTCATTGTGCTTGGGATCCATGCCACATGTTGCTGGGACAATGCTGTAGGGCAGCGGTCCCCAACCTTTTTTGCACCACAGACCGGTTATATGTCAGACAATATTTTCACGGACGGGCCTTTAAAGTGTGGGGGGTAAATATGATCAAATAAAATAATCTGACTGGCATAAAATCAAATAAAAACAGCATAAAAATAAAACTGACCATTATGTTGAAATAGTGGGAGCCCTGAGCTTGTTTCTCCAAAACAAGCCGGTCCCATCTAGGCGTAACCGGATACAAAAGACACAAAGTGTGCTTCTGATGTCCAGTCTGCTCCGTAGCTTTGTTCTGGTCGCTCTAACCGCAGGAAATAGGATGTAGGTTGGGGTTATAGACAGGACGCGTCTTGACCTGAATTAACCTGTGTCAAGAGGCACAGATGCGCCGACTGATGTAATTGGGAGAGAATATCCCAATTTTTTTTATATTTTTCAAAATAAAACATCACTCAGACTCCGATCGTTGATAAATTATATATATATTTTTTTCTGTCCGGCCCGGTACCAAATGACCGACGGACCGGTACCAGTCCGCGGCCCGGTGGTTGGGGACCGCTGCTGTAGGGGACTGATCCTGTTCCTGGTAATGTCTCTCCATCTCACTATTAAACGTCATTGCTGGCACTTTAATTTCAAGCAGCTTCTGTTTTTATTAAGATACATAACAAATATATGGATCGAAGTGTGATCACATCTTGACATCTATTCATTTACTGTAGGTAGGACATTTAGAATAAAAATGTGCTAAACAATGTATAAGGCACAATTAGCTTCTTATAATTCACAATTTTTTTACATCTTCTATTTATTTTCTATTTATTTATTCTTATTCTGCCTTTGAATTAATCATTTATTTTAACTGATTAACCCCCTACATATCTTTATTACTCTTGTGAATGATCCACATCCTCTCTTAAACAGAGTTGTGTTTGTTAAACTTAAGTCTAACTGCAGGAAAGTCTCAATTTGCCTTTTTGCAGACAACATCCAACCTGACATTCAGGCCAACCATAGTGTTTGCTATGGTTGTACTGCTATTACAGTAGTTTTGATGGTTGAAAACTTAATCTATCAGAAGACGTGGCTCTATATTTTTATTAATGACTTACAAATTACATGCTGTTCTTTCCAATGAGACTCCAGTCCAAAAAACGAAGGCAGCTTTTTAATGATCTTTAATGGTATTGAATCTATATTTGTCACTTTAGAATAATGGAATGCACACATGAAGACAAAATGTATCTGCTTTAACCCTGTTACTTTAAAATAACTGCATGTTTCATAAAGCCTTGAGGCTAATAAGCTTCAGTCTCTTTATCCTTCTCTAAGTGACCTCAAACTGAAGTGCACAGTTACCTGATGTACCCACAAAAATATTATGGCAAAAGGCCTGATGCTGAAACCTTGTCTACCAAAGCAAGTAATTACATAGTTCATAATGCTCCCAGATTACAATACTTGGAGCATATTTACCCCTACAGACACTTGCAAGCTAGTCTAATTGATCTTTGACCTCATACCTTTGCCCATTATACATTTCTTTTACATAAAGCCCACACAACTGACCTGAAAGATGATTCTAGTTTAGTCTATATTGCCAAAATCTTTTTTACCCATAGCACTAATGTGGAGTCCCTATCCCCTAGGCAGTGAAGCATGAATAGAATGAAAGAAAGAGCTTCAAATAAATGTAATTGCATTTCTAAATCAAAGAGTTATATGAAAAACTGTTACTGTAGAGCATGAATGCAGATTTCAAGCTTTTAACAGCCTCAAAAGACTAAATATTCCTTGGTACTTGGAAGCATGCATTTGCAAAAACGTGGATACATTTATGTTTTAAACCTAGAGTCAATATGGGTGCAAGAGCAAAAGAAAAACAAACAAACAAACTCAGGAATAACAAAAAGAAACTACCCTACAGGATATATTTCGATATATTCTATTAATTTGCTCACCTATTGGGTGCAAACTGCAATCACTTTCAGGTGGCAGGCAAAAGTCACTGCCATGATAAATGCTGATTTGATTACTAAGGATCAATAATGCTCATTACAAATTGGAACAAATTGGAAATTGCACACCCTCCTCCCCAGATTAAAATAAGAACGTAAAATGAAATAGATAAATAGCAGAACCAGGCCACAGCAGGGTTAAAATTTAGATTCAGAAGCACAGATATATCAGCTGGTGGTGTAAATGTGCTGATAAGAAAAATAAATATGCAAAAACAATTACATGCTAGGATTATCAGCTTGGGATCTTCTGTAAGGATAAGCGTTTTGACATCTAAGCTCTGATTTCTCTTACATGACCCTAAAAGAGGAAGAAATAACCTGCAGTTTTTTTCCCCCAGTGTTTCAATGTAAGAAGGCCCTCTGCCAAAAGGGACAAGAGGCTACATAGTATATATGTTGTTGCGTTTATTAGAATAAAGTGAAATTAATACTGATCTGAAAAAGAAACTGTGTCAATGTTAAAATGTTCAGAGTTGGAAAAACATTCAGCCCATCATTTTAGCTACACTTGGCAATTAAATGTATTTGCAATATAATCGCAATTTAACAAGCACAATTTTCAAATAAACAAGACACTCAGTATGGGTCACAAAACATTGTGACTTTCTCACTCCAACCCTTTAGGTGAAACACTTGGAGGGGGTTTGGCATCACACAGAAGGTAAGAGAGATTTGCAGATAGCACACAGATCTATGCATGCTAAATAAAATTGCAATCGGGTATTGGTTAAAAAGAAATCGCACTTTCGATATTTGGCTAAATCTTTCAGCCCGACATTTTAGAACACACAAGATACAACTTAGAAAAAACACATAAGAATCGTCCTTAACACCTTGACAGATGTTGCTTTACCTAAAATGTATCAGATCAACTTTAGTTTTTATTTCAGTTTAAAAAGCCATGTTCTTAAAATATATATATATATATATATATATATATATATATATATATATATATATATATATATATATATATATATATATATATATATATATATATATATATATATATAAGACTTTTTAATGAATTTTTTACTGCTTCAGACAGATTTGTTTTTTTGGTCCAATATGGCTCTTTGAATAGTTTGGGTTGCTGACTCCTGATCTATGCAGTGTCCTGAAGTGGGCTCATATCAACAGGTGTCCCCTTTTGGATGCAGACAAACTTAGAGCAAAGATTAAATTATTAGACTGGATTAAAGGTATTGTGGAGGATTTTTTAACTTAAAAAAAAAAGTGTTTGCAAAAACCCTCCTCCACTGCGCAGTGCCTGCACCATCTTTGTTATTAGTTGCCGCTGTCAGGTAGCGACAAAGAATGGCAATAGAGTGCACAGCATACTGGGATATATTTGCCTCTTCTGAGGCCTTTTTTTTCATCTCATACACTTCGTTGACACTTTTTCTCTTACGACTCTCTGCCATTTTCAAAGAACCACTGGGAGAAAGGTGAACTTCAGTGACTGACACAGTAGCTCCCCACACATATGCGGCTGAAAAGGCGCATGCGCAGAAAAAGAACAGCCTTATATAAACATATTACCAGAATGATTGACAGTTAGGAGGGCCACTTAATTAGATGGTCCAACCAGAAATAAAAGATCATCCTCTATAACTTTAAATAGTATGTTAACAAAAAGTTATTTTACAATAAAGTTGTTCAAACTTGTGCGGCCAGATTAATTGTAAAATGCATGTTCTGCTGTTGAAAGGTACAGAATGATTATATCAGATGACAGAAAAGTTCAAATAGTAAATTTTTTTTTCCTCAGTTATCTGGCAGTTATCTGGCATTAATATATATATATATATATATATATATATATATATATATATATATATATATATATATATATATATATATATATATATATATATATATATATATATATATATATATTTTAACACTGTGTGCAGAATTATTTGGCAAGTTGTATTTTTGAGCACTATTTTTATTATTGTGCCACAATTGTGTTCTCCATCAACCCCAAAGACTCCTTCATATCGAAGTTTCACATTTTGGAAGTTGATGTATGTTTAATTTTAAGATTTGGCCATTTTATGAGGATGTCTGTGTGCATGTAAATGTTACTGTGCAGAATTATTAGGCAACGTAATAAAAAACAAATATATACCCACCTCACTTGTTTATTATCACCAAGTAAACCAATATAACAACTCCATTTGCGACATTCAAAAACAAAACAATCAAATCAGTGACCAATATAGCCACCTTTCTTCACCATGACGCTCAAAAGTCTTCCATCCATAGATTCTGTCAGTGTCTTGATCCGTTTGCGATCCACATTGCAGCAGCCACCACAACCTCCCAGACACTGTTCAGACAGGTGCACTGTTTTCCCTCCCTGTAGATCTCACATTTCATGAAGGACCACAGGTTCTCCATGGGGTTCAGATCAGGTGAACATGGGGGCCATGTCATTATTTTTTCTCCTTTTAGACTTTTTCTGGCCAGCCATGCTGTGGTGTATTTTGATGCGTGTGACGGATTATTGTCCTGCATGAATATCATGTTTTCTTGAATGATGGCGACTTCTTCTTGTACCATTGTTTGAAGAAGATGTCTTCCAGAAACTGGCAGTAGGTCTGGGAGTTAATCTTGATTCCTTCATCAACACAAAAAGGTCCCACAAGCTCATGTTTGATGATACCAGCCCATACCAGTACCCCACCTCCACCTCGCTGGCGTCTGAGTCGATAAGGAACTTGCTGCCCTTTACTGATCCAGCCTCGTGTCCATCCATCTGTTCTATTGAGACTGACTCATTTCATCAGACCAAAACACAGCGGAGAATAGATATTTCAGATATTTTTTGGCCCAATCTTGATGTTTTGTGTGTTGTGTCTTGTTCAAAGGTGGCCTTTTTTCGGCTTTACTTACCTTGGCCAGGTCCCTGAGTATTGAGCACCTTGTGATTCTCGGCACTCCAGACATGTTGTGCTCTGAAATATGGCACAACTGGTGGCTAATGGCTTCCTGGCAGCTTCACGCTTGATCTTTCTCAATTCATGGGGAGTTATTTTGCGTCAGCTTTTTTCAACACAGTTCTTGCGCCCCTGTTGGCTATTTGCCATGAACTGCTTGATTGTGTGATGATCCAGTTTCAAGAGCTTGGCAATTTCCAAACTGCTGCACCCCTCTGAAAGACATCTGACAACTTGACATTTCAAAGTCTGTTAAATCTCTTTCCTGACGCTTTTTGCCAAAGTAAAGGAAGTTGCCTAATAATTAAGCACCCTATATATATATATATATATATATATATATATATATATATATATATATATATATATATATATATATATATATATATATATATATATATATATATATATATATATATATATGTAGATGTCATTAGGCCACACCCTTTCTCATTACAGATATATATATATATATATATATATATATATATATAAAATGTATAATATAAACAAATAAAATGTCAACATAAAACACATCAGGGGTTAAATGTTAACCTTACATTAATTATTTTTCTGACAAAAATAACATACGTTATAAAATAAGATCTTTGGAATGCCCGGCATCTTTGGATAGGTGTATACATTTTGTTTTAAAAGTCTACTGTTACAGCACAAGTTTATGTAATTAGGAACAGAGCAACCTTTAGGGAGTTTTATAGCAAGCAATGCTTTAGACAGGTGTACACAGCCTTTCTTTTTTTGTCTAAGGCTTCAATTTATTATTTGTAACTATGAAATGGATCTGCAGGAATGATTCATAGCTGAAAGAAAAATTGCTTTCTGCCTCGACATGCAAGATGCAATCAGCAAGTAAGAGACAACACAAGCAAAATGTTGGGTAGGGGTTGAGAAATGCTTGACGTCGGAAGGCCAGTCCAATTGACAGCCAGGACTTTCCATGCTGAATTTTGATAGCCAGTCTGAATGTTGGTAGCATGTATGTTTAACTGTTTCTAAAGGCACTGTTTAACTTGAACCTTTGATCCATGTATAAAAACTTGTTTGAAATAATAACACTATATTTGTGTATATTTATCTATCATATATCACATTATATGAATGCAGGTGGTAAACATATGTTTATATTTGTTTAATTATCTGCAGTCCCTGGTAAAAAAAAAATGTGCTTTATTGTATTTCAAGTATATTCATATTTCCTATAGTTTACTGAAAATGTACTTAGACAAATTGTACTTTTTGTAAATATATAAAAAGTATACTAACATTACGCTTTCATGCTAATACTTTTAACACACTTTAACATAATTACACTATGTTACACTTTATAGAAATATATTATTAAAAAAGTATACTTTAAGTGAAAGTTATGTGTAATTTCTAAAGTGTACTTATTTTAAATTTGTTTTTACATATATTTTTGCTATATTTTAAATTGTATGCTCAAAGTTGTCATTGTAACGTACATTGAAAGCATATTTTAAAAGTACACATTTTAATATCGACACTGTAATATTAAGTTTGAGTGCATTTTAAGTTACATTTGAATCTAATTATGAAGTGAAGTTATATACGCTTGTACTTCAGGTAATTCTTTTGGAAAGTGTTCAATAGTATAACTACAAAAATGCACTTAAACCCTATTATGCAATTTTGTGCTGTGTGTAAAGTACACAGATAGCAATTATTGCAGTTGTTATGTAATGTTTAATAAGTTTTGAAAAAGAAATATGATACAATACATCTTACACACAAAACCACATTGAACAAAACACTAAATGTTCACTTCAAAAGTACAGGTGCACAAAAATGTGTGTTCTGCTGAAAAGCAAGTGGTTTAAAGCTGGTGCAGTGCTACATTATGATCTAACAAATAGCATAACCCACATTGCAACAGAAAAGTTAATACTGGCCAAATGCAAAAGAAATAAACTTAACACATTACAATTGTCTCAAGTGTTCAAAAAAGAACATTTCATTAGTATTGTTTAATGGATCAAAGCAGGGCTACTGCAAACAAGACCAATTGGTGAGTGCACATATTTAAAAGTCGCTGACAGCACTTCATGCATATAGGAGTGATATGTGGAGGTTGTTTGGCCTTGATGTCTGTAAAGTAGTAGCTCCCCAAGAATTTTAGTCTTGGGGAGTTTTTGGTTCAGTACTGATATCAGAATTCCCATAGACTTTGAATGCACCACACCTGCACAGCAGTTAGTCACGGCTCCTCCCTGCTCAGAGCTAGCGTGCTTTTCTTTTAAGGCCTTGGTCTGCATGGAGAGAGGTAACTTTCAAAACATTCCCATTTGGTTTTGAAATCTTAAGATATCTGTATAAAACGCGATTTTGATTATTATATTTGTATTGTAGAAACAGGAGATGTAATCGGTTGAGCAGGAAGATTTGCTGTATTATTGTGTTGAAGAATATCCTGGTGAGTTCACATGAACCTGTGAATGAAATATATATATTTTTTGAGATGTAAAACCAGTCAGGATATAATGTTTTGTAATATATGTAATTTTACTAGCTCTTTTGATTTATTGAATGCATTAGCACAGTGAGAAGGAGGCTAACACACCCCCCATGTGCTCTTCTAAAAAAGAAAATGCACTTTCAAGCTAGCTACATCTTGTGTGATGTTGCTGTAAAACCCCCACAAGGGGTTAACGTAAAATTAACCCTTCATAGGTGTCCTGGATTGTTTTTTCCAGATACAAGTATTGACTACTGACCATAATGATTTCTTAGACAGTGAACCACATGTGAATTGATAATTTTACTTTATATTTTTGTCTGTATAAATGTGGTAAAAACCAATTTATATTATGGTGATTACATGATTTATTTTCCAATTGAAGTAATTGCTCTGCACATTTGTGTGCAGGCTGTTTTTTTTTTTTACATAGTTGCAGAATCTGCTGTTACAGCTGAGCGGTTCATTGTATGGACTGGACTAGACTCCACCAGAGATGTTGATGCAGAATGTTCCCAATGTGAATGCCATCCGGTTCCCTGGAGGGTGGTAGGAAAAACAAGGAAACTTAAGGATTTTTCTTCCCTTTCTTTCTGCGGATTCATAATTTTTTTCTTTTCTGAGATCTCTGACAATTTTTGTTGTTACTTTGTTTAATTTTTTTGATCAGATCTGATAAAACCACTTGATGCATCAGATTTATTTAAATTCAACTGAAATGGACAATTTTTTTTTCTGGTGCACTTATGGACCCTGGTATATCATACTGATACAATTTGTCAGACTTTTCTGATGTACTGCTCAAAAATACTATGAATTTACAGTATCTCTCTGTTTGGTTAACAGACGCTGTTCTTCTGGAGTTTCCGTAGACAAGTGTCTCTGATGTGCGCACGGCCATCAGACGAAAATGTAACAATGAGCAGTTCAGCCAAAAAAAGGAAAATAATGTGTGGTGGGCGTGTTTTTGTATGGTGCGAGGGTTTAGGGGTGCAATAATAAGGAATGTTGTTTTTCATTGTTCAGTATTCCTCTGCGTTCTTTAAAGTTTATTTGTAATGTTTAGGTCTGCTGCCTGAAATTGACATATTTCTACAAAGTGTACTAAAGTACCAATATTTGAAAATGTGTTGTAAGTTTTATAATGAAAATGGTTAACGTCGATATGTAAATGTTTATACATTCTGAGATAGTACAAGTTATATTATTTGTAATGTACTATAATTTGGACATGTTTCAAATACATTAAAGTATATTTTTTCATCTGCACGGAAGTATATCCACAAGTCTTTCAGCATTTAGTATACTGTTAATACATTTGCAAGAATGTGCAAGGTAGAAAGTAGTATAGCAATGTAATGATAAAGTATATTTACTATTAACTGCAAAGTATGCTTTTTTAGTAATTGGAATAAGCCAACAGTATAATTAAGCATATTATTACCACAGTAAGAGTATATTAAAAGTATAAAGCTTATATATTTTTAAGACACTAACAAATCATTTTTAATGTAGTTATAATACAACCATAGTGCACTTTAATTTGACTAATTAAGCATATATTAGTACATATAAACTCATATACTTAAAGTATACAAAATATACTTTAAGTTGTTCCACTTTAGCACATCAAAGTACACTAAATACACTTCAAGTTGAGCTTGTCCACAATTTAATTACAATTAAAATATATTTAGTACAAAATTAGTTGTTCCAAAATAGCATCCTTCAAGTTAACTAATCATAAACACACTTAAAGTATAGTAATGATTAGTGTGCCTTCAAGTACACAAAAGTATGCTAAATTTTAGTACACTTAGCACATTTATTTTTCAGCAGGGGTAAACCCCTTACAGTAATGCATTTTTTGTGAAGAGATGCTGGACATTCAGTTTAGCTCAAGTCAGTCAGGTCTTTCAGTCAGCAGACCAAGATCCGCTTTTAGAGGTGGTCTTGGCCCGCTTCAGAATGGACTCTGGTGCAGTTTATTTCAAGTATGAATATAAATTGGCCTCGATTTGACCCAAATACAGAAAGGATATCTCTCTGGGCATATTGAATCACATGAAATCGGTAAAAGTGCTAGTCCGATGGGAGGTTTTCCGTATTAGCACAGATGAGGGAAAGCAACCATTCAGTCAGAAAATCTTGTGCAGAACTTTTGACATTGTTTCTGGAAGTTGCCATTTCAGATTCCAGCCATTTTCACTGGTTATGGTCATGCTTTTTAAGCATTTCAACATTTGTTAATGCGATATGTTCCATTTCGTTTTAATTAACACCATCAAGTCTCATGTTTCAGAGAGCAGCAGCCACCCCTGGAGGAAAGGTAAGGATTGCATTGGAAGCAATGGAAGAAGCTCCTACTATGTTTAAATATTCTGTGACAGTGTTTCTCTGTACCTGTTGGAAAAATCTTTTTTTACTACACTCAGAATGCTAGAATTAGTTAAATATTTCATTGGTAATCTTACAACTTTGTTCAAGTATGGCCATTACTTTATTCTTATAATATTACAACTTTACTTTTGTAATGTGACTATTTTTAAAACATTATGTCTTTATTTTGTTCTAGTATACTACCATTATAACTTATCATGTCAAGGCTTTATTCTCATAATGTTTTGACTCTAATCTAAAAGACCTAAGATTATGACTATTCTTATATTGATTTTATTTTCAATATTTAAAAAATGTGTGTCTTAGTATGCATTTGATAATCAATTATATATATTTATAGGGGCTGAGGGAAGTGCAGTTTTGCTTTTGTTCATAATTTGTGCTTTTATTTCATAAAAAGGGTCCATTGGTCATTTTGGAGGAATGCATTTCTTTAGTTATACTTTGGTTGATTAAAGCTGAGTTGGTAGAGCTATACTGAGCAGACATTCTTAAAAATGCAGTTTGAGTTTTGTTGCACATTCATACTTTGATTAAAATACAAACAGGCATAGCTTAATTATTTGTTTTATATTTAAACTGGGAAATCTATTCTGTCTCTATCAATGTTGTTGTTTTTTAACTAGTTATCAAGTGTTAAACAAAGCAAATATTTTTGATAGCCTTTTTAAAGCACTCAGATATTGATTTTTTTTCCACTTTGCACACATATTGCATGATTTATAAATCATTATTTTAGATAATTTGTGTAATCCTGTTTGTTTTCTTTTTAAAACAATCTTTTTTTTTTCTGTTGGTTAAAAGACAATAACCACCAAAGAGGGAATTTGATTCGCCTTTTATTTGGATGCATTGTTACAAATTCATTACAAAGTTTAACAGGTGTTGTTATCAACAACAGACTTTTCTCCAGAATGCTTTTTTAATTTTAAAAGGTAGAATAGGACAGAGCACACCCCACTCCACATAAGCCAAGAGTCACTGGGGCATGTTGATGACATCAAGTTCCCTAGACATCCACACATCTTCTGACTTGTTCTAAACCTGGTTTACCTTGGTGCAGACGAAAAGGTTTAAAAACAGCATACTCTTTCTCAAAAAGTTAAAAGCGCTAGCCAGTTTTTCAAAGTGTCTTTGCATTTATACAGGCAGACTATGTAGCATCCTTTGTCTAAGGGCCACAGAAGCTGCACAGCAGAGGAAGAAAGGACTTTGCATTGGTGGTCAAAGCAGTACTGGATGGCCAAACAGTGCTGGATGTCCCCTCCTTGATCGAGACTCCATTAATGCTAGCAAAGTAAAGGGGGAATCTTTGCTAACCCCTACCCTTCTATCCACAGCCTATTTGAATCGCTGCCCCAAACACAGAATAACAGCTCATACGGCTTCTTTCCTGGTCATTCAACCCACAAACCCTTAAAGGAATAGTACACACAAAACATGATTAGCCTTCATTTTCTACTCACCCCCATGCTGAACAACACTCTGGAGTACTTTTTTGATATTACAAATGCATCTGGAGATCTGGGAGGCTTCTTGCTGTCTGCTGACATTCAAATAATTGAGGTCTATGGTGCCCGAGACAGAAAGGTCCATAAAAGTCCACAAAAAAGTGTCAATATTCCTCCATACTGCTCGTCCAATGTATTCCAAGTGTCCTGAGTGGGTAGCGTCCATAATTTACTCGAAACGAAGTCATTTAGAATGTTTTTAGAGCATAAACAGTAGTGTATAGGATTTCCTGAAAGCGCGCACCTGCGCGTTCACAACGCTACGGAAGCCAGCAGACCAAACCAGATGAAAGTGCGCATTCAGCGTCTGCTCTGCCAATAATGCAAGCGTAGAAGAAGAAATGTGCTGTTTACCTGTGCAAAGAAAGAAACAACGAAAGAAAAATGTCTTAGGACTTCAGTGTTGAGGAAGAGCATGAGTTCTTTGCCGAGCTGAATGCGCACTTTCATCTGGTTTGGTCTGCCGCGGTTTCCGTAGCGTCGTGAACGCGCTTTCAGGAAATCCTATACACTACTGTTTATGCTCTAAAAACATTCTAAATGACTTCGTTTCGAGTGCTCTACTTTCAACTCCATAAAAAAAAAAAAAAAAAATCATTATTATTTTTTAACTCTTCGGCCTATGAAAGCCACAAACTTAAGTAAGTCATGTAGATGTTTCTGAACATACACAACAAAAATAAAACAACTTTTATTCTATTTTTAAATTGATACAGAAATAGTTGCTGAACAAATAAACGAGAATGAGATGCATTGAGAAAAAAACAAAAAAACAAACACAGTTTTTAGGGATAAAGGATCCCTTTTTGGAACAGTCACTGAGTATTGACTCAAGAGCTTAACCCACAGCTGTTGTTACAACCCAATTTAAGTTCACAGAAAAATACTCATTCCCCAAAAAGTTTTATGCTAAAGACTTCATACTTCTGATCACAAAACCTTTGAATAAGCGATATGGCCGTCTGTACGACTCTACACCACATGGGGATTTTGTGTTGCTCAAGGTTCATGCTTGACAGAGAACATACTTAAAGTAATGATCCATTAGCTGTGTGTGTCTAATGGAGACACAGATTATGCATGGAAGCTTGCCAACTTCATTGGGTTGTTAATGAGAATACTTGTTTGCATGTATGAGTGAATTTATGTTGTGATGTAGGTGTGGGTGTGTGTGTGCCAAATACACTGCACCGGGAGCATGCAGCGCTGGCGGCTTGCAAAGGGGGAGTAGGTTGGTGAGGAAAGTTAATGGAGCAATCACATTCCATCATGAAAGGCATCAAAAGCTCAGATGAGCTCACTGGTCATTCAGTCTGTCTGGTTCTGTTTTCTACTTTTTTCTTTTTTTTTCAAACTCCATGCTATCCTTCACCCATCCCTCCATACTTTCCCTGCTTTGAATAGCCTCCATTTCTCGCTATGGCTTTCACCTTCCCCACAGATTAGTGTTAACGAGGATATTAGCTGTGGCAGTAAACACAGTCCCTTTATCCAGTCCATTTGGCCCTCCTGCCTGCTGAGGCAAGCACTAATGGGGAGTTACAAAGAAGTGGGAGTTTGTGAGTTTGGATATGTATAGAGGAGTGGTAAGTTCGGAGAAAAAATGCGAGCAGATGAGATGTTGTTGCCAAAAGAGTCTGATCCTACTGACACTACTTTATGTTGAAGGTCACATAATTTCAGCCTACTGACTAATGGAAAAGTAAAAGTCTGTTATCAAGGTAAGTACTCAACATACCAAGGAAGGTATACTTTAGCTATTTGATGTTCTCTCTCCTCTGACCAACTAAAGATCCAATATTTTTATACCCTGAAAATCCTCCTTGTTTTGTTTAGTTAACCGTTTTCTCCACAGAAACAATGTAGTTTCTACATTAAATGCATAAGTGGTTCATGTGTGTATTAAGGGGCTTATCTTTGTCCAACCCTTGCAGAAATAAGCTCAAGAATCCATTATTTACACAGAAAAAAATGGAAGCCAGTATGTTGAAGGGGCAAAAGACCTCAAGGGGAGGTTGCATTAATTTAGGTGTTTGTGTCCCTTCCGGAGGGTTTGGTATGAACAACACTGGAAAAAAAAAATCAATACCACACACACCTGTTGGGATGAGATTAAATCCTCCCATTCCCTCGACATTGTACCGCCCAAACTGAGACATATATGAATGTAAGCATTTACTCGTCTTTGTGCCTTGCAAGGGTCAAACTATAAAATGGACTGCAAGGCCTTGTGCAAGGTTTGTATGAATTGCTAAGTTTACCCTGAGGTGAAAAAGTCTAAAGGTGACCCAGAAAAAAAAGAACTTCACTATAAAGCGGACAATGAAGAGGCCATTCTTTGTTGGCCTTGCTGTAGGGCTTCATGTAACATCTATCCCTATAGTTTAGCACCGAATGACTGCTGTGTCAAGGCTGCATTCAAATAAAGAGGCAAAGGCTGAAGTAAATGTCAAATGTTGTTAGTTGCTCTTTTTGCACACAATAGACTTCTGCAGCTGATTTACCTAAGGACACAAAGCAAAGAAATTGATCAAAAAGCAATCATCAGCTATGGGTTGTGACTGATTGTGCGTGGAATTCACTCATTATGTAAATCTTGCAACCTAGCTTCCTTTATCATCATAGACCCTCATTTTAAAAAAAGAGAAAAAAGAACAGTCAGTCTGTGTGAGGCTAAACAACAGATCACTAAAACTGGACCGTTTCTATGGAAACTATGCGGGAGAGACCATTTGAGGGAAAACGGTCGGCTCAGGGGTGTTCATGTATAACAACAGATAGAAGCAGAGAAATGCAGCAATCAACAGGTATACATGGCAACAGCAATACCTGAGCTGCATATGAAATGGGGAATTAGATTCAGGATGGCTTGACAGCTAATTCCGATTAATCTGGGCATATGATGTTCTTTGTGTCAACTTGTGTTGATTATTGAAGTGCAGGTGCTGTGCTTATTGTTACTGCTGCAGATGGACCTCGTTATTAGGAGATCAGCCCAAAGCTCCACTGAAGAAAATCCTACTCCAATTTTTATCAACAACAAAGAACTGCAGTGGAACGCCAACTTTTTCAGTAAATCTGTTATTTATATTGGGTAAAAATCAGAACTATAGATAAATAAGGTGCAAATATTTTAAATGAAAATAGAAAGATAACCATGAAAAACCCTATGCAGCATGAACTATTTCACTTTACAACAATAGGAACTGTGTTTTTGCTCTCCATAGAAGCCAACTCTGGGCAATGGCTAAAATACTTCTGCAAACAATTTCATGTTCTCCATTTATGGATAATACACATGTGCTTGTGATAAATGTCCATCTTTCTTCCAAAGAGGAGCCTTTGGCTGAAATTTTGTTATGGATAACCACTGCAAATGTATTTTCTTTCTTCACATAAACTTGAAAACTGGCTCAGAACTGCACTGTTTTTTGTAAGCTCCATTTTCTCAAACCCGGGTCTGTTTTGGATAGCTGCTCACACTTAATTTCTACTGGAGGTGTTCTCGTGTTCAAGGTGAAGTTTCCTCTGTTCTGTTGTGACACAGAGAGGCTATAGAGTTAAAGAGGATTTGCCAAAATTTCAACAACACAATGTAAGTGAAAGCTGCAGCACTTTCTTCAAGGTGTTCATTTGAATCCAGTAGAGACTTTATTTCAAATTGTGTGGTTTAATACACTTTTAAAACATCTCAGAGAACTTGGGCTATTCTGCAAAAATGAATGGGAAATCCTTTTAGCCTCAAGATTTGCAGAACGTGCAACAGTTGCAGTGAAATATTTTTCTGCAAAGTATTCACAGGGTGATCAGTTTGAAAAAAAAAAAGTCTATTGTCTTTGGGCTTTACATTTTTTTTTTTTGATGGATCATAAAAACATTCTTCATTTTCCATTTAGTTTAAAATTGTCTCAGTCTATCAAATAACTAATTTGATATACTTGTATTAGTCACATGACAAATAATGTTCCAGTTCTACATGTTTGAATATTACTCAAAAATGGTAATAAAAAAGGGTTTCTATAAAAAAAAAAAAAAGTGATCTGTCATTTAGCACAACAGACAGATTCCAATTTTACTTTTCACTGATTTGGTAAGTGAATATGATTAACCGAAGTGTTACAGCATAGTGCAACCTCAATAATCAAATAATGAATTTCAAGGATATTATGACAATTTGTAAGTCTACACTATTTTTGCACATCACTGGAGGGTTTCCAGTTGGGGGACCTCAGGATATCACCTTTGCTGTTTGCAGATGATGTTGTCCTGCTGGCCTCATCAAACTGGGACCTATGCCGTGCACTGGGGAGGTTTGCAGCCTAATGTGAGGCGGCCGGGACAAGGATCAGCACCTCCAAATCCGAGGCCATTGTAATCCACAAGAGAAAGGTGAACGCCCCTCTTTAGATTGGTGGATAGTCCTTGTCTCAAGTGGAGGAGTTCAAGTATCTCTGGGTCTTGTTCACAAGTGAGGGACGGATAGAGAGTGAGATTGATAGATCGATCACTGTGGCACTGGCAGTGATGCGTTCACTGTATTCCGAGCTGTGTCTGGGGGGCAAAGCTACCAATTTACTCTAGCATTTATTCTGGTTGTGTCCTATTGGGTGGAGGCCTTGTGCAAGGCCAGAAGATGCTGGATAGACTATGTCTCTGAGTTGGCCTGGTGTCGCCTCGGGGTCCCCCGAGAGCAGGTGCCTCTGGGACTTTGCCCCAGATAAAGCGGAAGAAAATGGATGGATGGACTTTACTGGCACAAACATTGTGAACATTGCGGTAAAACCCTTTGCAAAACAATGCCCAGCTTGCTTCATGCCTATCCAGTCAAAGTGACAGCTGAAACTCTGCGAAATGATGCCAACTCCAAGGTTTCTTTAGGTATAAAACATTTAGCAATTTGAATAATGAATTTTATGTGACCACCTTATATAACTAGGATCAAAGTGAAATTTGTCTACTTGAACTTAAATCTCTCAATGGCTACGTTCACACAGCAGCCTGAAGAGCCCGAAAAGCCCGATTTTTTTTGCACATATGTGACCTATATCTGATCTTTTCATGACACGCTGAACAACACAGATCTGATTTTTTTTCTCTGTGACTCAGGCCACTTGGCCTTGTGGTCTTGAATCAGATACATATCAGAGCTTTTCAAATGCGAGCTGTGTCTGAACGACCTAGTCGCATTCATCTGACCTGAACGTCATTAATACTCAACAAAGGTCCCTAGTCAGTTTCTTCTATGCAGTAACGGGAAGAAAAACAGCAACTATGGCGGACAATAATGCAGAGTGCAGGCTTTATTTTCAACCCTGTGGAAATGATTGTATTGTTAATGCAGGTTGTTTTCTCTAGACTGGTGCAGAGACAACAACCTGATCCTGAATGTGAAGAAAACTAAGGAAATAATTGTTGACTTCAGGAAAAATCGTCTCATCAACAGCTTATCAGTAGAGGTGGTAAGTAGCATTATATTCCTGGGGGTGCACATCACAGAGAACCTCGCGTGGACTGTAAACACCACCTCACTAGTCAAAGAGGCACAAAAGCGCATGTACTTCCTGCAGAGGATGAAGAGAGCCCACCTGCCCCCACCCATGCCTACAACCTTCTACAGAAGCACCATAGAGAGCATTCTGACTAGCGTCTCATTGTGTGGTGTGGAGGCTGCAGTGCCTCAGACTGGAAGAAGGTGAGAAGAGTAGTGAGAACTGCAGAGAAGCTCCTCTTCCCTCCTTAATAGACCATTTATCCCAGCACTGCATGTGCCGAGCCCCTAACATTATCAATGACCCCTCACTCCCCCACAATGGACTGTTCTACTTGCTTGTTCTACTTGTTCTTACATGCAGAATAAGCAGATTCCAAAACAGCTTCTTCCCCACTGGCATGAAACAGCTGAATGTTGAAAAAACTCTAAATCACATCACAGACTGTGCATCAAACTGACCATATTAATGTATTATTTTTTTTGGACCATGTATTTTTTTCTCCCACAATGTTAACATTTGAGCACTGCTGCATTTTAAGAAAATGGAAAGGTCATGAGAGCTGCACAAAACAAAATTTCGTTTTCTATACATTCTGTGTATACAAAATGACAATAAATGTTGTCCAAGTCTGTCTAAGTCATTGGCTGAGGTTGGGAAAGAAATTAAAGATTGCAAGATGCACTCCATCACTACCATCCATGTTTACTTCCATAAACACAGAGCACGCTTGTGTATGACATCATTGCATTCTCTACTGCGCATGAGGGACACTTAAGTTGTGTGAATGCAGTTCACACAGATCACATACAAGTCACACATATTTGGAAATGTGAACAGAAACGCAAAATAACTGGATTTAAAAAAAAATCGGAATTGAGTATTAAGGCCAGCAGTGTGAACATCGCCTATATGGTTTGATTAAGTTTGGTAATTTTAATGTCCTTTGAGACGACATTTAATCTGTTGGTACCAGATGAATAAGCTGAATAAATTTTTTTCCAGTTGATCCTCAAGATCAGGTGTGGCTTTTTTTTTTATTATTTCCAGGGCTAGCATCACACATAGGTATTCCAACATTAATGCAATGTTTTATAAAAGATACAGAATTTAGACCTTCTTAAGAAAGTTGCTTAAAATATGTTGAAAACCAACAGTCCTTACAGAGATTTACTTACACCTTTTCATGAATTCAAGTTCCCATAAAATCTCTAATGCATTGCTTCTGTCCTGTAAAAAGCTTGCTTGTGTACTAGTTTAATGGACTTATAATTTGAAATAGTTACACAGAGATTGTTTTCTTTTTACCTTAGTTCATCAGTAATGCAATTGAAGATCCCTTTGTCCAAGAAGTTGTATTTTCTTTACTTTGCTTTTTCCCCACTTGAAGGCTGAAGGCTAAAGTTTGGATGAGCTCTGCACAAATTCACTACTTCCTGAACTTGACAGCTCCTTTTTTATTGGCGAATGGCAACCAATTTAAGGTGCATTTACCAACACCTACCAGACTGGAGTGTGATCATCAATGATGTCAGAGGTAAGTTATTAATACATCACAGCTCCTTTGTTTCTTTTCTTTCATTACTGGATGAGCTGATAAACTAAGGTGTGTTTGACCATTGTTGCCAAGGTTACTGGGGTCTGGCACACCTGGATTAATTAGTTCATCCATCAGGAAAAAAAAAGACAGGCAGCAAAGTTGCTGTCTTAAATTCAGGAAATAGTGGAGTTGCCCTAAGGTCCATTGGCATCAGTAACAAACAATTTCAGCTCATTTAAAATCCAAGATTAAATGTTTTGCTTTGATTTCAATTAAACAAATTCTGTTATTTAAGAAAAGAAAAAAAAGGTATATTCCAGGTAAACATCTTTGATCCAGCTGAACTTTTATCTTACAATGGATAAAGTAACCCTGCATTTAACCCATTCCCCTTGGGAGCAGTGGGCTGCCATTGTGGGGCACCTGGGGAGCAATTGGGAGTTAAGGGTCTTGCTCAGATAGCCAGAGTGGCAGTCTGTGGGAGTGGGTTTCAAACCCAGAACCTCAGAATTCTAAGCCATATGCCCTAACCACATGCAACCACTCCTCTAGGAGAAAATTACTAGTTTTTGCAAGTCACTTGTGGAGCAACTTTTTCACAGTACTTACACTTCTGAATTCAAGCAAGGTTTATTAAAACCGTTCGAACTAGGATCACTTCCTCAAATGTTTCCTTATATATTTGTTTAGAAATTATACAGTTTGCCTCAAATGTAAATGGGGTTTGTTTTTCTCAATTTTGTTTTTGTTTATTTTATTTATGTGGCGAATAGCAGGTGAACCTTAAAAGTTTCAACTTCAATTGACAGAGACAGAAATATTCTTAAAATTTTATCATATATTAGGATCAAATTTTATTAAAGAAGAAAAAAAATATATTTTTAAATCAAGTTCTAAAGAGTTTGTCAGTCTTGTATGGTGCCTTTATACAATTTTTTTCTCTTCAAACAGCATTTTTGAAAAAAACAAAAGCAAAACCTGTCTCATTCATCCATTATCTAACTTTCGCTTTATCGTGGCTGGATAAAGTCTGCTGTAGCCACCGTTCTCAGTGTGGAACCTTATATGCTCAAGTGAAGTTTTGTGGAAAGAGATTTCATAATAACAAGATAAGGGCTATTTTTGAAGGGCAAGCTGCTACAATGCTATAGGCTATAATGATCTGTAAATTTAATGCTAACACAAGCCAAAACACTTTGGCTTGTATTTTCACTTTATACAGTAAAAGAGATAAAGAGAAACCTCCCGAGAGATACATGCTGAGATTGATGCAGAGGATAATAAAGGAATTGTGAACTTTGTTTCCATACTGATCTAGTACATTCAGCTCAGATGGGAGCAGTTTGACAAATTTTTGTTTATTAGGTCCACTTTTATACCCCACAGGACACTACGGTCAGGTTTTTTTCTAAATGTTGGAGTAATCAGAAAGAAACTAAAAAAAAAGAATCTTCCTTACAGGAAGGTTGGGAAACGTATTTGTAGAGAGATGGCAGTGTTAACCACTATAAGTTTGTTATCAGATTTTTACGCACACTTGGAAAAAAAACAACCTGGAAATAAGAGCTTCCAAGGCATACAGATTTGAAACACTGATGACATTTTTTTGGGGTGCCATTTAAGAGTAACATAGAAGAGCTAAGATTTTGCTTTTTATCTCAACAGTGAAGAAATTTCTCCTCTGTATTTAAACCATTCCCAAGGCAGCAGTGTGCTTTCGCCCTGGATAATTACTGGGAAGCATTCTGGGGGTAAAGGTCTTAACAAGGGATCCACAGAGACAGTCTGAGGTTCAAACCAACGAGCTTGTGACCTCTTGAATATGCTGCAATATGCAAAAAAAAAAAAAAAAAAAAAAAAAATAAAATAATGTTTTTTTTTTCCTTTTTAAAGAAAAACATAATTAAAAATAATGCACATATTTTTACTCCTACAATGCTATTCTACCAGGTGCCTAAAGTCAATTAATTAGCAAACACAAAAATGCAGCATTCTCATAGAAAGACCATACCATGCTGTGTGTAAGCTTTTCTTCGCAGCGTAGGGATACTGGTCAGGGTTCAATGGAAGCTGTGAAGAGCTTAACAGAGAAGAATAATAAAAACGGAATAGTTTTGATCAAAGCATAGTCGTACTAAAATGACTCTGTCAAAGTTAGAATCTAAATCCAAATGAGAATTTCTAACAAGTCTTGAAAGCTGGCAATTTAAAAAACGATTTTCAATCTCCCTGACCAGGAAACTCTTTTTGTCTCAAGATTTTCAAAGCTTGAAGATAGATACTCCAGCAAGACATGCCAGCGATTTTCAGAAAAAGGTAGTTTTACTGTTGAAGGAAAAGAAGAATCTTCGTGCTGTGTGTTGCTATTCCATACTGAGCCACAAAGACAGTGGAAAGGTGATATTCATTCTTATATTTGCCATATATTTTCTAAGCTTCATTTAATTTAAACAAAAAGTGTAAAAAAACCCTTCTCACCAAAACACTGTGTAGCCTTGCATGTGTGGGACAGCCTGAGTG